>NC_092503.1:49597188-49913938 GCF_047511675.1 Marmota flaviventris | reverse complement strand
TGACTTTGCACTTGTGACTCTCCTGCCTCAGCCTCCTAAGCCACTGGGATTACAGACATATGTGTGCCACCACCCCAGGCTTGAATTGACTTTTGTTTCCACTTTCCCCTATATGTATAGAATATTTGGAAGGTTATAACACAAAGTTTAATCAAAGTTTTTTTTAGATAGTGGAAATTTGCATAATTTTCTTAAATAATGAGATTATAAACCTAACATAAAAACTAAATATTTCCTCTGAACAAATATCATGCATGGTTCAATAATTTACAAGTTAAAAGTAACTTCTTTAGGCACATAATCATAAAGTAAGGAAAAAAGTTCCTCAATTATAAAAGAAATCCATGCATTTTGAAGAATATTTGGGAAAATAAGGTACAAAGAAAAATACTAACTACCTACAACCTCATCATCCAAAGACATTTATTTATAAAGTTTAGTTGCTGTTCTCTTCAGGTAATTGTAAAACGACTATTTTTACACCAAGAGTATAAATGAAGGCAGAAGGGAGATGAACAAAAGGAAACAACTTTAGGAGACCTGAGAAATCCAAATAGATTCTGGCAGTAGAGAAATTTACAATCATATTTAAAACCTGCAATTACAAATATTCTTATAAGCTTTATACAAATGAAAATGCTATCAGTTGAAATACAATGTACATTTATTATTTTAAGAGTAACATGCAGAAGAGGACCAGCGGCCTGCTGAGAGGCAGAGCTGCCCCCTCCCCGTGCACCGGCAAGGTAGAGGGAACTGTGATCACGCACAGAGCAGGCCCAGTGGCCTGCCGAGGGGCAGAGCCGCCCCCCACCCCCCGCGCCTGCCAGGTAGGTGGAACGGTGACCACCAACAGAAAAGGCCCAGTGGCCCGCGGCGGGACAGAGCTTCCAATCACTCCTGCAAGGTAGGCGGGCCTGCGACCCACCGGCAAAAGAGGAGCAGCGGCCTGCTGAGAGGCTTAGCCGCCCACTCCCCCTGCGCCGGCAAAGTAGAGGGAACTGTGACCACCCACAGAGCAGGCCCAGCGGCCTGCTGAGGGGCAGAGCCGCCCCCCACCCCCCGCGCCTGCCAGGTAGGGGAACTGTGACCACCAACAGAAAAGGCCCAGTGGCCCGAAGCGGGACAGAGCTTCCAATCACTCCTGCAAGGTAGGCGGGCCTGCGACCCACCGGCAGAAGAGGAGCAGCGGCCTGCTGAGAGGCTGAGCCGCCCCCTCCTCCTGCGCCGGCAAAGTAGAGGGAACCGTGACCACGCACAGAGCAGGCCCAGCGGCCTGCTGAGGGGCAGAGCCTCCCCACACCCCCCGCGCCTGCCAGGTAGGGGAACTGTGACCACCGACAGAAAAGGCCCAGTGGCCCGCGGCGGGACAGAGCTTCCAATCACTCCTGCAAGGTAGGCGGGCCTGCGACCCACCGGCAGAAGAGGAGCAGCGGCCTGCTGAGAGGCTGAGCCGCCCCCTCCTCCTGCGCCGGCAAAGTAGAGGGAACCGTGACCACGCACAGAGCAGGCCCAGCGGCCTGCTGAGGGGCAGAGCCGCCCCACACCCCCCGCGCCTGCCAGGTAGGGGAACTGTGACCACCGACAGAAAAGGCCCAGTGGCCCGCGGCGGGACAGAGCTTCCAATCACTCCTGCAAGGTAGGCGGGCCTGCGACCCACCGGCAGAAGAGGAGCAGCGGCCTGCTGAGAGGCAGAGCCGCCCCCTCACCCTGCACCGGCAAGGTAGAGGGAACTGTGACCACGCACAGAGCAGGCCCAGCGGCCTGCTGAGGGGCAGAGCCGCCCCCCATCCCCCGCGCCAGCCAGGTAGGTGGAAAGGTGACCACCGACAGAAAAGGCCCAGTGGCCCGCGGCGGGACAGAGCTTCCAATCACTCCTGCAAGGTAGGCGGGCCTGCGACCCACCGGCAGAAGTGGAGCAGCGGCCTGCTGAGAGGCTGAGCCGCCCCCTCCCCCTGCGCCGGCAAAGTAGAGGGAACTGTGACCACGCACAGAGCAGGCCCAGCGGCCTGCTGAGGGGCAGAGCCTCCCCACACCCCCCGCGCCTGCAAGGTAGACGGAACTGTGACCACCATCAGAACAGGCCAGACCTGCAACCGAGAGAAAGAACAGGCCCAGTGGCCTGAGGAAGGGTAGAGCCGCCCCCCCCCCCCCGCGCCTGCAAGGTAGGCAGACCTGCTGCCTGCGCCTGCAAAGTAGGCAGAACTGCGACCACCGACAGAACAAGCCTAGCGGCCCGCAGAGGGACAGAGCCGCCGCCTGCGCCTGCAAGGTCGGCGGACCTGCTACCGACCGGCAGAGCAGGCCCAGCGGCCTCCCGGCGTGGTAGGCACATTGCCCCAATTGTAGGAGGGGCAGAGCCGCCGCCCGCGCCTGCGAGGGAGACTTTGCAACTATACAAGACCAATATAAATATATAGGGGGAAAATTCAATAGCACAACAGTTTCACCAAGTAGAAAGGAATGCAAACAGTATGAAGAGACAAGGAAAGAAAGGACCACAAGCAATGCAGGTCAACTCAACGTTAGAAGAGGTAATAGCTGCAGCAGATGGAATGTCAGATAAAGAATTCAGGATATACATGCTTCAGATGATCTGGAGTCTCAAGGAAGACATCAGACAGCAAAATCAGACAATGAAAGATCACTTCAACAATGAGTTACATAAACAAATCCAAGAAGCAAAAGATCAACTATACAGGGAAATAGAGGTTATAAAAAACAAACAGAAATCCTAGAAATGCAGGAAGCAATAAGCCAACTTAAAAACTCAATGGAGAATACTACCAGCAGAGTAGAACACTTAGAAGACAGAACATCAGACAATGAAGATAAAGTATTTCAACTTGAAAAGAACATAGACAGCTCAGCAAGACTGTTAAGAAACCATGAGCAGAACATCCAAGAAATATGGGATAACATCAAGAGACCAAATTTAAGAGTCATTGGGATACAGGAAGGGACAGAGTTTCAAACCAAAGGAATGAGCAATCAATTCAATGAAATAATACGAGAAAACTTCCCAGACTTGAAGAATGAGACAGAACCCCAAATCCTAGAAGCCTACAGGACGCCGAATGTGCAAAATCATAAGAGACCCACACCTAGACACATTATAATGAAGATGCCCAACATACAGAATAAGGAGAGAATTTTAAAAGCTACAAGAGAAAGGAAGCAGATCACATTTAGGGGTAAGCCAATCAGGATAACAGCTGATCTTTCAACACAGACTCTGAAAGCTAGAAGATCCTGGAATAACATATTTCAAACACTGAAAGAAAATGGGTTCCAACCAAGAATTGTGTATCCAGCGAAATTAAGCTTCAGGATGGAAGATGAAATTAAAACCTTCCACGATAAACAAAAGTTAAAAGAATTTGCAGCTAGAAAACCATCTCTTCTAAACATCCTTGGCAAAACATTACAGGAAGAGGAAATGGAAAATAACAATGAAAACCAACAGTGTGAGATAGGACACTAAAGGGGGGAAAATAATCAAAGAGGAAAACAAACCATGTTTAGTAACATAAATAAAAAAATATGGCTGGAACAACAACCCATATCTCAATAATAACCCTAAATGTTAATGGCTTAAACTCACCAATCAAGAGACACAGGCTAGTAGAATGGATCACAAAACAAGACCCAACAATATGCTGCCTACAGGAGACGCATTTGATAGGAAAAGACATACATAGGCTGAAGGTGAAAGGTTGGGAAAAATCATATCACTCATATGGACTTCGGAAACAAGCAGGAGTATCCATACTCATATCAAAGAAAACAGATTTCAAGCCAAAGTTAATCAAAAGGGATAAAGAGGGACACTACATACTGCTCAAGGGAACCATACACCAACAAGACATAACAATCATAAATATATATGCCCCAAACAATGGTGCAGCTATGTTCATCAAACAAACTCTTCTCAAGTTCAAGAGTCTAATAGACCACCATACAATAATCATGGGAGACTTCAACACACCTCTATCACCACTGGACAGATCTTCCAAACAAAAGTTGAATAAGGAAACTATAGAACTCAATAACACAATTAATAACCTAGACTTAATTGACATATATAGAATATACCACCCAACATCAAGCAGTTACACTTTTTTCTCAGCAGCACATGGATCCTTCTCAAAAATAGATCATATATTATGTCACAGGGAAACTCTTAGACAATATAAAGGAGTAGAGATAATACCATGCATCCTATCTGATCATAATGGAATGGAACTGAAAATCAACGATAAAAGAAGGAAGGAAAAAGAATACATCACTTGGAGAATGAACAATAGGTTACTGAATGATCAATGGGTTATAGAAGACATCAAGGAGGAAATTAAAAAATTCTTAGAGATTAATGAAAACACAGACACAACATATCGGAATCTATGGGACACATTGAAAGCAGTTCTAAGAGGAAAATTCATTGCTTGGAGTTCATTCCTTAAAAAAAGAAAAAACCAACAAATAAATGATCTCATACTTCATCTCAAAATCCTAGAAAAAGAAGAGCAAAACAACAGCAAAAGAAGTAGAAGGCAAGAAATAATTAAAATCAGAGCTGAAATTAATGAAATCGAAACAAAAGAAACAATTGAAAAAATTGACAAAACTAAAAGTTGGTTCTTTGAAAAAATAAACAAAATCGACAGACCCTTAGCCATGCTAGCGAAGAGAAGAAGAGAGAGAACTCAAATCACTAACATACGGGATGAAAGAGGCAATATCACAACAGACACTTCAGAAATACAGAAGATAATCAAAAATTATTTTGAATCCTTATACTCCAATAAATTAGAAGATAGTGAAGGCATAGATAAATTTCTTAAGTCATATGATCTGCCCAGATTGAGTCAGGAGGATACAGACAACCTAAACAGACCAATATCAATTGAGGAAATAGAAGAAACCATCAAAAGACTACCAACTAAGAAAAGCCCAGGACCGGATGGGTATACAGCAGAGTTTTACAAAACCTTTAAAGAGGAACTAATACCAATACTTTTCAAGCTACTTCGGGAAATAGAAAAAGAGGGAGAACTTCCAAATTCATTCTACGAGGCCAACATCACCCTGATACCTAAACCAGACAAAGACACTTCAAAGAAAGAAAACTACAGACCAATATCTCTAATGAACCTAGATGCAAAAATCCTCAATAAAATTCTGGCGAATCGGATACAAAAACATATCAAAAAAATTGTGCACCATGATCAAGTAGGATTCATCCCTGGGATGCAAGGCTGGTTCAATATACGGAAATCAATAAATGTTATTCACCACATCAATAGACTTAAAAATAAGAACCATATTATCATCTCGATAGATGCGGAAAAAGCATTCAACAAAGTACAGCATCCCTTTATGTTCAAAACTCTAGAAAAACTAGGGATAACAGGAACATACCTCAATATTGTAAAAGCAATCTATGCTAAGCCTCAGGCTAGCATCATTCTGAATGGAGAAAAATTGAAGGCATTCCCTCTAAAATCTGGAACAAGACAGGGATGCCCTCTCTCACCACTTCTGTTCAACATAGTTCTCGAAACACTGGCCAGAGCAATTAGACAGACGAAAGAAATTAAAGGCATCAAAATAGGAAAAGAAGAACTTAAATTATCACTATTTGCAAATGACATGATTCTATATCTAGCAGACCCAAAAGGGTCTACAAAGAAACTATTAGAGCTAATAAATGAATTCAGCAAAGTGGCAGGATATAAAATCAACACGCATAAATCAAAGGCATTCCTGTATATCAGCGACAAATCCTCTGAAATGGAAATGAGGACAACCACTCCATTCACAATATCTTCAAAAAAAATAAAATACTTGGGAATCAACCTAACAAAAGAGGTGAAAGACTTATACAATGAAAACTACAGAACCCTAAAGAGAGAAATAGAAGAAGATCTTAGAAGATGGAAAAATATACCCTGTTCATGGATAGGCAGAACTAACATCATCAAAATGGCGATATTACCAAAAGTTCTCTATAGGTTTAATGCAATGCCAATCAAAATCCCAACGGCATTTCTTGTAGAAATAGAGAAAGCAATCATGAAATTCATATGGAAAAATAAAAGACCCAGAATAGCAAAAACAATGCTAAGCAGGAAGTGTGAATCAGGTGGTATAGCGATACCAGACTTCAAACTATACTACAGAGCAATAGTAACAAAAACAGCATGGTACTGGTACCAAAACAGGCGGGTGGACCAATGGTACAGAATAGAGGACACAGAAACCAATCCACAAAACTACAACTACCTTATATTTGATAAAGGGGCTAAAAGCATGCAATGGAGGAAGGATAGCATCTTCAACAAATGGTGCTGGGAAAACTGGAAATCCATATGCAACAAAATGAAACTGAATCCCTTTCTCTCGCCATGCACAAAAGTTAATTCAAAATGGATCAAGGAGCTTGATATCAAATCAGAGACACGCCGTCTGATAGAAGAAAAAGTTGGCTACGATCTACATACTGTGGGGTCGGGCTCCAAATTCCTCAATAGGACACCCATAGCACAAAAGTTAATAACTAGAATCAACAAATGGGACTTACTCAAACTAAAAAGTTTTTTCTCAGCAAAAGATACAATAAGAGAGGTAAATAGAGAGCCTACATCCTGGGAACAAATCTTTACTCCTCACACTTCAGATAGAGCCCTAATATCCAGAGTATACAAAGAACTCAAAAAATTAGACAATAAGAGAACAAACAACCCAATCAACAAATGGGCCAAGGACCTGAACAGACACTTCTCAGAGGAGGACATACAATCAATCAACAAGTACATGAAAAAATGCTCACCATCTCTAGCAGTCAGAGAAATGCAAATCAAAACCACCCTAAGATACCATCTCACTCCAGTTAGATTGGCAGCCATTATGAAGTCAAACAACAACAAGTGCTGGCGAGGATGTGGGGAAAAGGGTACACTTGTACATTGCTGGTGGGACTGCAGATTGGTGCAGCCAATTTGGAAAGCAGTATGGAGATTTCGTGGAAAGCTGGGAATGGAGCCACCATTTGACCCAGCTATTCCCCTTCTTGGTCTATTCCCTAAAGACCTAAAAAGAGCATGCTACAGGGACACTGCTACATCGATGTTCATAGCAGCACAATTCACAATAGCTAGACTGTGGAACCAACCTAGATGCCCTTCAATGGATGAATGGATAAAAAAAATGTGGCATTTATACACAATGGAGTATTACTCTGCATTAAAAAATGACAAAATCATAGAATTTACAGGGAAATGGATGGCATTAGAGCAGATTATGCTAAGTGAAGCTAGCCAATCCCTAAAAAACAAATGCCAAATGTCTTCTTTGATATAAGGATAGTAACTAAGAACAGAGTAGGGTCGAAGAGCATGAGAAGAAGATTAACATTAAACAGGGATGAGAGGTGGGAGGGAAAGGGAGAGAGAAGGGAAAATGCATGGAAATGGAAGGAGACCCTCAGAGTTATACAAAAGTACATACAAGAGGAAGTGAGGGGAAGGGGAAAAATAATACAAGGGGGACAAACGAATGTCAGTAGAGGGGGCAGAGTGAGAAGAGGGGAGGGGAGGGGAGGGGAGGGGAGGGGAGGGGAGGGGAGGGGAGGGGGGATAGTAGAGGATAGGAAAGGCAGCAGAATACAACAGACACTAGTATGGCAATATGTAAATTAATGGATGTGCAACTGATGTGATTCTGCAATCTGTATATGGGGTAAAAATGGGAGCTCATAACCCACTTGAATCAAATTGTGAAATATGATATATCAAGAACTATGTAATGTTTTGAACAGCCAACAATAAAAAATTAAAAAAAAATAAAAATAAAAAAAAAATAAAATGGCGGAGGAAAAAAAAAAAAAAGAGTAACATGCTATGCTTTATTATCAAAGCATTATTTTAAAAACTTTCTGAAAGTCAATCCAAATTTTAAAAGTATGTATGTTAAAGGGTCTGAAGGCATAGGTCAGTGCTTCTCTGGCATGTGTAAGGCCCTAAGTTATTTGGTCCACAGTACCAAAAAAACATATCATTCACTTTAGGAAGCACATATCCATTTTGAGGCAACAGATGGTTATTAACACTTTAAATTCAACAATATGAAATTGCTGTTATTAAACCATTGTTGACCTACCAAGTACAGTAGCAAGCATAACATCAGGTAAAGTAGTTTTTAATATCTATATTTGATGATTCAGTAAAATTTAGGCCAGCAATCATTCTGGAAAAGTTCTATTTGAGAACTCTTCATCACTTATGACAGAATTCAAAGCAGAATATCAACTTGCTACCTTAAACATTCCCATGGGAGAGAAAACTCCAAAATCTCATATGATCTGCATGACAAATCATTTGAGTCACATACATTTTAAGAGTCTATTAAATGGACACTAGACATTCATTCCATAATGGTTATTTTGGTCTGGCCTAGATTTAATCATGTTGATTTCAACATTTGATCAAAATTTAATTTGGTGTAACATTCCTCCTTTCCCACACACCTTTTCTCAGGAAGCCAGAAGACAAAGCAATCAGGATCTGTATAGGATACTCAGTCCAAATAGGAAGGTAAAAGTGATAGAATACTTGATGCATCTGAACATATGAAGATATTTAGACATTGGTTGCCTAATAATGAGTAAAGAGACAACTAAAAAAAACTTAGCAAAACTGAGCTATGAAGGAAATAAAAATCAGATATGGCGAAAAGATGTTGCTGCTGTAACTACTGATTATCACAACCAATATTCTAGTATGTAAAAGGGAGATAAGGGAAGAATTCATGTATGATGGGAACAAAGAAGTGAAGAGAGTTAAATCCTCTTTTTTCATAATGGTAAATCAATATAAAAGGCTAAAATTAAAAATCTAATTAAGTAAGTTATCTGGAAGAAGGTGAAACCAAAATATAATCATCAAAAACACTGGAAATAACTGCTTCAGTTGGAATGGCAGCAAGCCTTATGAAACTATTCATGCATAAATGATAAAATAAAAAACACTTAATTGAAACAAGGTTAATTGAAGTCATATACACACCCCAGATAAGAAGCACCCATTTTGGTGTTAAAATGTCAGGTGAAAAGTAAAATGGGAACTTCTATGGCGAAATTCTTGGGAAGGAGAAATTTTTTGAGGGGAATACACTTATCTAAATTTCTTACCTTTGACTGTTAGATTGAAGCAACCAAGCCTATCACCAGACAATGAGTCTGCACCACACTGTAATACCACAGCACTTGGCTGATACATCTCCATCACTTTTGAGATAATCTATATATAGAATAAACAAATATTAACACATCTCTAATAATACTTAAAATTCCATTTCAATTTTGAAAATAATTAATACTTACAGGCTTAAATATCTGCCCATATGACTCATCATCTATACCATCTCTCATTGGAAAATTGACAGCATAGTATTTGCCTTTTCCAGCACCAATATCCTAAGACACATAAATAGATCTTAGAGACTATTTCATAATAAAAAGCTTGACACATTTGTTTATAATATTTGTAAGATTAAAAGACCAAGTAAAAAACCTCAATTTTGAATTCATATTACAAGTTGAGATAGGAACGATGTAAATTGAGAAAATAAGGAATAAAAATGTGCATGCCCCAATATTTACAGATTACTCATAAATTTTATGTTAAAGAACCCTTTCAATTAATCTGTAATAAAAGAAATTTTTAGTTAAAGGCACTATTAAGTTACATTACTAATATTAACCTAAGAACTTCATCATAAACAGAATAAATATGATGAGGAAGCAAAATTTAAATGCATGGAAAATACACACTCTGAGGACAACTGTCTATTAAGGCAGAATCCTGTTTATGATTAACACCTAGTATAAATTTACTTATGATGAAAGAAAGGCCCAGACTTTCTTGAAATTTTCATAGAAGTACACTAAAATATCACATCTGTTCTTTAGACATGAAATAAATTTTATTTTTACTTGTGTTAGTACTGCTCCAAACATTAATACCTCCTCAAACATTATACCTTCTCCTCAGGAAGAGCTGGTCTCTAGCTATACACATATGTATCTGTGTATGTATGTGTGTATGTACACATTTAGAAAAGATGGCATATCAGAGACATTTCTACAAAAGAGTGTTTTAATTGCAACACCAAAACACCATTGGGGATAATTAATTATTATGCATTTTAATCATATCTCAAGACGTATGAATTTGAGGCCAGGTGTTTAGCCCAGTAGCAGAGTGCTTGTATAACACATGCAGGGACCTGATTTGATCCCCAGCACTACACACAAAAGTATGAATCCTTAGGATTACTAACATGTACACAAGTTCTTCCCCAATTTCTCATAGAATGATCTTAGCTCAAATTCATTTTAACAAAAGCACAGATTACATATCCCTAAACTCCTTCTGAGTTTAAACAATATATTTACTTTGACCCAAAGATTTCAGAATAAAGTTGGTTAGCACATCTCACCCTAACTAAAAGGCTGGCAACTCAAAAGAGCTGCTACCCTCACTGAACCAAGCTTTGTCTCTAGCCTTTCTTATTCTATAATTGTTATCTTATCACACCTCTATTTCTTTCTTCCATCTAGATTTTTCTCATTAAAGCAAGAAGAATTTTAACAATGAGGGAAGCTCATAGGCAGAGAAGGGAAATGTTTATTAAACTAATACCCAAAGATACACATGATATTTCATAGATAGTCCGCAACTACACATAAAAGATTACACTGCAAAAACACTGTCTTATTCTTTCAACTTAAAGCATAAAGGGTTTTTGCTTGACAACCACCAGGATCCAATGGTTGCAGACAACCATGTTCTACTGGTTTAGGGTTGTAGTTCTCAAACGTTGAGGAGAATTACCCAAGAGTTTCTAGGGACCACAAATGTGTACTTCTAATAGATTCCCAGATATTGCTTGTTTAAACCCATTATTTCCTATTGCCCTAAATATGAACACCTATAAAAACCTAAATTGAGTAATTTTATAGGTGTCCCATATGATGGGACATTATGGGTTTAAGGACCATTCTTTGAGATAAAATCAAGTAGTAAAGAAAGAAGCTGAAGGAACTAAAGTAACAAGGAGCTAAAATTATAGATCTGAAAATTTAAAAGTCAAATAATTTAAACTCAAACTAAATATCTGAACTCCTGTTCATTTTTAAGTTAGAAAAGATTTTATGGTAACATCCTATATCTCCTACCCAACAAGTTTACTGAAATAGTGCCATCTTGTGGCCAAATAAAGAAAAAGCACACATGTAAAAAATAAGGCTAAATTTTGGTTGCTAAAATGAATGACAAATGGGGCAATGGGGGACACGGACCTTACACAAAATAGTTCAGAGTTACGTTCAATACCATGCTAAGCAAATCTCCCACATAATCCATACTGAATTGAAAACAGCCATTAAATTTATGAATAAACATCAACATGCAAGTTGTATGGTTCAAGAAAACCTCTAATAAAGCTAAAAAAAAAAAAAAAGAAGTTTGTAGAAATGGAATTTGATAGTGATTTTCACATTTATTAGATGCAGGAGTACCAGACGAAAAAAGCATAATAGAAATAAATGTACTTAATGTAATAAACAAGGAGTACTAAGGTACTATAAAAGCTTTTACAGTCAATAGAAATGTAGACCACAGGATAACTTTGAAGATTCAAACTAAGCAACAAGAAAAGTGCTTTGTGCCCATACTTTGTGAATGCTCAAAAATAATTATTCAATCATAGATGAGGGCAAAGAAAAAGGTTGTCTTAAACTCTCACTAAATCTTTGCTTATAGCCAAAAAAAGTGAATTCTAGCAGACATTACAACATATAAAGTGATTTAATTCTACATATAAGCTTCATATTAATGACTCAGGAAAAACATTAGTTCAAGTATAAGATTACTAACCTCCTAGGTTACTCATATTTATTCAGACAGAATTTGGTCTTACCCTCAAGTCTCCTGTGCCAGGAAAGTATTCCCCATACTTATGGAATGAAACAGTCATTACACGATCTGTTGTATAAAAAGCTTCTTCAACACCATCACCATGATGTATATCTATATCAATGTATAAGACTCTCTGATGATACCTGAAAACAAGGCCATATTTAAGTTGTTGTTGTTATTATTATTATTATTATTATGGTTCTAAGGTGAAAAGAATTACCAGAAACTCAGGAAACTATAATTTTAGCTCTTGTATTCCAGAATGTTTAACCCTTTTCTTACTTTTCCTCCAGCCTAGAAGATCATTCAAAGATCTAAAGTTAGTCTGAACCTTATACCTTTAAATCTCCCATTTGTGCCCAATTTAAGTGAAAAAGTATTTTTACTTGAGAAACTTGTCCTATTTTACATGCTTTAAAAATAGCACATATTTCTATATATTAATATTTATAAAACAGCACATATTCTATATATTCTATATTAAAGACTACACCATACAAGATTGTTACTTCAATTAAAATACCTCTCTATAGTAAATCTTCAGCATTATAAATAAATAGGTCAACAAACTGTGCGTATAAGACAAATCTGGGCAACTGGTTTTTAATAGCTTTGAGCTAAGAATAGTAAATGTTTTACATTTTTAAATTGTTAAAAAACAGAAGTTGAAACAAAAATATTTTTGACATGTGAAAACTAAGACATTCTTTTTGCGTCCATTAAAAAAGTTGTACTGAAACATGGCCATGATCATGTTTATGTTTTGTCTATGACTTCTTTTGTCCTGCAACTGAAGTGCTCAACAGTTCTGACAGAGGCCATATATAGGACTTTTATCACTTCACACTGATGCTTTAGAGCACTACAAATTGCAGTGATGCATTTTTAACTCAAATATATTTCAGGAGCCATCATATCACCATTATCATGACATTTTATTTATTACCACTGCCTACCCATGACAAAAAAAGAAAAGGGTAAACTACATCCAATGTTATCTGAATACAGTGATATGCAGATTATTTTGTTATTGCATTAGATGACAAAACACTGTATTTCCTATAAATGATACCATAGCTAAGTGAAAAGAATACTGTAAGTTGACATTATCAGATTAGGTACTCATGATACTCTCAACTCACAGAATATCAACATTCAGAAAACTCAGAAAATTTGAAAGCAGTATATCTCATCAAAGCAGAAATTCTTCACAAAAATGAAAAAATATAAATGAACCTGTAGTCAAGGTTAAATTTCCAAATGGCTCATGTGTTAGAAAAAGCAAGGAAAACTGTTCACCAAGTCAATTAATTAAATAATATTTGAATTTTACCAGGAGGTAGAATTGTATCCAGAAAAATTAAAATTGTTTAAGACTATCAGCCTTGTGGTCAAAAACTTGTTCAAAGAGGTGAAGACACTGGAAGGAACATCAATATTCAAAAAAACTAGGTGAACAATTTCAAATGGTTTGCTTTGGCTCTTGATGAGTCAAGAAGATGTTAACACAGACTCTACTCAGTTATGTTTACTAATTTATGGAGTCAATACCAAGGTTAAGTGGTTGAAAATTAGCTTCTGTGAATAGTATGCATGGTGTAACTACAAGCAAGAACATTTTCAAAGCTGAGAATACAAATTTTACACAGTATAAAACAGAATCTGCAAAAATGTTATAATTGATGGTAAAAAAAAATATATCTAATTTTGTTAATCTCCAAATTCCTAAGCACTTTCATTAGTTTCTTTCTCAAACTGTAGTCAAGAATGACTTAAAAAAATATATCCTTCAGCAATTTAGAGAGAATGTTATTATCAATTAGTAGAGAACAAGCCCTATCCAGATGTGGAAGCCAGGCTAGACTCACTCAACAGG
This sequence comes from Marmota flaviventris, assembly GCF_047511675.1. NCBI lineage: Eukaryota > Metazoa > Chordata > Mammalia > Rodentia > Sciuridae > Marmota > Marmota flaviventris. The sequence goes on along the minus strand of NC_092503.1, from coordinate 49,900,081 downwards.
TAAAAAAAAAATTGCCCTTAACACAAGTTTCGAATTTTCAGCCTCAAATTAAAACTTAAAACTATTAGGATATAAAATTCCCAAGGTTATATTACTTTTCATTAGTTGAAGCAGTAACAAATATAAATTGTCAAAACTACTTCTAAAAGGGTACTTAATGGTAGTTTTAGACATTTATACAATGCATTGCTCACTCTAAACACAAGGACTGGATAAATTTTCCTATCCTTCTATCTTTCCTTATTATGAATTTGTAGAAATTCACCATATCAACCTACTATCATTTACTTGATGCTTTTAAAAATTCTTTTAAATTTTGTTGCATTTTAATGAAAACATTTTATCACAGAAAAAATTATCAATGCAAATTAACTTACTTTAGTAATTCAAGGATGGCAAGCACAATATCATTAACATAACAGAACCCTGATGCTTCTGATTTCTTTGCATGATGTAATCCTCCAGCCCAGTTAACAGCCATATCAGTTTGCTGTCGGTTTAGCTTCACAGCCCCAGCTAAAAAGTAGAAAGATAAGACATATAAAATAAAAAATTAAGAGACAAAAAAAGCTTATAATTAAGAACATGCTATGTATAAGCAAAAGAGTCTTAAATCATAAGGGATAAGAATCACTGTATAGGACACTAAAAAGAAGTTTCACTTCTGGTGTTTTCCTATAGCCATGATCTGACTAATGGTATGCATGGGAGTAACAATGACCCTTAGGGGAAAAAAAGCCTTTAAATGGAAAACTTAAACTTTAACCAAAATTTCAAGTCATTACAATCATACAACATGGGGAATTTGAAGACAATCACAGTTGCTATACTCTAGACTGAAGGAAGTATACGTGGTTAGGCTTAGTTCTAGGTGTAATGCAATCAGGAAGTGACAGATTCATTAGAAGTTGAGGCCCAGTAGGTGATTTTAGGTCACTGGAAGCAGGCCCTTGAAGACCCTTGTCCCTTCCTCTTTCCCATATAGCCATGAGGTAAATAAGCTTTCTCCCCTTTGGGCTTTGTTACCACAGGCACAAAGCAATAGGGCCAGTCATGAACTGAAACCCCTAAAACTTCGAGCCAAAACAAACCTTTCCTTTTTCTAAGTTGATTATCTCAGGTATTTTGTTAAGTGATGGAGGGCTTATTAACACAATATTCTACTGTAACCACAGATTCCTTTTTAGTATCAAAATCCACTTCTGTACCAACTTCTGCTGTAAATGAATAACTCAAAGGTTACATAACCATATTTAGATCAATTTTAAATATGAACTGAGACACTTACCAACTGAGCCACCAGTGGAAAGCTGACAAAACTCAAACAGTCCATCAAACACTGGACAATCTTCTCCAACATTGACTGTGGAAGATGAATTTCATTGCATTATTCAAATTAATGAAAGCTCTTACTTATAAAACTTTCCTACAAATACTTTTATTTCATGTAATCATAAAACATACTTTATAGTAGTAATCTAAAATTTATAATTTTAAGACATACTTCATTATTTTACTCAAGGCAATTAAAGTTTTGTGAAATATCATGAATGTGTTCAGAATCATTTGTGAAATATTTCTGCTCTATTAACAAAAAATCCATTATTTTTCAAAACACAAAAGCTCTTTGCTTTTATTTAATTAAAACACAGGCTTAAATTTTCTGGGTAGTTCTTATTCATAAAACAATCAAGATTCTAAAAATTAAGTTAATTCTAATTAATTTATGACAACCTTAAAACTTCTTAGGGCACACATAGCATCCATAACTTTGAAATGTATCTTTTAATGAGTTAACAACAACAACAAAAACAACAAAATGTTAACAGTTGGTTGGCTACATCCACGGTTAACCTTGATCTTGAAAGATGATTAAGAATTAACTAGGTTTGAGAACCAAGATATTGAAGGAAAGGGCACATAAGGTAATTACAGATATACAACATATAATGATATACTTAGTTCCTTAGTGCTGACAGAATAAAAGGGATAAGGTAGATTCATACAACCCATTCACATTCTACCCATACTCCAAATTATAACCTTTTAAAGAACAAGCATTATAAATAAATTTTAGGGATGGGGATGCAGAGGGATGTAGTTTAGTGTTACACGTGATGCCTGGGTTCAATTCCCAAGTACCACCAGGGAAAAAAAAAAAAAAAAAAGAATAAATTTTAGTTCATTATTGCTCAGATATAATCATAGTTTAACTCACAATTTTATAAATTTTAAATTGGTCCTGATTTAGTCCACGGGTTACTCTTGACTCTAGGTATGAATCTCCACTTGGGAAAAAAAATCATGAATAATAACGCATCACTTATAGTATCTTACTGAATCATACTAGATAATCTATGGTAGATAGATGTATGAATGAAGTACTATGACTTTGTGAGACAGCTAGTGCTAGTAACTATACTTAATATAATCATCACTGAAGTCATCAATAAAAACACTGATGAAAATGAACTGCAAAATCAAACTTTTTCCCCAACACTGTGATCCAATCATTTTAGGATTTTCTGCTTTCTACCTTTAAATCAATTTGTTACCAATCTATAACAATAAATTTCTTTGAACTTACAAATGACAACAGTAGTAGAAAAGAATATTTCAACAAAGGTGAAAACAAAACACGTATTAAAATGCAGGTTTACTAAAGCACATAAATAGCAGACAAAAGTTGCTTACCATGGAAAGACTAATCAAAGTATACGTATATATTTTTTGAAGCAAAGGAGTACATTCTCCCTACCAATATCCATTATCTATATCTCAGTTATCATGGGAGCAAAATAAAAAGTAAAATACCATCTGAACTGCCATTTGTATAAGTTTGTTTTTAAACATAGCTTCAACATTATTGTACTGACTTGATAAATCAATCAATCAATCAATCAATAATCATAGTAATATTTTAAATCTCCAGGAAAAAAAATACCGATTTCTGTAACTTTCTCAAGCTTCTATACACACACACACACACACATATATTTTACATAAAAACTTACATCTCTGCATTTGCTTACTATACTCAGACATATTATCTGGTCTTATTGACCGTAGAAATTTGATATACTCATCACTGTGATATTTTGTCATTTCCTCAGCAGTGGCTTTATGGGGTCTCTGTAAAGAGAAATAACAGTCAGAACATTAGAATTACAGGTGGTTATATCAGAATTATCAAACAAAATATACAATTTTCTCTAATAGCCTCTTTAAAACAACTATGTCTGCCAGAATAAAACAGATTCCAAAGCTTATCAAAATCATTAATGGGTGCTTTAGGGAACAGTAATCAATACCAAAGCTAATTCAAACTCCTTTAGAAGCACTAAATATAGTATGAACTATGAATTAATTACTCCTTTTTTTTTTAGTAGAAATAGGTCAAACTCATAAAGTCAAATCCATGTTTATAAACCACTTTTCTCATTTTCTACCACCAACTTTGTTCTATGAACACTGATTTTATCAATGAGCTCCCAGAAAGAGACTCTTTCTCAACTCTAATTTTTCACTTAAGATGTATCTTTTCCTTTGCTAACTTTCTTCTGAAGAGCTCAGCTGAATATCATATTTCTATAAGGCCTCCACATATCCAAACTGCCTTCTTCATTTAAGGCACCTATTGTATTTGTACTCTGCTGGCTATTAACACAGTACTTCACATTTATTATATAAATATTTGTAGGATTAACTTCGTGTATAATGCTTTTGTAATAATTCCAGGTCTACTCTTTTCAGTAGCAAAGGCAGTTTAACAATTATTCTAACAGTAAAATTTAACATGATCCACCAAGTTGTGCTCTGGAAACAGGAAAGCCTAGGTAGGAATTGTTTTCAAAAATGCTTAAAAAAAGTAAACGAATGGAGAGGGAGGAGGAGGATATTGTGCTAAGCAAAATAAGCTAATCCCCCCAAACCAAATGCTGAATGTTTTCTCTGATCTATGGATGCTAATTCACAATGGGGGTTGGGGGTAGGGAAGAATAGAGTTACTTTAGATTAGGTAGAGGGAATGAAGGGAGTGAAGGGAGTAAGTGGGTAAGAAGGATAGTAGAATGAATCAGAGACCAGTGGGATTCTACATCATGTACAACCATAAGAATGAGAAATTATTTCCATCTATGTATGATATATCAAAGTGCATTCTACTGTCATGTATAACTAATTAGAACACATTAAAAAACTACATTATAAAAAATGCTTTAAAAACGAGGAAAAAGTGCATTCTACTGTCATGTATAACTAATTAGAACAAATAAACTACATTATAAAAAAAAAATGCTTTAAAAACAAGGAAAAAAGGGGCTATTGCCCCCATACTGTTTCCTTTGAGGAATAATAAAAAAGTAGTTTTCTTCCATACCTTTTCTTCTTCTAATTGCTTTCTCCAAAGGGGAAATATGTCTCAAAGGACTAGTTTAAAAAACAAAAAGCTAAATATTTACCAAAATTTATACTCACATATATTTCCATTTTTCTGTATAAACCATAATTTAACAGCAAGTTATGAGTCATGCGGATTCTATGAGGTTTCATGGGATGTCCCTGTCCATAATAATAATTTCCAATATCACCTAAAATAGAAAAGACACAAATTAAACAATACAGACAATGGAATCTTCATAAATTCTATAAATTTATGTATGTTCAACAGTAGAAGGTGCTTACCACTTAATAAGATTTATTAAATTAATAATGTTCTTAAAATTAGTTTTGCAACTTTCAAACTCTATTAGGAAACTAAGATATTATGTCACTTTTACATGCTGATTATTTCATTATTATATTGCTTGTTTATAAATTAAGAAAAGCATTCAATGGGGGTTGGGATTGTAGTTCAGTGGTAGAGCACTTGCCTACCATGTGTGAGGCACTGGGTTCGATTCTCTGTCTATACCAAAGCCTATTGGAAAAGTTTTAGTAACTGAAATTTAGGTCCTAAAGAAAGGTTTGTTGTGCTAAAACATACCCATGACCTTTTTTTTCAAGTTAACAGGCTATTCTGTCTCATTCTGCATGACTAAATTGTTATAATTCCTAACTTGTATTTTAAGAATTGTATGTAAATGTTTTCATGTATATTTAAAAATATGCAAGTAGCAACAAAAGGATTTTTGTTAATCAACCAAATTTCAATAAAATTAGTATTTTTAGGTAAAGTTCTAGTTTCTTGTAAAAAGCAATAAGAAAGCCTCTAAATATGTACTATGTTTTGAAATGTAAAGGGTGTTTTTTTTGTTGTTGTTGTTATTAGGAATTGAACCAACGGCACTTTAGCACTGAGTTACACCCCCAGTCCTATTTTCTTTTTATTTAATTTTTTTTTTTTTTTTTTGGCAGGGGCTGGGGGGATGGTGGGTGTGGGTGTGGGGAAGATGACATGGGACCTGGGATTGAACTCAGGGGCACTCCACCACTGAGCCACATCCTCAGCTCTATTTTATATTTTATTTAGAGACAGGGTCTCACTGAGTTGCTGCTTGGTGCCTCACCATTGCTGAGACTGGCTTTGAACTAGTGATCCTCATGCCTTAGTTTCCTGGAGCCACTGGAATTACAGGCAAGTGCCACACCCAGATTTTCTTTTTAATTTTGAGACCAAATCTCACTAAGTTACTGAGGCTGGCTTGGAATTTGTGATCCTTCTGCCTGGCATAGGGGAACTTTTTTAGGACAACCTTCATCAAATTATAAGTTATTTTCAGCTCTGATTAATGTTTAAATAAGCAATTCCAAAATTTTGTTTGGATAGTTAAACTGATTTTAATGGCTTAAAGCCTATCATTTCAATATAGGCTTAAATATTAAAAGCTAGGATAAAGAATGCTTTGGACTCACTTTTCAGAAAAACCCCAAACTTTTGTACTCTCCATCTTCTTGATAATAGTCCATGATGAACATTCAGTTTTATAAAACCTATGCTTTTAATAATCCAATATGTTGGCATCATACCTCTGACCTACTGAACTTCATTTTTGACACAACTCTTCGAACAATTCATATATACACAGCTGTTCAAAGGTGAGGCCAACTTTATAAATATAAGTATCAACAACAAAACTAAGAAATAATAGAGACAAGTCAAACAGGACTACGGTGCTATGAAACACTCGTCTGCATTTATCACAACTGAAAGGCTGTGAACTCCAAAACAAAGTAATCAAAATCTGCCATATTGCTCTGTTCTACCCAGTGGCTGTACAAACATTTCTTTCAAAACAGCTTGGTCCCATCAGATTGTTATATATAAAAAGTCAGAGTTACAAAGCATCATGTACCTAAGTTCATGCAAGGCAGATATTTCTAAGTTATCATCACTACCAAAGGAGATAATTAGAAGAATAAAGTCCAATCTTCAGAGAACTTGCATCTATCTCTAAGAATTGCCAAGATGAATTTTGTCTCTAATATTTACCAACATCTTAAAATCAAACACTTTAATTAACAGGCATACAGAGAATCCAATGGAAAGCCAGAAGCTCCAATAATATACAGAAAGATGATGACACTGACAGTTTCCCAGTGTATTTGAAAAACAAAAAAATGATAGCAGTAATTGTCATTTCCTGAGTATTTGTCAGAAGCACTATTCTAAGCACTTTACATGGATTATTTTTTAATCTAGTAAACTAAATTATGATATAGGTAATATTACCATTTCATAATTGCAAAGAAATGGGAGATGCAGGCAAGTAAGGTAACATTACTAAAGTCACAACTAGTTAAGTGGAGGAGCTATCTTCAAATTCTGAAAAGGACAGCTTACAGGAGAATAATGGTACAGCCACTAGAAAGAAATGGTAGGAGAACCAAGTTAACAACTAAAGGATACAACACCAAAATCAAAACTCTGGGTCTTTAAAGAAATGAAGAAAAGAAACTACCTACTTCAGTATAATTTGTTACTAACAGGGTCCTCAAAATTTTATATTTGATATAGTTTCCAATAAGGTTCTCTGACTCTAATCCTACCAAGATTACACACAGTTTAAATGTCAAGTTACAAATACTGTTTCATCAAGAATTCCTCCAAAATATAAGGGAGTTATGAAAGAACCAGTTCTAACTTTTTCATGCTGAATGCCACACCTCAATTACCAAGATGGCTGTTTTATAAACATCTAATTCTTAAAAAAAGATAAAATGTCTTTTCCAAGTTTCATCAATAGAAGTACATTAATTCAGGTTAAGCTTTTGATTCCAAATGAGTTACAAAAAAAAAAAAAAAAACCCTAAAGATTTTTAGATCATTTTTGGACTCAGGACTGTGAAATGTGCCTCCACTCCTGAAAATAACTGACTGAAAAAAACCAAGATGGGAGTAGGGGGGACAGAGAGCAACAAGTTAAAAAAAAAAAAAAAAAAGCTATTGTATTATTTTTGTCTGCTCCACAATACTTAGTCCACTATCAGGCTTGGCACAACTGGTCCCTCCCCCTTGAAACACCTTGATTTTGTGTTTCCAAAATACCATTTTCTGATTTTACTCCTACTTCAGGTCCATGCTTCCACAAACTTTTAAATACCAGGATTTTCTCAAGTTCTCTCTTTCATTTAACAAATCAAGAGCCTACTATATGCCAGGCAGGCACTGTTCAGAAACCTGGGTACATCAGTGAATGAGTTCTGCCCTAAATCTCTGAAGAATGAGCTCTGGGTCCTTTTGTCTACCTACACTGTCTCTTTCAAAGCCTCAATATTTTACAAGCTATCAAATGCAAAATTTCTACAACTAGTCTCTCCCATCTGGGTTCCAGGCTATTTTCATGTGAAATAAATACAGATCTCAAAACATAAGATGTTCAAAATAAAGCCCTGGATCAGTCTTCCCAATCTCAATTAGTGGTTCCAAGACCCACCTAACTGCTCTATACAGAAATTTAGGAGCTATCCTTTACTCTTTACCACCATTTCCCTAGCTCCAACCCTATTTCCAATCCATCAACAAGCTCTATTAGTTTTACTGTCCAAACTCTCAGATATCACTATATTTTATGTGGACCAACATGTGTTCAATTCTTGCTTCTAGCCTACCATCTACCCATTAGGGGTATGCTCTCTACTTAAAAAACTTCAAGAGCTCCCACTCCTTGAATAAAAGTCAAAAAATCTCTTACCACAAAGTCTTCTCTGGCCATTTACTGCCCAGCCTTGCACCCCATAATTCCCCATGACTTCTTGCCTGTTTTCTCCTTGATATGCCAAGCTCTAACCGAAGGAGAAACTGGCCCACTGTCTTCCTTTAGGTCTTTCCTGGTCTGACCAATTACTCTATCAAAGGTCTCCTTTATTACCAAGATATAGACTTTTATCTTCCTCTTAACATATAATCATTCCCCCATCAACTATTAAGGATTTATCACCATCAAAAGTTTTTATTAAGAAAAAGACATAATTACTAATTTTTGTTATTGTTGCAGAAGAAACTGCAAAAAGAAAAAGTCTTCAGATTCCAGGTGCTAATCTTTTGGACATTGTAATTAGAGTCAATGTAGAAAAATAAAGTGGTAGACTGATGGAATACTACTGTTTTCATCTATAAAACCGACAAAATACCTATCCATAACTCACAATGGTTATAAGAATTAAAAGCTTATATTACAATGGGGAAACACAAAATTAAAGCCATAGAAGCAACAGGAAGAAAAAAAGTAATAATTTGCTGATGAAGTGAAAACTGAAGGAAGTGAGGAAGAAAGGAATTTGGGGAAAGAAGATTCAAGCCTAGAAAAATCTCAAAAAGTTCTACTATATTTAATAACTATGTGCAATTAATAGAATTTATGACCTACTATTATAGTCCATTCAGCATTTTTGCCCTCAAGAAACAATTATCCATTTTATAGAAAATAAAGATTTGTAGCACAGCTAAGACCCTATGCAGCTATATTAAAGGCAATCTAGTAAAACATTGGCAGGGGTTTTAAGTAAAAATGTCAGAAAATCCCTGGCAACAGCTGGCTGCCTAGTAGAAGTCCTCTGCTAGAGTAAATCAGGAGTACATTGGGAGGTATGATCTTTGTAATTGTTATAGTCTATCTTTGTATAGTGTTGAGTGCTTTTCTCTGAATCATCTGTTTCCAAACATTTTGATTATGCACCCCCATAAGAGGAAAAAAATAAAAGCACAAAGCAATTTGTGCTTAATTATATAAATTATATAGGCATTCAATCCTACTACACTGCATACAACATAAAACACTAAATATGATAGGTCTTAAGCTTAATTCAAAACAAAATACAGTTAACATTCCTAAAGTATTAAAAATACATTACAATTAGAACCCAGCATAGTTTCATTTGCCAATTACATTTCAATAGATGAAAATCACATCATTTTAAGGCCAGAAGGGATTTCAGTGACTATCTAATTAGTGGCATATCATTTTGAAAATTATCAATCTAGTGTAAAAGATGACTAAAGTTTAGAAACGTGCCCTTGGAAACTCTGAAGGCATGAGTCAATATCCAGAGTATGAACTCTTTACTTTTGTTCAAAGATTTATCATCCACAAATACCTGAAGGTTCACTTGGGACCAGCATTTCAGTGATTTAAAGAGTACAATACTGAAGACTATAAATCATGGAGAGAATACATCTACTTTTATTGAAAAGCACAAAGTCTCAATTCTCCAAGTTGCCAAGAGGCTCAGAGTGTACTTACCAGCCCCAGAAAGCCAATAGTTCTATTCCCACATTCTATACATAACCTATAGTTACAGAACTTACTACATCACTCCTTTTCTCCTTTCTTCTTCTTCCTTTATCAACAAGTTAAAACCAATTAATCTGGGATACAAGATTATTCAGACCCTATTACCACTGATACTACCTATTCGCAGTCCAATCATCTTATATACCTGAAAGTATAATACTTTGATATAAAAACCTCTTGCATCTTTTTCAAAATTAAAAAAAAAAATTATGGCTACTTTTATAACCCGAGAAAGCAGGGTTTTTGGGTAGTGAACATAGTTTAGTATGCTATCACACATTAATTAGCACAATTACACCTATTCAATTGAATAATAATTGTTAGCCCCCCCAAAACCTCAAAATTCCAAGTGTAAACAACTAAAAAGCCAATTTAAAAAAAAATAAGTCAAAGAAGTACCAAAGATAGGAAATAGATAACCCACCAGAGATTTCCAAATTGTTAGTTATACATCTGGCTGCTGACCATCAGGGAAAGTCGTTGATGGGGCTAACATATTGATTCAACTATGATCACAAAACATTTAAAGTTTCTCCACTCTGTTCATTGGCCTGCCGTCCTATTCCTGGAACCAGTGCCTGCTCACTCTCCCTCAATAAAGGCTCACCACACATGGGAGCAGGAAGAAATAGCTACAGAGAAAACTGCTACTCAGGTATACCTCCTAGTCCTGCAATTCAAACTTCATAACAAGTTACAAGCAATTTACCCCATCAGAGCCTATCACTGTCAACAGTAACTGGCATTCCAAGAAAAGCCTGAGTACTAATTTCCCCATTTTGTTAAACCTCTTTTCTTTACACCAAGCTTTAATAAAAACAAATCTCTAAACCTTAGAAACAATATAAATTTTAAAACTTAAGTTACATATAGGTTATTTCCTTTCCAATTTGATCAGGGGACTGCAGGCACAGTTTTGCCATTAATCCAAAACATGCAATGAAATGCATGTTAAAAACTGACATGGTCTCCCATTTCTACACCTCTACACTGACCTCTACATTGGTATGATTTCAAATCAATTTAACACACATATATGGCCTTTTCAAAAAATATTTTCTACAACAGGGGTTGTAAGATTTTAGTTTTTCCAATAAGTGACACAGTGGCTTGAAAATAGGCATAAAATTATCATTGTCAAATGATGGTATGACCATTTTTAAGTTAAAGTTAGGCCTAATCCTCTAGGGTCTACCCATTTCTCTTTTATGTGTGATTCCAATACACCAAATGACAGAAAGACCTCCAAAATTTGTATTGCTTTGTAAAATCAGACAGGTTTATCAGACAGGATTTTCAGGTCATTAAGGCAAGCTAGCTTCTTTGTTGAGTTTCCTTACTCCATCTTTCAAGGGTAATCTATTAGTCCTATAAAATTTGTGAAACAGATTACTACTCCACTTGGTATATAACTAAAGCTGATACAGGAAACAGGTTTCACAAATTTAATTTCAGAAATTTAAATTTCAGTGCTCACACTCCAACTGAGAACCCTCAAAATTAAAATTATCTGACTGCTATAATTCACTGTATTTTGAGTTCAAGCTTACCTGATTAGACTATTTAGTCCTTTACACTACTTCTCAAAAGTTTTCCTACACCAGGATTTCCACCACCTTGCCTAAGCTCTCCCAAACCTACAGAGCAGGGTATATATTTCCTGATCGAACAAAGAGCAACAAAGAAGTGGGTGGTAACCACCTCCCATAGAGGCAAGCCAGGACCCATCGAGTCAGATCTACCACACAAGCAGAAACCGCTCCAGGTTTCCCTACCACCGTCTCTTACTTCACTTGAGGACTACCCACCTCAAACTCGAAAACCTAATTGTTACCGAGGAAGTGCAGCCCTTTCATTTGAATCCTGAGAAAGTGGCGCTCAAAGAACGAGGAGAACAAAGGGTAGGGATGGAAAACACGGGTGTGAGGGTGCCACTCGCCGGAGTTGGGCCCCCACCCTCAGTAACTCCTCTCCAGCACCGACCGGTGGCGGTGACCGGGGTGAGGCTGGAAGGGTGAAAGACGATGCTGGGCAGACAGAAAGCTGGGGAAGCGCTCGGAGCCGGGGAGCTAGGGGGTTAGGGGGAGGGGAGAGGTACGAAGGGGCGGAGCTCTCCCGGCCACCGGGCTTTGTGTAGTCGCGGCTGGGGCTGAAATTTTGAGTCTATGGATAAGGATCGGGTGCAGGAGGCTAGAGAGGACCCCCAAACCTGCCCTGCGCTGGAGGCGGGCGGGAGAGGTGCGAGGACAGGCCGTCTTCTCCCCGCGACCACGAAGCCACGGTAGGCCGACGCCAACCCCGCGGTCGGTCGCTGCGGGCCGGCTTACAGCACCGCCGCAGGGAAAGGCGGCGGCAGGCCAGGCGCCCCTATTCCCGCCCGCAGGATCCCAGCAGCCGCTCCGGGAGGGGGATCTCCCACTGACCAAGTCGGGTGGGGAATGGGTTAAGATGCGGCCAAGCGTCGGTCCCTCCTCCTCCCCACCCCTCAGCACCGGCACCCACTCGCGACGGCAGCCGCGGGGTCCCGCGCGGCTCCAGGCCAGTCGCCTCTGCCCTGCCCGCCCACCCTGCCGCTCGCCCGGACTCTCACCATCGTAGTAGTAGCAGACTTTCTTCTTGCCGCCTCCTTGACTGTACGCCATGGGCTCCCGGGCCACCGCAGCCTCTGGGCTCCGGCTCCTCCTCCTGCTGCTGCTGCTGTTGCCGCCGCTCGGCGGGGAGAAAAGGGCTGGGGGGCAGGCGGGGGTGGCAATCCCGCGGGGAAGGGCAGGTCGGAGGGAGGAGAGGAGGGGCGCCGGGAGGGTTCGGTACCGCCCGGCCTAGGGGCCGAGAGAGCGGAGAGGGGGGTGGCAGCAGCGCCAACTCGCGACACTGGGGAGGGGGAGGGGGCCGCCAAACCACCTCTGGAGGCCGAGGGGAGGCGGGATGCATCCACTGTGGCTTCGACGGGGGAGGATGGAGTATGGCTGGAGAAAGAGGCCGCTTCAGATCTGGGACAAAAGTTCTTTGAACAATGAACAACCTGGGGAGGGCGGCACTGTACATTGTCTTTTTACGAGAAAAGTGGTAAGCTTTCGCTCCGCTGGTAGATAAAGGGAGCGTGGAGCGGGGTTGACGTTCCCCCCTCGGATCTTTGCACAATGGATGCGCCTATGCTGAGCTTGCGCAGTCGGTGTCTCCTCCTCAACTGTAGCCTTGGCCGTCTAGACCCCCTCCGTGTCTTCCCACGCTGCTCCCCTCCCCCACTGTCGCGAAGCTCCCGCCGGAACCAGCCACGTGCCGCCCGCCGGGCAGGGGGAAACCATTCTCAAGCTGCTTTCGGGCTTCGGAACCGTCCCGCTCCAACGGTGGGGGTGTAGCCCATGGCCATAGTACCTGGTTGCCTACTTTTCTCATTTATTTTTTCTTTTTTGCTGATAATTGCTCCGAGTTACTGACTTATTACAGATATTAAGGGAATAGTGAACTGCCTGGGTTTGAATAAGCATTTATGGAACTCTTGCATTAGGCTTGGTTCTAAGCATTTGCATTTATAATGTTTCATTGATATATCCATTTATAATAAATACATATTTAAGGCACCCAACAATGCTGTAATGTGCTATTTCTATTCCTTCTTTGTAGGTGGGGACCCTTGGAAGAACTTGGTCCTTTTAAATGCTAAATAGTGGTCTGGGAAGTTTGAACTCATTCTTCCAACTCCACACACCTTAGCTCTCCCCGTAACTGCTTCTGCTGCTAGATTGACGCTGGAATATAGAAATCTAAGAGAAAGAACTTTGAAAACTCCTGGAAGTTACAAATACCTGTGTCCTGGTGTTCAGTAAGTCATTTATCAAGCTCCACCCCTAAGCCAGTCACCTTAAGGTGAGAAGTGGAGGCTGACAATCTGAGATGCTACACTCTTATCCTATCACTTAACAGTTCTTCCTACCTGCACATTCTCCCACTCTCCATCCCCTCACCCTGCAAAAGAGGCCTTTTTGAAGCAAGAACCATTTGGAGCCACTAGTAGGAAAAAAAAAAAACTTATTTTTTTCTTCGATTTCTGAATCCCCAAATGTTCATACTTAAGGCTGCAATTTTTATAGACTTTAACCCAAGAGATTTAGAATAAGTCAGTCCAAGGTGGCTCTTGCTGCATCCTCCTTCCGGGAAGTTTGTAGCTTTAATGAGACCCTGGGTGACTGTTGCATTTGGTACAGGGACCACAGAAAGAAACATTGGCTTAGAGGTAAAAGTTAATTACATGGTATTGACTTCCTAAGGTTTTTTCTTACCAATTCCAAAGTCAACCTGGAAGATTCAGAGAATAGAATAAGTTAATTTAGTTAAAACTCATTTTTTTTCCCTCAGAGCTGACAAAGTAAAGTCTGAAAGCAAACTTATTTCCTTCAGGAGACCTCCCTTCTTTCCTCCCAGTGAGGCTGTTCTCTGTACCCTTCCATGGAAGTAAAGCATTATGCTTTAGCAGCTCAGCACTTAGAATTATACAGTTGTCCACAACTTGACTGAATGACCCACTACAACAGTGTTTCATAAAAGCAGGAGCTAAGTCTGTCATATATAATTGTTTCTTAGTGCCTGTAACTTCCAGCAAGTCACACTTTGTTTCTGAATTGCTTTATCTGTAAAATGGAGAGTAATTTCTCACATGAATATTAGAAAACTCATTAAAATCATTACGGAGTGTTTTTTAAACAAGTATATGAATATAAGAAATGGTTTTGATTGCTTTTAATAATAGTAATAATAGATATTATTATTGTTTGCATCATAGCACCTAATAACAAATCTTTTGGTTGGTTGAGGAACTTGCTATATTATTTATTATTTAGGCATTTTAGATGAGTGGAAGTACATTATTTTAACCTTAGAAACTGGGATTGGACAAGAAGTGTGGAGAGTTGGCCATAAGATTTATGTTCCTAACCATCTATAATGGACCTTAGGTTGTCAGAATTAAAAGTATATTCAGCTATTAAAATCCACCCACAAACTGCAAACATCATTTACCATATTCAAACTCATCTCTATCAGCCCTTTTTAAATAATGATTTTTAGACCATATGCAAAAGAAAACAGGCTGAAAGCAGAGATAATTCTTAGGATACATAGTTGAAGATTGTCCTTTCCTTAAAATATTTTATATCATTCCTAATCTGTTCATAGTAATGTGTTCTTTTTAATTTTGAAGCTGTTTACTTTGAAATTATTCAATAAAATGGTATATTAATAAGACTATTTAGAAACAGTGCTCTTTAGAAACTGATTGCTTCATCTTATGCTAAAAATTACACCCTGCTGCAACCACAACAGAAGTTTAATTTTTAGCTGGTAAAAAATAATTATTCATTAAGTTTATTTGTGCTCTAAGAAAATTTATGTTCTTGGTATGAAATTCTATTTAGCAATTTTAAGGAAAAGGTAGAAAAGTATAGTGACGCACTATGGTAACGACAAACGAAACTGGCCTCAAGTTGAATTCTGACTTCCATGTAAGCATGGTGCCTATTTTTATGCAGTACTACAAATTATAACTCAAAAATCTGAATAAGAACACTACAACAATGAAAGGTTATAGGTTATAGTGTTATTTGAATTATGCTTTTTTTGTGTGTGTGTGTGGTGCTGAGGATTGAACCCAGGGTCTCACACGTGCGAGGCGAGCGCACTACCGCTGAGCTACAACCCCAGCCCTGAACTATGCTTTTTTGTAAGATTCCAAATTACTTATGATATTAAAAATGTATTTTTGAACCATAGTTTATCTGCTAACTTACTCAGTTACATTACACCTTTCAAGACATTCCTGTTAGCTGATTGATTAATGCTTTGCCTATGACCTTCCATACACATTCTCACTCTGATCTTCCTACCTATTTGCCCAAATTTTCTACAAAATTTCTACACCCACACTGTTGAAAATATCAACTTGTGTCTCCTTAACATCTTATGTATGTATTTTAATTCTTCTTTCCTATCTCAATATTTTTTAACTCCTTTCAAATCTGATCATCATTCCTCTCTACTTACTACCAGAATGATACAGATGGAATTAGAGTACTTATGTTGTGGCCATGAGATATAAAGTGTAAGGATGAGGACAGTGGAAAATGATGAAAGAGACCTGGGTCCTTGATGACCTCATTTCTCATTTTTAGTTGTAACAGACCTGGATCTCTTATCTCTGGACTTCTGGTTATATGAGAGAAAAAAGAAGAAGAAAGAAACAAACAAAAATTCAGTTAAACCACTGTACAGGTTTTTATATGCAGCTATATATAACTATGAAGTAGATGTTAATTCATAAATATCAGGGGTTTCTGGCCATTTCTACTAATAAACTATAGGTATTTGTTGGAAGATAATTCTTCATAGATTTCTGAATATCTTGAAGTTGAAAGTACTGACTGCCTTTTGTTCTAAACCTTTTTTTCATGGATAACTGTACATTGAACAACTTTAGAAGCTAGAGAAAATGACTTTCCTTGGAAAAAAGAGCAGGTATGCTTAGTATTCATTACTGAAGAGTCAGGTTCTCTAAATTTAGGGGTCCTTTCCTATAATAGAATCCAACCTAAATATATGTATTATCTGGCCCTCTTCATTTAATAATGAGAGTATAGGGTAGTGGTGGAAAAAAATATTAACTGATACTACTAGTCACTACTATTGCTCTGAGTAATAAATTATCTGTTGTATTTAACGAAGGTATCTGTGTCTAATACTTGAATGATGACATTGTGGTTGGAACTACTTTCAAACTCTTTGTTTCTTGGAAGTTTTTGGTTATGGAGATAGGCAGAGACATGGCTATTTGGAAAAGGAAAGATGAAGGCTTTGTTAGCCAACTAACAGAATTTGAGGAAGGGCTGTATGAACTAGTAGTAAACACATTGACCAGATTGTATAGTCAGTTAGAAAATAAATGGTCCTCCTCTACAGTATTGCCTGTTAATGAGAAATTAGGGAGGGAGTTGAGGCAAATACCAGGAAATAGCTTTAGAGGCTGTCCTGATTGTTTTAACTTTCCTCACCACGTAGACAGTGTCAGCCTTGTTCCCTCAGACTTGCTCATGTTGATCCAATTAGGGACCCCCAAATCTTAACCAGCATTTTCTTTCTAGGGATACCCTATTTGCATCTAGGACTATATGTGGAAGCGAGACATTGGTTTTTCTACTTCCAATATCATAGTGATTGAACCTTTGGTGTGGTCATAAGAGATTGTCAAGTGTATATGGGAGCTGGAGTAGATCACATAGCCCTCACACAACTGTGGAGAGCTTCTGAAAGAGGGTGTTATGGTTTGGATGTGATGTGTCTTCTGCAAGCCCACATGTGAAACAATGCAAGAAGAGTCAGGAGAAATGATTGGGTTGTGAGAGTCTTAACCCAATCAGTGAGTTAATCACTTGAGAGTGGTAACTGAAGTGGTAGGGTATGGCTGGAGGAGTTTGGAATTAGGGTGTGGCTTTGGTATGTATATAAATCTATAAATCTATCTATCTATCTATACACACACACATACACACACACACACGCACACACACACACATATATTTGTATCTGGAAAGTAGAGTCTCTCTCTCTGCCTCCTGGTCACCATGATGCGAGCTGCTTTCCTCTGTCACCCGCTTCTACCATAATGTTCAGCCTCACCTTGAGCCCTGAGGAATGGAACTAGCCTTCTATGGACTAAAACCTCCCTCAAATAAACTCTTCTTCTGGTAAGATCCTTTAGTCAAAGCAATGAAAAAACTGACTAAGATGGAGGGCCACTTCAGTTACTTGGAGAAACTATCCAAAGGAATATCTAACTCATGTATGTTCACTTGGTGATTAGTCCTAATGATGGGAGTCAGTTAGGTAGAAAAGGTGATAAGAATTTGGGCTAGGGTTGTGGCTCAGTGGTAGAGTGCTTGCCTAGCATGTTTAAGTACTGGGTTTGAACCCTAGCACCACATTAAAAAAAAAAAAAAGAATTTGTCCCTGAGTTTAGCATAGCTTAAGTGATCAGAGACATCGCTTGAACTTTAGAATACAGTCAGATCTGCCTTAACTCAATGACCAATTTATCTTAGTTGATAAAATGGAACTAGAAGGCAGATTCCTAAGGATCTCTAATACATCCAGCTGTAAATAGAAAGGATAAATAAGAGCCATAAAGAGGAAGCCTCCAGCTTTCTTAAGTACAATGTGATGGTTTATTGGATTTTAGAAGTTTGAAGATCATCATTGAGGTCAACATTACAGATTAGCCTTATCCTGCTGCTTAGATGTTTTTGACAGTGCAGTAACCAAATGCTATATAAGACAGATGGAATAAAGCCTCTGTTAGATTCATCAGAATGGTTAAATGGAGTCACATATTCAAGTGAACATTTAAGTTCTGCCAAGAACATTTAGGAGTGGATTGTTACAAGAGTCAGATCTATCTTGGCCTTGAGAGTTCCTGCACGTTCTTGCTACAAATGCCAGATTGCAAGCCTTATCTATCTCCTGAGACTGAGCAGCATCTTTAGCTAAACACATAGACAACTAAGTAGGTCAAGGTGCCCATGCCACACGCTATTGTGTAACCACTCACTATTGGGATAACGGAGACTGACTTGTTTGCTGCTTACTCTGCAAGTTTTTGTCCTTGGTTCTAGGTTTCTTTTTCACAATGCAACCCACCAATCATGCAAGCATCATCTGAATCCATGGGATATGAGGACAAAAGAAACTGATGAAAATATGCAGATGCTTATGCTGTTTGTTATGCTGTAAGTAATAAAGTACTTGGTCTCTGACCCAGGATTCTAGTGACTTCTGCCAGCAACCATGAATCTACAGCAGTTTAACTTATTAACTTGCAAGAAGGATGAAATTTTAAATGCTTCAAAGTTCATTACAGTATATAACATCAAAGCCTTATTAGCAAGGAGAAATTTTCCTCTATAACATGACCCCACAGATAATTGATATTCAATTTTGTGTGAATCCTAGATTCTTATTTCAGACCATAGATGGAAAAATGAGAACATTCCTTGGAAATGACACATACACTTTGGAAAGGTTTAATTGGAAAACTATTGAATTTGTAGTTAACAAATTTAAATGCTGTAATCTGTTGTTGTTATGTTAATGTGCAAATGTTGAAGTATTAATTGAAAGGACTTGAACACAATCATAAATGGTTGGTAATTCATCTTTTTCATATGAACATGGACAGGAAATGCTAATAGTTCAGGATAGCTATTACTCCGCAGTAGTGGAGGTTAGATTGTGCTAAGTGATCTTTTGCTATTGCCTTCTTTTTCTCTTTTTAAACTGAACTTGTTTTCCTTATCCAAATTTTTCACTACTGTGTGCCAAGAGATTACTGTATCCTCCTTAAGATAATAATAACTTCCATCTGGGTTTGTACAACCAAAGAGACTGCATTTTTTTTAGTGCTACTAACTCTTGTTTTCTGAAGTAAAGTTTTCACATTTTCTAGGGCATTCACCTTTTCACAACGAACTCTGGCCTGATTTGTGCTGGGTAGCAATTCTTTTTCACTGGATGTTTGGTATAATGACCTGGGGTCATTGGGATTGGCCACCTTGCTTTGTGGGAATAGTTTGACATTAGTTGTATATCCAATTGCTATAATAATAATAATAATAATAAAAAACAAATGTGTTTACATTTGTTGGTAGGTTAGAAAATTTTTTTCCAGACAAAACGTTAAAAAAAGACAGGACATTGAGTCTTGTTTACTCCCCTATTAGTTGCTTTATAGTTTGCTTTTATTCTGTGTAAAGACCTTTTTATTCATA
Source organism: Marmota flaviventris (assembly GCF_047511675.1). Taxonomy (NCBI): domain Eukaryota; kingdom Metazoa; phylum Chordata; class Mammalia; order Rodentia; family Sciuridae; genus Marmota; species Marmota flaviventris. Next base: position 49,880,541 of record NC_092503.1, on the reverse strand, counting down.
ATAGTAGCTTAATTAGTCAAACTCATTTTCATTTCTCCTTAATCAATTCACCCAGTTGCTTAAAAATATGATATAAATAATATCTAAATTTATATAGCATTTTCCTAACTCCTCTGATGTAACTCTACATTTATCCTCTGTCATCTTTAACTTAAAGCTTACCTCTTTATTTTTACCTGTATTTGTTCACATACAAATATCTCCTTTTACAAAACTGTTAGGCAAGTGCATTAGTTTTCTAGTGTTGCCACAACAAAATACCATGGTTTGAGAAACTTAAATAACAGAAATTTATTGGCTTAAAGTCCAAGATTAAAGTGTTGATAAGGTTAGTTTCTTCTGAGGTCTCTCTTAGGCTTGCAGATAGACCCTTTCTCACTGTGTCCTCACATGGTCATTTCTCTGTGTTGTCTATTGTCTCTTACCAATGCCATTTTAATATAACTTCCTATTTAAAGTACCTATCACCAAATTCAGTCATGTTTTATAGTATTGGATATTAGGGCTAAATATATGAGTTTTGAGGGAGAATAATTCAGCCCATAATAGTAGGGAAACTTATCTGTCTGGATTGTGGATAACTGATGTGAGTGTACACAAGTAAGTATGTCCCAAGATTAATCCAAACTTTCTGACATCAAAATGACCCTACTTATGCTATAATTACTTTATGAAATGTATCAAAATACCTTCCCATAAAACTTTCTAGGCAAGATTATTGCCTGTACGGGCCACCAAATGCCACAGTCTGGCTGGGCACACAATCACGAGCCACCACACAGCTTGTAGATTCAAACAGCAACTCTTTATTCCCGAACTCACACCAGCCGTCTACAATCACGTTCTGGGGAAATCCACGTTCTCTGCCCAAATCCACGTTCTCTGCCCAAATTCACGATCTCTGCCCAAATCCACCTCCACTGGGCTTCTATCTCCAAAAATATACTGTCTGAATCCCGTGAGAACTCAAGGGGAACTCAGGCAGCAGGATACGCCCTATTCCCAGCAGGAATAATCTTAAACCTTAAACCTGGAACCTAAACTGGGAACGCCCTAAACACGATTATCTTAAAACCGGGAACACCCTAATCTGCCTTGGTCCTTGAGCAAGGTCACCTACATTCAATGTCGCTGCAACATGTCAGCAACATGGGGTACGCTGGCAAGGAAATTGTCATACCTACTTGGCTAATGGCTCCCAGCAGCCTGGAAAGTGTTCTTGGTGGCCAATTCTGGTTATCATAAGCATAAAATGAATGCATTAGAAGGGAATTGGTGGGAAAGCCAGAGGAATAGGCCTGGGAAATTGACAGGAATCAACTGATGTAAGATGGGTAGATCCATTGTTGAACGTCTTCATGTAAGAAACCTGGTTATGATGTCATTTCTACAGTAGACATCATCTACCATTGTTACTACCATCATCCTCAGTTCCAGATCCTGTAATGAGCTTCAGCCATCAGTTGTCAAGATAAATTCTAAATTTTCTTCTCTGTGTCATTTACTTCAGGATAAAAGTACTGAACAGGAGCATCCAATAAACAGCTTTTAGGTTATATCCAGCTGCCAAGAATAACAGGGAGAAAGTGCCTCATCTTTTTGGTGGGAGATGAGACAATGGCTCACATCTAAATTCATCAATGGCAGACTGCCCAAACACAAGAGGGTTGTGATGCTGGAAAGTTCAATAGCATCCAGCCTCTGGATTCATATGGCTAATTTTGATCAATTCTGATGATTTTGTTATTAGACTCAAAGACTCATCTTTTTCTAAAATAACTTGAAAAGTATAATTCCTATCATAAAATTTTCAACAACAAAAAAATTCTTGGATGAAATAAAGAAAACTTACTGATATCAGATTCAGTTTAGGTCATTGTGAGGGTTAATTTTATGTTTCAACTTGACAGGGCCACTGTGCCAAAACATGTAGTAAAACATTGTTCTGGATGTTTCTGTGTGATTGTCATTTTTAGGTGTCATTTGGTCTGGGCCTGAGGTACCCAGATATTGGGTATAAACATATACAAGCAAAACGCATTCTCTGTATGGAAAGCTGACCAGCCATAAAAATGCATGAACTTCTGATAAATATAACATTAATCAGACCATTGTTTGTCTAGGGCTGGTGCTGAGAATGGGGTAATATCTGAAAAGGGCTTAGAGAATTTTTAGGGTGATGGAAATATTCTATGTCTTGATTGTGATGATGATGTTTGTCTGTACATGTTTGTCAGAATTCATAGAACAATACAACTAATAAGGATAATTTGTTTGTTTGTAAATTATGCCTCAAGCTGATGTAAAACAAAACTAAGTTATATTCTATAGAACTGAAATCAGGTATACTATGGCTCTCCTGTATTACAGCTTTCTTTTAAATAACAGGACACCACAGAAAATAACGAAGGAAATAACTGAATAGGTAAGTTAATTTATATGTTTTGCTGAGTTTCTTTCTCCATATTTTCAAGTACTTTAAAAGTACTAATAGCAGGCAGTCAAGATTTTTGCTTTTCCCAATAAGAAACTATTCAGTATCTTTATAATAAAGATTTATCAGAATTCAGCTTGACTCATTTTATTCCATTAACACTTTTCTATTATTTTCTTTATTACTCACTGTTTTCCATTACATACTTCTAATCACTCATTGTCTAAGTAAAGAGTTGAAGGGGGGATTCACCTTACTTTCATTTCTTAATTTAATAATTATTCTACTAATATTTTAGAATAATAGAAAACACCTCAAGTAGATTTCCTAAAAAGTAATTTGTGAATTGAACTATGGTATATTAAAATCATGTTTTAAAGCATTTAGAGAATAACCTTGATGGAATTTTCTGATTATAAAAGTTCCTGCCAGGGCTGGGGTTGTGGCACAGAGGTAGAGAGCTCACCTAGCACATGCAAGGCACTGAGTTCGATCCTCAGCACCACATAAGAAAGCAAATGAATGAAGTGAAGTTATTGTGTCCAACTAAAACTAAAAAAAAATTATAAATAAAAAGTGCTTGCAGTTAGTACTTAGTTGGTACCTAGCAAAATATTTATGACTTTTTCTTTCCCTTCTCTCCCTGCTTCTTTATTGTCCTTTCATATTTCTTTCAGAACTATCTATACTTTCAAGTCTGTTGTTTTAGCAACACAGATATGACCCTAGAATCGATTATATAACGTGAATTTGATGCCTGACAATTTAGAGGGTGTTTTACTGGGAAAAGAGTATCGAGCCCTACATGTAGTAAAATTATTCCATTTTCAAATATTTGATGATAAGCTTATACTTTTATGATTAGTGACCATAGACAAAAGACAAAAGCGTTGTGTTATTAATGATGATTGTAACATAAAGGCACTGGGACACTAGCAGTTTCTATTGGCAGCCTGATCACTTCCCTCTCGTACTGATCCAACTTTACACTTTCTGAAACAAGTGTTCTCACACTTCAGTGTACAGAAAAATCCCCTGGGAACTTATTGAAAATGCCAGTTCCTTAACCTACTTCCAAAATTTCTAAATCAGAATGTCTATAATGAGATCAGGAAATCTGCATTTTAACAAGCTCCTCAAGGGAATGTAATATAGATGGCGCAAGATCTGCATGTTGAGAAACATTGCTAATGCTTTGTACCCAAACATTTTCTGCAAGTCGGTGTGGCCCATTGAGATTCCTGGACAAAGCATTTTAAAAATCAAGTCGCATAGTCTATGTTAACTAGTTTAACTAGTGGCAATCAACCTGTTGCCACCATTTTGAAAGTTACTGCCTCCCAGGACCATGCTCATTTGGAATGGATTAGTACTTGAAACTAGGTTTGAATGCATAAAACTGAGTTGCATAGAATTTTAGTTTTGTTTTATATATCATTTAATAGAAACATAAGAAAATATAAATAGACAAAAAGAAAAAAAAAACATGTCTTCCATCTCTTCCCAGCTCTTAACATTTTAATGCATATATTGGAAAATACTTTCTTTCTTTATAAATAAACATATATCTATGTAAACAGGTAAGAAAATGCATTTTGAAACAAAAATAGGGTCTTGTGTTTTATGTGTTGTCTTATAATAAATATACAATGTTTTGAACTTTGCCTATCCCTTTTCAGTAAATTTCTATATAAATAAATGCCAAATCATTTCATGAATAAAGTAAATTTTGTTTAACAAAGCCATATTAAATTTAAGAAAAAGCTATTTGTCACTTATAAACAGGGCTTTCTTCAAATCTTTATGCATCTGTATATTTGTCTAGAATTTGCCTTAAGGGTTTTTGATATATAGTTATCTATGCTTATACTTAGGTCCACTAGCACTATAAAATTGTTTCTTTATGAAGCATAATGGATGCTTGTGGCTATAGCTTTTGTCTCTCCCTACCCTTTTCTTCCTTTCTTCTTCTGGCTCTTTACTAGGTAAACTTCTCCAAACTCCTGCTCTTCACCCCTCGCTGGGCCAGGATCCTGCTAGAATTGTGTGGCTTCCATCCTTCCATTTCAGGCGTGCACTTGTGATCCAAATTGGACCAGATTATTCCCCCCAGACATTGCAGATTGAGCTAATTGGAGAGACTTATGCTGTGAGCTCTTGGCTGTCTTCCATAGCCTTAAGGAGAAACATGTTTGTACAAAGAGCAACTGAGATTAATATAGAGGGAAGTAGAGAAATGATAGATGATTGATAACTAGCTAGCTAGCTATAAAAACATTTGAGACTCTGGATCTACCCTTGCCCGAAAGCTAGTACTACCTCTAGATTCCTCAGTCATACTGGCCAATAAATTCCTTTTTTTATAAACTAGTTGATCTTAGTTTATCTGGATCGATGTCACTTATAAACAAAGGAGTCTTGATTAATACATGTAGCAGGTAAAAAAATAAAACTAACAGAAATTCAACAGTCTTATCAACAAATTATTTTAATAGCTATAGACATTTATTTCCTATCATGTTGTCCACTATTTTAAAAGAGTTTCTGCTTTCAAACTTACATGATTTATCACTAAATAGTGAAATTTAACATAGTTAAATTTTCAAGAATACTATGCCTTAAGCAAACTATGATTAATATCAGAGGCTGAAAATTTGTATTAAGACTAAAAGTTTTAAATTTTTCACATTTAAGAACACTATTATATAATATTCTTTTAAATCCTTCTGACAGTACAATGAAAATATGGTATCAAATATAGAAGTTCAATTTACTTATAACTTTTCAAGAACACATACTATTCTACTATACAGTTTGTTTTGCAGTTGCACGGTTTCAATTCATAAAAATTTATGCAGTTATATTTGCATCATCTTTTCTTAACATAGTTTGGAACATACAAGAGCATGTCAAGTGAAGGATATATGATTAGCATTACTTCATAAAATGCAGGGCAAAAACACTGTTACATTTCTTCTTTTTCCTTTATTTTTTGTTTGAAAACTCATGCACCATATTATTAAGAAGTATAGTCTTTAAATTTTTTCTTCTAAATTGTCCAGGAAGTCCTGGGCATGACTGAGTTCAAAGGAGATCAGTCCTGGCAGAAATGTCCTTAAAGTCCGCAATAGCTCTTCATTGCCACAAGATGTCATGGAAGGAAGAATTTGCAGTGTCTTTCCACTCTCTGCTACAGGGATGGAGACCTGACAAGATATTCATGATATCCTCTCTAGTTTATTCCCATTCCCTGAGGATCATCCACTGTTTTCCAAAACACAACCAGCCTATGAGCATTGCTGGATCCTGAGAAGTTTCTAGGAGTACTTCCAGTGCCTAAACCAGCCCTATCCAATGAATGCTTAGTCTCTTCCCTTTTTTTTTAAAGGATTGTTGAGAGTCCTGCTATTTCCTTTAATTTGCCTTTTCTTTTTTCTTCTTCTTCTTTTTTTTTTTTTTTGTTGGACACATGCCTTTATTTTATTTATTTATTTTTATGTGGTGTTAGGATCGAACCCAGGGCCTTGCACATGCTAGGCGAGTGCTCTACTGCTGGGCCACAACCCCAGCCCCTTAATTTGCCTTTTCATTACAGTTATAGATAATGTTTTTACATGTTTTATTACATTTTTATTTTTTTCATTTTTATTTTATTTTTTCCATATCTTTTGGTATATTATAACTATATATCATAATAGGATTCATTATTGTATATTTGTACATGCATACCATACAATAATATAATTTGGTCAATATAGTTCCCCAAAATTTCCTCCTCCTCTCTCCTCTGTCCTCCCCACTGGTCCTTTTTCGCTATTAGTCTCCCTTAATTTTTCTTTTTTTAAAGGAAGCATTTTATTCATTCATTCATTCATTTATTTTTTAAAGAACTACCAATCTTTATTTTTTAATTGATTTTATTTTTTTAAATACACGACAGCAGAGTCTCCCTTAAATTTTCATGAGATCACTACCAACTACCTTTCTTTTCCCTTTTCCTCTCACTTCCATACATGAGAGAAAATGTATGACTTTCTGAGTTTAGTTTATTTCACTTAAAAGAATGGAGAGCTTCTTATTTTAATGTAATTAAAATGTAACATCAGTTGAAAGCATAGTATGAAATTCTTCCATATATTGTCTCCCCAGATTCACCAATAATTTATACCTTTTTTTAAGTGAACCATTTAAGTGTTCCAAAGTAGGTTGGAAACATTTTGATGTATATTTTCTAAGAACTAAGACATGCATTTATATAACAAAATAGAATTACCAAAATTAAGAAATAGCATGTCTTACAATCCTGTTTTCTAATCCAGAGTTCACATTAGAACTTCCACACTCTCTCAATCATGTTTTTTATATCTTCTTTTTCTGTTAGTTTCAGAATCACTCCAGGATCATGTATTATGTTTAGCTGTGATATTTGTTTAGTCTCCTCTATGTAGGAATAGTTCCTCAACCTTTTTTTTTTTTTTTCCTTCTTGGGCTTACCATTTAGAGTCTAGGCCAGGTTGATTTTTAGTTATTGTTTTTTGTTTGCTTTGTAGAAAGTCTTTCTTTTCATGTTGGTCTGATCTTTCTTATTACATTGCATTTTTGGTAGAAATACCACAGCAGTGATGTTTATCCTTCTTAGTGCATTAAAACAGAAGATGCATGATATCTATTTTCCCAATTATTAGTCATGTCAACTTGAGAATTTTAGACAGTATCCCTCAAGTTTCTTAATTGTATGTTTTTTATTTTTACCTTGATATATAATAGGTTATTTGTGGGAAGACACTTTGAGGCTTCCTATGTGGTTGCTTAGTGTTTCTCACACTGTGATTAGATGAATTCTAAGAATGAACATACCTAAAGAATAAAATTGAGAATGTGGCATTTCAAAAAATATTTATTTATTTATTGTACTGGGGACTGAACCCAGGGGAGCTGAGTTACATCCCCCATCCTAGTCCTCTTTAAATTTTCAGACAGGATCTTGCTAAATTGCTGTGGCTGGGCTTGAACTTGTGATCCTCCTGCTTCGGCCTCCCAAGTCAATGGGATTGCAGTTTGAAGATGGCATTTCTACAATTTTGCCTCAGAAATCACATAAATTTATTTCTATAGCATTATCTTGGATGAGGCAATCACAAAGGTGCAATCACATTCAAGGCAAGGGGACATACAGCCCACTGTTCCATGAGTGGAATGGCAAGATCACATTTAAGAAAACCATTATAGATTGAAAATGCCATTACAGCTATCTGAAAAACTGTGTTTGCCACATAAGGGACAACATGTATACTGAGTCACTGACCTTTTCCTCCAGCTATGCCACTACTCTATGTGTTCAGTCTGTTTAATTGTAGGCTTCTGTGAACCCTCTTAAGATGATGGTTTTCAGAGGAGCCCTGGTTTTAACCTCTTGTGGATTTTTTGGGACCCAATCATCTCGTATGACTCTTGCTGCCACTATGCAGTGTAGACATCTGGAATATGAAAGATGCCATACTCCTGTGAGTCATGTTGACAAAGAAGAGAACATAGGCAAAAAGGACCCACATGTTGTCCTCTCTCTCAGAGGAGACTACTTATAAACAGTGGTTGACTTTCTGCCCTCTTTGTTCTCCAGTTCCCTTCGGCTACTGTGTTTATATATTGGTCCTAGAATCTGTGCACAGCTAACAATTGGCTTCTACTCATTGCCCAAGGAGAATTTGGATTTTATACTATAAGATTCCTGAGGTGGTGGAAACTTTTGGAACTCTGTGTTTCAAACATAGAACTTTTTGTTCTACTCCTTGAATGGATTGATATGCTTCAAATTTTCTACTTGTTAGGTATATTTAGCAGCTGTGGGAATGAGGGGTTTGTGGATATAGTAATCTGCCTCAACATATTCATCTAGTATGAATTAGCTAAAAAAATCATACTTTTATGGGAGAATATTATATGTACCCACACATAAAAAAGGACAAAATATTTGAACAGATACCTCATCAAAGAATATATTCAGATGTTAAGTAAGCATTTAAAAATATGAGCAACTCAGTCATTAGGGAAATGCACATCTAAACCACAATAAGATTCCCATACACACCTATTAGAATGGCCAGGATTAACAAGACTGACCACCTCAAGTGTCGGCAATTAGAACTCTCATACATAATTGGTGGAAATGTAAAATGGTAAAGCTACTATGGAAAATTATTTGACAGTTTCATTGAAATTTACATACATTTGTCTTATAATTAAGCCATTCCACACCTAAATATTTATCCAAGGGAAATGAGAACATATAAACATAAAAAGATCTGTACATGAATGGTCATAGGGGCTTCATTTATAATAGCCAAAAATTTGAAATGCTCACTAACATTTATTAATGGATGAATGGAAAAAAAAAACATTGTGATATGTCTATACAATGCAATATCATCCTACTTAAAAAATAATGAACAGTTGATAAGTTGAAAAAACATGAATGTATTGCTAGACATACTGTATGACTCCATTTATGTGAAATCCTTGAAAATGCAAAGGATAAGGACAGAATGCAAATCATTTGTTGCCTAGAGATGGGAGGAACAGTGGAGAGATGCTGAAGGGAGGGAAGTATTACAATCGGCCAAAAGGAAACTTGGAAGTTATGGATATGTTCATTATCTTGATTGTGATGATTTTATAAGTGTGTACATAGGTCAAAACTTATCAATTGTATACTTTAAATATGTGCAGTTTGCTGTACTTGAGTTATTCCTCAAATAAATGGAAAATTAAGACTACTGTGTAGTCTAACATAGATATCTATTATACACACTTATAATAGGAAGATTTCAATTCACAAATTGGGGGATAAAAATGAGATCATATTACTTTTTTAAGAGAGTCCATTCCATTTAATCTTTGGTCCCTTCAGGATTCCATGGGGATAAACTTGAAAATACTGGGGGTTCTTTGTCCCAAAGGGCCACAGTTACCATTTCCAGGAAACCAGGTTGTCCACTGAGGCAGCCTGCTGCTTTCTGCTGTTTCCATCAGTGGCCCTTCAAGAAGCCAGGGGAGAAGAGGTTCTGGCATCAGTCACACGCTATGCCCAGAACATAGCATGTGACTTATTTCAGTTTACATCCAAACATGCACACAGTCTACTTCCCTTAACTCCACACAGATTATTTGCTCCATATAAATAACCAAGCATACCTAGAAGAGCAATGCTGGTGAATTATAGTATAATTCTCAAGTTTAGATTTTTCAATATGAAATATTCCCATAAGAGGGTCACCACCTAAATTTCTTTCTATTAAAAACCTTATCTTGTCAGGTGCAGTGGTACATACTTGTAATCCTAGTGGCTTGAGAAGCTGAGGCAGGAAGATAGCAAGTTCAAAGCCAGCCTCAGCAACTAAACAAGGCCTAAGCAACTTAGTGAGACCCTGTCTCAGAATTAAAAAATAAAAATAAAAAAAAGAGCTGGGGATGTGGCTAAATGGTTAAGCACCCCAGGTTAAATGCCCAGTACCAAAACAAACAAACAAATAAACACACTTATCTTTTATTGTGATTGTTGTGGGGAGAACTATGTTTAATAAATGTATATTGTTCTCCATTGTCCTTAGAATCTTAGGTTGTACATTCTAGCACACATTTAAGATGACCTCAAATTAATCTCTGAGAACAATGTATGGTTACTAATTTTCTTTTTATAAATAATTCCATTACATATTTCAAAATGAAAGGCATCATCTAAATATAGTAATGTCTTCATTTCTAGGGAATGAAACTGCCACTAACTGTACAAAAGGTAATTCCATGGTTGGAAAAAGTAATGTTAGTTTTCCTCAAAGAAACATCATAGACTCCAGGGATGGGAATTTGGAATTGTTTTTGGGATGGGTACAAGATTGGACTCTGTATCTTTAAGTAATTAGAACCCCACAAGTCCATGAAGATTCCCCAGTGCCTCCCCCAACCCAGTCCTCCTTTCCCAGGGGAAGTCACTGTGAATGAGGAATTTAAGCAGCTGAGTTAGGCATGGAGGACAGTTAATGCATAAGGGAAGTCCAGGGGTCAGCAGCAAAGCTCTTCAGCTCCTTAATGTTTCTAATATTGAACCAAACAAAGCAATACAGGGAGTTGATCAGAATAAGCTAGTTAATCCAGTAGATTTACTCATGCCCAGGCATGCTGCTTTTAGATGAATTCAGGTGGCAGAGAAGAATCAGAGTTTCTTTCAAGCTGTTATAGGGCTAAAGATATGTTTACCCGCTTTCTCATTAAAAAGTGCCTAAGAATGTTGGGAATATGCAAATTCTGCTGTGTGACTGGGATCTTCAAAACTGCTTTGTTAACTGTTCCAACCACTGTTTATGGCTTTGTGTAAATGGAGTCTGTCCTTCCTTGGGCACTTACCTGCTGATGCATGTGCAAGAGCTGGAACCCATTGCCCACCCTTTGAATGGTGGTGATAAAAAGAATTTTCATGAATTCCCAGGCTGCCTCTGCCATGGCTGCATCTTTGATTTCTGCAGATACATTTGGAGGATGATGCTACATAGGCAGTAGAAAAGCCAAGAGAGTAATAATGGCAATCTTACAACAATGCTATCATGGTGACTGCCCTTGGCTTTTCCTCATCTGCAGCAGCTACATAGTTTTAACACTTTCAGAATGATCACATCATCAAAGTCAGCACAATTGGTCATGGGCCATTTTGTGGGTAGCAAAATTATGTGTCCACATAGCTAGTTCCATGAACTTAAATCTTTTTATAGCAAGCATAGAATTTCTATTCAGAATTCCCCACATGCTCCCCCTTTTTAGAAAGGTAATTACATGGAAGGGTAGTATTTGGCTTCTACCAAAATTACCTTTTTTGATTTCACCAAAAAGCAGAGAAATATAGATAAGGTACAAATGGAGCAATCTCTATTTAGAGGCAAACTTTGCAATGGAAGGGCAATAAGGATCTGAGAAGAAAGACATAAAACCCCAAATGTAAATATTTGTGATTATCTGTGTTTTGTGATTTATGACACTGACTACTAAAGTTGTGTGTAATACTTTGTATTTCATAGTGCAGAATAATTCTGTGAATTACAGTGTTGGAAAATCTGTAAAAATTGAGCAAGATTCTGAATCCGGTAGGGTTTGTTGGCCTGAATGAAACTCAAATCATTACTCAAAATTGCTTAGTAAAGATATTTAGTATATTTCTAAGAGGGATTTAGAGGGTAAGTTCAGTACCTCAGCAATTTTATCAGAGACCAGGTTCCTCAGATAACTTTTTCTATGACCCAGAGTCAGCCCCATTCTAAGGCTTGTATCAACTTGTGTCTAGTAGGGGAGATATAGACACAATGGGTCTAAGATTTCTCATCGGTCTCCTGGCCAGCCTGGATCACAGGTGCAGTCTGAAGTGGTAATTGTGGCCGTGGAAAAGTTAGACACTCTTTGGTTTAGAGTAGATTTTACTCCACCTTATGCTGAAAATGGGTTACAAGTTTAGGGTTATTCCCTTCAAGACTTGGACTTGTCATTTGTTCCTGCCCAGAAGCCACTATTGCATCTAGCTAGTCATCTATAGCTAGAGTGACCTTCTTCTTTTACTGCAAAGTTCTATTTGTGGTTTTTGTCACATCAAGAAAAAATCCTGAGCAGCTTAGAATAATCAGAACCACCAGACCCTCCAAGTAAGGGATACAGTGGCTTCCCAGCACAGGGGGCTGTGTACAGCAAAGGTGTGCCTCTTACTAAAATCAAGGTAGTAAGGAAGAAGGGAATGTGGATGATGGATGGGAGAACTCAGCATCCACCACAGACCAACAGGATGTAAATAAAATCCAAATCTGATAATCATTTATTAGACATGTAAAAATTCAGTCAAATCACTTAAAAAGAATGGGTTGAAAAATTCTTAAAATGATAAAGACTTCAAACCCAAGAAAGGACACTGAATAAGTGCAGTCTGTCAAAGTAGGATTAAGTTTTAGGTAAAGCATTCTAATGAATTTTCTCTTCCTATTATGCACAGTCTAGATTTACATGAATGTCTCATGTACTTTAATGATTTTAATATCTTTAATAGAACATGAATATATTTTGTTGTTTAAATGTAGATAATACCTAGAAAGCACTCATTTATGTCAGGCAGTAACTATATTCATTGATTTACTCTTCACAATAGGACCATGAAGAAGTGCTATTTTTAATATTCATTTTACACATGAGAAAATTGAGAAATGGAAAAGAAGTGCTTATATTTGAGATTTTAGGTTCTTCTCTGATCTTCATTAACCTAAGAAAACACAGATATTAAGCCCCCAAACTGTGATTTGGTCCAAAACATTGAACATGATTCAGTGTCTTGTTCTCTTTTATAAATTTTTCAACACTATAATGCACAGAATGATATTGTACTATGAAATATAAGATATTACATGCAACTTTAGTAATTGGTGTTATGAACCACAGGGCACAAATAATCACCAGTGCTTTCCTGTGATCAAACCTAGATAATTTTATTTCCAAATCCTACTTCTTACAGTTTCTTTCAGGATGCTCTGGAAAAGGTAGTGGTTTAATCCAATAGCTGTTAAACTTTTTGAGTCACAGTAAAGTAAACTTAATAAAATAATCTAATGCATATATACTGAAAATAAAAAAAATCTTAGAACAATATTATTCTTACTATGGAAGCAAGTATTGTGCTATTTCTATTCCATTCCATTCTATTCTATGTTCTATATTTAAATATCTAGTTGTGAATCACAATATTAATTGTAGTTCAAATAATGGGTTGTAATCCATTTTAAACACTCTGGTAATATAATAGAATTGATTACAGTGATAACATTATATGCTCAATAGTTGTCTTGGTCTGTTTGGGCTGCTATATGGTATTTACCATAAATTGGGTAGCTTATAAACAGAAATTTATTTCTTGCAATTCTGGAGTCTGGGAAGTCTAAGATCAAGGTATTAGCATATTTGGTGACTGGTGAGATCCAGTTTTCTGATTCTTGTTGTGTTTTCACATGGTGAAGGGGTGAGATTCTCTCTGGGGCTTCTTTTATGAAGGCAGGAATCCCATACATTAGGATTTTACATTCACACCAAAGCAATATCATTTTCTGACCAAAGCTTCCAGTTTCAGGAAAAACAAGGAAGCAACTGGCGGAAGGGTAAATGCAAATTAATCTGAAGGTTCCAAGATAACTTTTAAGGACTTTGAGTTGTGAGCGATTAGAAAGGATGATGAACTGGGAGTCAGTAGCAATAGTTGAAAACAAATTGAAACCATATGGATGAGATTACTGGATAAGAATATTTGAAGTGAGAAGAGAAGAACTGGGGACAGAACTGTGAGCACCAAAGTTTTATCAGAGGAGGTGAAGAAGCACACTGAGAAAGGACTGTGCAGGAGTAGTGGAGAAAGAGAAGGCCATGAGGCAGCGTGTGCCAGAGGAGCTAGGAAACCAACAGAGGTTAGCGAGATTGACAATGTTAGATGCTACAGAACAATTACATATCCAAGGTGCTGAGAAGTCTCCACTGGAGCTATGTTTATGATTCAGTTGAACAGCTGGTGGGAATCTCCATTCACCCATTACCCTAAGTTTTCTATCTGGGCTTATAACTTCTGCTGCTTTAGACTTCAAACCTGACTGTCTATGATTCTTACAGGCCTCTGGGACCTCTAATACGAATGGTTCTGCTTTAAATCCAGCCTGGGCTTAGAGAAATATGCCCTAGTGCTAAGCCCTTGCTTCTGATGGAAATTAATATATATGTAATGTCTACTGTGAGCTAGGTGGGTGTATATCTCCCCGCTCAGGGAATCTCCTAACAGTTCTTGAAAAAACAAGATATTTGCCTTTATTTTATAGATAAGATGATAAGGTGAAGCAAAGTGACTTGTGCCAAGTTTCACACTTGTCAAATGGTAAAGCCAGGAGAAGAACCTGGGTCTGTCTGTCTCTGAACAGGGTTCTCCTATATGACTTACCTGTCTCTTCTGCCAAAAACGGCCCATCCTGCCTTCAACCAACTTTTCTCAGGTGTCCAAACTTGGAGTTAATTTCTCATACCCTATTGGTCATGGGCTTTGAACCACAAAGTGGTTAGCCAAGAGATCAGCTATTGGGCCTGCCCAGAAATACCTCTGCAATTCTCTTCTCACCTAAATCAATCCAGTTTTTTTTTTTTTTTTTTAACTAACAAAAGTGATTCTGTACTTAGGCAAATAGTGTTAGAAACATCAACGCAAGAATAGTTAATCAAGGAATTTAGGATGTTACTACATGAAGTGTCAACTCTTTAACAAACCATTAGCACTTGTCAATCCACTTAATACTGCCAGAATGATAAAGTCCCTATGCTTGGCTCCTCTGCTCATTGCCATTGGAGTCCCCTTGCCATACTTCCTCACCAGCCTCCAATGAGGTCCTAGCATGCTCTGGGTTAAATCCTCAAGAATTATAGCTTTAAGGATTTGTATGTTTTAATGTTAATGGTAGAAGCGAATAAAATGATAAAGGGAAAATAATTTATGTAACGTATGTGTAATAAAAAAAATGTATGCCATGTGTGGAAGAGGCTGTATTAAAATCGGAAGATAATTTTTTAAGAATTAGAATCAGGTCATCACTATCTTTGAACATCATTGTTCTTATTAGTCAAATAATAAATTGGCATGAATTGGCATTCTTGCTCATCAAACAGTCATTATAAATTTGGAAGATTATACTCATCTCGAAGCCTGACCACCTCTGGAGAGCTATAAAGAGCAAAAATCTCCCCTGTGAGGCTGAGTCAGATAGAGTATTTATGGGAACCTCAGGGACTAGCTGTGAGCCTTCTGTGTCTTATTCTCATGGGAGTCTGCTGCAAGCCCATCAGCCAAGCATCCCAACCCATCCCCTCCTCATCTGATTAATTTTGGTCAAAGAATATTTTCCCCAAGTCCTTTTTAATAGCTAGAGCTTATTTACCGAAGTAACAGGAGCTCAAAAGAGAGTTTATTTTAATAAATTCTTATTGAAAGAATTTGGAGTGGGCTGGGGATGTGGCTCAAGTGGTAACACGCTCGCCTGGCATGCGCGGGGCGTTGGGTTCGATCCTCAGCACCACATATAAATGAAATAAAGATGTTGTGTCCACCAAAAACTGAAAAATAAATATTAAAAAAATTCTCTCTCTCTCTCTCTCTCTCTCTCTCTCTGTCCCTCCCTCCCTCTCTCTAAAAAAAAAAAAAAGAATTTGCAGTCATAGAACCTAGGGCAAGCTGCAGCCCTGTCTTAGGAATATCTTGGAATCAATGACTGGACTAAGAGCCAGCCTTCTGAGTTCTCTCTCACCAAATTCTTCCTTTTCCATCCACTTTATTCATCTCTCTTTGCAGACTGGCTTCTTCTCCTTCAGTCCTATGGAGAAAACATGGCTACTAACAGCTCCTGGATCCACCTACAGAGAATCAGACCTCTCTGTCATTCCTCCAGTGTATGTGAAAAGACTCACTGACTAATTTGGGTTCAGTTCAGGGTTAAGCAACCATGGTCAATGAAGAGGAAAAATTATATGAGCCTGGCTGTGTACAGTTACCTGAGGAAACTTGTGGAGGGGCAATTTACAGAGAAAGAGGAGGTCTGGCAAAGAGTATAAGAGCTGCCCATTATATCTCTCTAGAGCTGCATTGCCTAATATGGTAAATAAACCCAGGCCACATGTGGTTTTTAAATTGTAAATGTGAACTTCTTAAAATAAAATAAAATAAAATATTGAGTTCCCTGGCTGTGTTAGCATCATTTCAAGTACTCCATAGTCACACATGGCTATTGGTGGCTGCATCGGGCAATGCAGAACATTTCCATCATTGCAAAATTGTTGAATGGCTCTTATCTAGATTTTAGAAATTTTTGGTACTATCAGAGAAAACCTCAAGCATTCCAACTACGGAAACAACAAGTTTCTTTGCTACAAGAAAGAATTTAAACCTTTCCTCTAATAATCTGGAAAGAATTTCTCTGGAGACCCCCAGAACTAGTGCTTAATTAAATCCCATTTGAACACTGAGCAAGGCCGCCTAGCCTCATTATACTTGAATTTTTAGTCTGCTTTACCTCTAAACATCAGTGATAATCAATTCATTCATGCAGTTTATTTTTATCATGCAAGGTCACCAGGCAAATGCAATTTTTTTAGTAAACTATCTTGTATCTTGTCCAGTCCCATAAAATTCTCTGCTTCTTCTGTTGACGGTTTCCTTCCTGGTCATACTCATTGTTGCCCTCACAAATCTTTATGATCAGCTGCTCCACAAAATTTGATCCCCTTTCATAAGGTAGAAAAATCACTGGGGATGGCTGGTCACCCAAAGACTGCACTCTCCAGCCCTTCCTGCATCCACATGTGACTAGTTCTTATCAACGGAATGAGGAAGAGATTGACGTCACATATCAGGTGGAGTTTTAAAAAAGCTGTGTTTACCCTGTTCTCTTACCCTGTCTAAATGGAAAGGTTTCTGTAGCTTAAGGGGATGGTAGTTATGCCATGGAGAAAAGCTACATCCCACAAAGAATACCTGCAAGAGACCACTAAGCTGGATGAGAGGAAAGCCACTAAAATTTTGGGGTTACAGCATTTGTCTAGCATTTCCATGATTCCAAATAGACTTTTTTATTATTGTTTAAAAACCTCCTTGGCCTTCTTGCTTTAAATTTCTTGCTGCGGTCCAGTTCTCCTCTGGCCTCTGGATAATAGGCTGCTTCTTCTTCCATGACAGCCCAGACTCCCTGGCACTGGGAGATGGTATTGACATTTCTTAACTCCTCATTGCATCTTTCAGACCACATCACCTTTGCAATTAATACCATCCAACTTTTCTTAGCCACTACTCAGTGCACAGCTTTGGCACTGACGTTATCTATCTATCTATCGATCGATCGATCGTACCAAGGGTTGAACACAGGAGACTTTAGCACTTAACCACTGAGCCACATTCCCAGCCCTTTTTTAAATTTTTTTTTTTTTTTTTGAGACAGGTTTTCACTAAGTGGTTTAGGGCCTCTCTAAGTTGTGAAGGCTGACTTTGAACTTGTGATCCTCCTGCCTCAGCCTCCAGAACTTATAGGATTACAGGTATGCTTCATCTTGCCCAGCTGGCATTGACATTATTATTTTGTCTGCCTGTGCTTTTGGACAGATTTTGAGGATGAAAGGGAATATCAACATCGGGTTAATATCTACGTCAACCATAAGAAATGTATTAAGTTCTGTGTACATTCAGTTCTCTACACCATGAAGGAAAATACTAATTCTTTCCCAGTCTGATACCTCTTATTGTCTCACTATGCCTTTCTCCACCCACCAATTGCTGCATTTATTTCATTCTTGCAGAATGTGCGGGTAGGTAAGGGAGATTCAGCAGAAGACATCAGTGCTACAAAACACATCACAGAAAAACGAAAAGCTAAATGAGATCCCAAAAGAATTTCTAATGCTTACCTATACCCAAGGTGCAATGCTCCAGTTTGTTACACCTTTAAGAAATTATATGATAATTTACTGATGATTTACTTTAGAACTTTGCAAAAAAAGCACTTTTGATTTTTTTATTTCTGAAAACAGTCCTAAAATTTAATTATCTTGAATATCTCAAATATTGCAATGTAATTTATGATCTAAAGTCAGCACATTTTTACAGGTTGTCTAAAAAGAGCCTCTTTTTTCCATAAAGTCTTCAAAGTTTCTTTGCCACTTATTAGATTTTCAGCTGATTCTTTCAAAGCTGACTGTAACCTTGACCTGCAGACAAAAATAGCAGAACATGATTTTTTTTGGAAGGTGGTAGAACTGTCTTTCTGGAGCAAAGTCTGTGATTTCTACCAGAAACAACTCTAAGAAAAGGTGCTAAACCAACACAGGTGGTTAAAGTAACTTCCCTATCACTCTTATTCCCTTCCTTTTCCTTCCTCCTTTCTTTTTCACTTCCTCTTGTTAGGTTTACTGCGTTTGCCTCTAGGGGTTATTGTATCCTATGATATTCAAATCCTCCATCTGATCACAAAAATGTACAACTCAGGATAATATTTTTGAGCTGTGGTGAAATTCATTATCAGACTGACACTCTGCATACATAGTGACGTAACAGAGAACAAGGACTCCAATAAAAACATAATATATATGTATATATATACACACATATATAATATATACATATATACATATACTCACATATTTATCATATTATATATAAATATAATATATATAACATATATATTATATTATATGTTATAAATATGTTACATATATAACATAATATATACATATATATGTACACACACACACGATCATTCTGGCTCCTTTGAGCTGAGAGGGGGCGACTTGAGGTGGAGTGAGCAATTTAGAGTTCCCTTTTAGAATCTGGGTCAGACTGAAGTCTGGTTGGGGAAGAACAGGTTGTAAAGTCATCTGGGGATGGTTACTTCTATGAGAGAGAAACAAAAAGACACGAGTATAAAATAAATGTTGCAGCATCTGGAACATGTCAATGAATATCATGAAGATGATAGAAGCCAATAATCTCTCACCAGGAGGTGTGAGGGCTGAGAAGTTATCCTCATAACAAGGCTGGAGAGAATAAGGACTTTACTTGGGAAACTAAATCTTTAACATTGCCAGAGTTATCAGGGATGTAAGTACAACATTTAACTTTTAATGTCACAGATGTCCATCCCCATAAGATGTAGTTAAGCTATTTAATGTCATCTGATTTTATAAAATATCTTTTTATTGATATAATCTGAGTCTAGTAGAGATCCCTTTATTTCTGTTACATAGGGCTAGATAATCATACTAGTGAATATTAAGCCTATCTGTATAGGTTAACAAGATCTGTAGGCCTTAAACTAACTAAAATCTTCTGTCTCCGGCAGTTTCTCTTGATACTTATCAGGCATTCCTGCCTAAGAATCTCTCTTTTGTAGCCTCCAGTTTTACTTATTCTTGGGGGCTAACACAAGGTGTATACCTTAAGCTACATTTAACTACTGTTTCTTTTTTTTTCTTCTTCTTCTTTTTAATGCCCAGGAATGGCTGTGTTTTGGTTTAACTGTTTTTGCTAGGTGTTTTAAGATCAAGATGGTCAAAATTGACTTTGTTTCTATTATTAAGAGTCAGCTGAGTTCCCACAGGGGTCACTCGGGGGAACTTGAGAGCAGCTTCTTGGCTCTTCTAGTGCCATTTGTGCTAGGATGGGAAAAGGTCTCGCTGACCATGTGGCTTCCCTTGGAAGCATCAGTGATGTCTCCCTTCTCCAATGACCCTCCTCTTCACAGCAAGTGCACTGATTATATATATATATATATATATATATATATATATATATATATATATATAAATTTATATCTCCACTAGGATACAACATTACCAAGTGCACAAGCCATGTGGGAAATGGCATTATGCACACAGTTGGTCCTTTAAAGAACAATCAATTCCTTCTAGGCCTGGTGCAGGCATTTTAGACAGTGCCTGCCAGGGAGACTCAGCACAGTTTGGGCTCAATTATATTTAGGATTATTTTACTTCTAGGTAGGTAACTGAAAGAAACAGGAATTGGACATCTCTGTGTGGGTTTTATTTCTGAAGAACGAAATCAACAAATATAAACAGTAGCTGCAAGGGCAGACAGCATACTTTCTTCTAAAATGAGGATCATATTCAGAACACCCCTAATAGGATCATGTCACCTGACAAAGCAATCTGAATACCTGAATACGGATATGTCTTCATTATACAGCCCTGTGTAATTTAGTATCATGAATAAGCAAGGTTTTTAGAAAGGGTTGAACTGAAGCCAAATCCCAAAGTGAAAATCTGTAGTCCCATCACCAGCATAATTGTCACGGATCTTTGTGTTTACAGTTACAGATGCTGTTGCTCAGTCCTGGGATTTTAAAGTGGTTTCTGGAAGAGCTGCATCAGAATCACCAGAGATGATGGTTTAGAACAAAGATTTCTGAGATGCACTCTGGGAGTGGGATGAGATTTTCACTTTTAAGCAGCTTACCTGATTGGTCCCTCTACTGACCTTTGAGGACCCCTTCTCTCTGCCCATTCAGAAAAAGCGACATTGTGTTTATGAACCCCATCACAGCTCTCCACTCAGAGGCTCTTCCCCTTTCTCCCAGCCGAGGTCACCCTTGGCCTGCTACTTCTAAGCGCTGACTTCCTGCCTGACTGCCTGCTTTCTCTGTACTGTCCTGAAACACAGTGGGGAGAGGAGCTGCGGCCTCCCTTCTGCTCAACTTCCTCTCCTTTGAGATCCAGAGTTTGATTTCCATTCACAGTTTACAAGCAAACCCCCTTTCTTAAGGCAAGGCAACTGTTGCAAATCTCAGCCTTAAACAAAAAGGAAAAAAACATCATCCACCACTATACTATACCATAGTGGGTTTTATTCAACATTTTCATTTACTGCTTCAGACAACAAAAAGGTTGGCACAGATGGGTCCCATGCCACAGAGCTTTCTCATGGTGAAATTCACTAAGCTGAGGTACCAATTTTATTTTATTTTTTCAGTTTAAAAAAATGAGAACTATGGGTTTTTTAAACCAAATTAAACTATTTCTTTTCCTGGAGTTTGCTTTTGTAGCATTTACAGAAATCTATTAAGAGCTTCTTTCTCAATTGTAAAAGTGAGTTAATAACATATTCCTCAAATTGATTTATCATTTATTTGTCTTTGTGAACAGAATTACTTCAGGATAAATTTATGATGGAGAAACCTGATTTGCCAACAAAACAACCAGAATTAAAAATATTAAGAGCACTTGGATTTCAAGTCTCTACCCGTATCTTATGTGGTCTCTTAAAAATAGACTATCTTAGGAGTTAGGGTTCCTAGGCTAGCCTCTGCTTATCATCTCTACTTAATATTTATAAAACTAGTCATTTCCCAAATATTTCAGCTTCATTTTCTCAATGTTTAGAAGGGAAAAGAAAAGAACAATAACAATAGAATATCAATAATAAATAGGCAATAATATTGCCTCCAGAAAATTATCAGAGAAATGAGAGAGGGAAGAAAGCAAATGGGAATATTGGAATTGGGAAAATGTAATGAAAAGCCAAATGTGAATCAGCAATTGTAAAGAGGGGAAAAGGTGCCAGTGAGGACAAATCACTAGACAGCACATAAATGGAAGAGAATGCAATTGTTTTCAGGTGTCCCCCCAAATCTCACCTCTGAAACATGCAAGAAAGCTTAGAGGGGAAATGATTGGATTGTGAAAGACTTAACCTAATCAGTGCACTAATCCCCTAATAGGGATTAACTGGGTGGTAAATGTAGGTGGGTAGGGTGGGGCTGGAGGAGGTGGGTCATTGGGGTACATAGGTTAGTGGAGAGGCTCTCCGCTTCCTGGTGTGATGTCCTGAGCCTCCACTTGGCCCCAAAGAATGAAATCAGTTGTCTATGGACTAAGATCTCTGAAACCGTAAGCACCCAAATAAACTTTGCCTCTTCTAATCATTTTTGTCAGGTCTTTTTGTCATAACAACAGCAACAACAAAAAAATCTGACTAAAACAGGGATCTTTTAATAAACAAATGTTTAAGTTCATTTTACAGTAGATAGGACATGAATATTGGCCACTATGAAAGGGGTCATGTCAAGGCTATTAATCCATTTTAATGAAAATAGAAGTGGATTAGCCTCTATTATAATACCGGAGACCACAAAACTACAGGATAGAGATTTGTCACTAGAAGACATTTCTTCTTAGCCTCACTCACAGATTATATACACACACTTCACCCTACATTACATTTCACACACAAAAATAAATTAGGATGAAATTAATTTCTGTAATCACAGTCAGATACCCTTAGAAATCTGAATCTTGGGCCAAGTTACAGCAAATAGCAAAATTGGAAAAATCATAGTATAATAAAAAAAAACATGAGAAGAGATGACCAAATAAAGTTCACAGAAAGACTTATAGAGATGTCTGATGCACTTCTGCAGACAATTTAATCCACAGTTTGTGTTAGTCACTATCTGCAAGTGGAGACTGCAGTTCACTTGACCTGATGGTAGAATTTTTATTCATTTGTGGCCACTTTCATTTCTTTTTGCTGGAAATTTCATCTATTTTCTTCCCAGTTATAGAGTAAAATGGAATCTTGCTAGCAGAACAGACCCAGCTACCCAACTCTGATGCAGTAGTCTGCATTTCTCTGCTTCTACCACCTTCCTTTATGGGAGTTATGTTTCATTGCATTTTGAAAACAAAGGACCCTAGGTGATGATCAGAAAAGATCCTAACATTGTAAGAGGCAGCTTTCTACTGAACTTGCAGTTCATCTCCAATAATCTGCAAGGTAACTCAAACAAAACACTTGGCTGCCATCTGGGAAGAACATGGTGGGCATTTCTTTCTTTTTTCCTTTCCATCTGACTATATGGTCTTTTATCACTCATAGAATATATATGTGTAACAGGATCAAGATACCCTGCTAGGAGGAATTATGTCAGATTTTGAGTCTAGGTTCCCAATTTATGTTAAAGGGCACCCCTTCAATATCATCTTAGATGGGTTGCCTGAGGGAAAAGCAGTATTCCCTAAGGAGGGGCTGGTTGTGGCACCTTTGTATGTAACCTGCAGCCATTAGGAATTCATCCATCTGTCAGGCCTGTGGAAAGAAGGAGTCTGACTTAAGGTACCAATTCTGATGATGAAGTGTGACTTACAACAGATGTTTGAATTGCCAAGTCTTGTGGGAGGTGTAACATGTAGGAGGGCAGTGTGGGTACCCAGTGAGAATGGGGTTTTGTTTCTGAACCCTTTCCACTGTCTCTTGTTGCAGTGCTTTGAACATCACAGGTTTTACTTTTTTAAGGGAATTTAACAATGTGTGGATTTTTCTCCAGTATTGAATGCTCTTACAATAGCTCATTTACAAAAGAGAAGTTCTATTGTGGATTTTGTTCTTTTTTTTTTTTTTTTTTTTAGATAGCACTGCAGCGGCAGCATCAGTTTATTTTGATGCTGTTTCCGGGCTACTCCCTCTTTAGAGATTCATTTTTAGGTGTCATGCTTGCTCTCTCTTCCCCTCTCCAGGGTGTGAGGGAGGCTTTGCAATATGTTCCTGTGAGACTTCTCACACATGATAAATGAGATTTTTCATTTTCTCATTCACACAGTAACTGCCTAGAAAGCCAAGAATTGGAGTGAGGGGGCGGAGTTGAAGGTGACAGATTGATGAAGATAAGGAGAAATGAATTTGGAAGAGGAAGGAGGAGCAAACCGATGAAGAGTTGTAAAAACCAGAAAAGCAATTCTAAATTGGATTTAGAAATGGCAGACTGACAAGGTGAAATTTTCTGTAGAAAGTTGCTAGGCGGCTACATCTGAAACAGCCTAAAAATGTTGAAAAGTGGGATTTCAGAAAAGCTGGAGCAGTGTGATCATTCCACAAGAGACAGGAATTGTTAAAGGTACCTGCAGAGACAAGCCCAGGGTGGCGTTCTCTGGGGGCATTGGCTGTGCTGTGATTTGGGGAAAACAGTCTGTTTGTTACAAAGAATTAGTAATACATTAACTATGTGAGTCAGAGTTAAAAGTCATTGAGAACTCACCACAAGAGGACTTTTATCTGAGATCTCAAGACCCCTCACTGTTGGCATGCTCAGGTCTTACTTTTATTTCTGTGGCTTGAGTTAACTGCCTTGCCCTCTGCTGGCTCCCAAGAATTGCTTAGAAAGAAATTATCTGAATGATCCACCCCCTTCAAATCTCCCTACCTTACGTTGCTTCCTCCTCTTCCTTAACCTAGCCATTGACTAGGAAAAGCCATTGGAAATCAACATGGGGACCTGATGGAGTTCACAGGTGTTAGGCTCACTGGATTTCTGGGTTTCCCTCATGATTTTCCCATTGTGTCCAGCATGAAGCTGTGTCCACCTGCTCCTCCATCCCCAGTCCTATGGTTCTCTGGAAAGTTTGCCTTTGAATCTTATGGTGTCCAGAGCAAACCTCATCTTATCACCTGGCTCCAAGCTTTCTAGTAAGAACTAAATGAAATCATATAGACAAAAGTGCAAGTTTCACTGCACATGTTCTTTCTTGATTCTCTTTCTCATGTGTGTAAATATAACTGCATGAACATGTGAGTCTGAGTAAGCATATTTGTTGTTTCATTAGAAAAAAAATTTTCTATGCCATCCTAAAATTTTGATAAAGTTTATATTCCAGTCAGTACTCTCATACATTTGTAAATGAGACTAGAGTCTTCAAGATACACAAAAGTTAAAAGCAACACTTATTGAACAGAACAGGAAACAAAGAAAGCGCTTTTATAATGAGCATCTTTTTTCATCAGCCTCAGCATTCTCAGGACAAATTGAATTCAGTAATCCCCACAAGGCCTGAAGATGAACTTATTTCTTAAGACAAAGATGAACTCAGTGTCAAGGTTGTGCAAGAATATTATTGCTATTCTTTTTATTATCATATATAGTACCTTTCCATTGAAAAGCCAGAGGCACTTTACAAAATCTGACAGTGATCCTCATAATGTCCCTCTGGGCTGAGAAGTCTTCATTGCAAACAATAAATAATAACTGCCCTTTATTTTGAAATGTTTCTTACGGAAGCTATTAACAATGAACTGGACAGTCATGATTCATGGATTTTAAAGGGAGTTGATTTCATGGGAGTTAGAGAAGATGGCACATTTCTGTGAGTTTCTACCTACTGGTGTTGCTTTGATTCAAGAAGCTAATACATCAGAGCAACTCCAGTGTACTTGAAAAGTGACTCTCACAATGACTAATATTTACTTTAAATTAAAAGAAGTATGGAAAATGTATATAGACATTATGTAAATATGAAACAATTATCAAACTTAATGACTCACTGCATATCTACAAACCAGACAATGAAGCTATCCACTGGTCCATCTTTCCACAAAGTACCCTTGATTTAGTTGCTAGTCAATGACACGACTTGGATGACCTACTGATGCTCCTGAACAAAGTGGCATCTTCTTTATGCCCTACGAAGAAAAGCTTTGAGCAATCATATTTGGTACCATGTGTCCCTACCTAGTCAGATAGGGATGGGCACCTGACACAAGGGCTGTCAATATATGAGCTGGTTAGTAACCCAAGTATGGAAGATGGTTTAAATCAATCAGATGGTCTCTCTTGGTCTTTTTAAGCATGATGTTCCAGGAGAATAAAAAAGTTAAGCATGGAGAGAGAACAGGAGTGGGGTAGAGATAGATTGGACCAGGTCATGAGTGAGTTATAGTCATGAGTGAGTTATATACATAAGCATATACCTATCATGGAGGAGAGAATAATAGAATAAAAGATGAAAATGCCAGTTTACAGGCAGAAAAAAATACAGAAGGTATATGGAGAAGAGCGGGTACCCTGTAAACTGTGAAGCACTGCAGAAAAGACATACCACCGCTGAGCTTTCCAGAGAAGTCTTGGAGTGAGACCACCCTTTGGTTTACTCTTCCCCAGGCATGAGTCTTGATCCTACCCTGCTCCTATTTCTGTATATTGTAGTTGTGACATTTCTTCTATCATCCTTGTATATTCACAATATACTGCCGTGATTAAGTTTTGGATTTTAGTACCTGGAAACCAAAAGACCCAGAAGTGTCTTTACTAGCCTTAGACATGGAATATCAGATAAATTCATTGCTCAGTGTCTGTTTTACTAGTTGTAAATGCAAGCTACAGTCATTTGCTTAAAAGCAAAACAATACATCCCCATCCACCAAAAAAAAAAAAAAAATTCTTCCTAGGATATCTTCCAATAACCTTCAAGATCAGTGTTTGCTCTTGTAGATGCTTTGCTTTTTAACAGGCTAATTGCATCTTTTGGCTTCTGAGCAAGATTAGATGTTATCCTAATAAAAATCCCACAGTGATGGGAGTATTTGTGGAATCTTAGTGCATTCTCTTTCTAGCCAGTTGTTTTGTCCTACCCAATTATGTTGCCATTCCCACTGGTATCACAACACTTACTCAAAAGACCTGACAATTTATGCTGCATTCTATTCTCCTTTCCAAACACTACTAGAAATTAGCTGTTTCCTTTAGCCCTCTAATATTCAAGGACCATGCAACCATTTTTCATTATCATTCTCTGGCTTTGATTAATGCTGTTTTTTAAATTACTAAATATGCTTGTCACTATTGAAAAATAAAACTGAAAAGGCTCATATTAAAATGTTTTCCATTTTCATTCATGTTTACTCTCCTTGGAATTATTTATTCAACAATTAAAGAACTATTAGTAGATGGTAATTGCAGTGTATACAATGAAAATATCCATGACATCAAATAAGTACATTTTGCTGGTAGAATTTAATGTTCATTATTGATTGGTCCTTTTCCCATGGGTGGAGAAGAGATAAGGGGTACTTATTACCTCCCACTTAAATTAATTATGGACTTATTCAAGAAATTCTGGTGGTCATGAGTTTATGTTATGGAAGAGTGATGTTTTAGTGTATGGTTAGTGCAAAAGGTACCAGTACAGACACAGAACACTGAAATTGAATGGTTTAAGGTTTGTGAATAGTCACTGCCTGACCAGAGTTAGAGGTTAGCAATCCTGAATCTCAAGAAGCTGAAATTATTTACATTTTTCTGAAGAAGGAAATGGTTTGAAAAATCAATGATTTCTGCTTTTTCTCTACCAATAACTCTTTAAAAATTATTTTCCCTATGTTTTTCTTATTTTAACAGTACTTTATGTTTGAAATACATCTTTCAAATAAAGTTATACATCTACTTATTGAAGGCATTTTGTTAATTCAATATATATTTAACAGCCAATATGAGCTCATGATTTGCATGAGGGAATAGTTTTTAGAATTTCAGTTGAGATCAAAGAAATTTATTAATTAGTTGTGCTCACTTTTCTCTTAGGGTTTTCAAGATATCAAAAATAGCCCAGAAATTTCATAAATGCATTCTGATATTTCTAGGGGACAATAGAGTGGGAACTACTGTAGTCACCATCTCTGTGGACTTTTGAATTTTGGGGGGTAATCTTGATATCAATAATGCTCATTTTCACTGCCAAGACTGATTGAGGGTTTTGATAGTGTGAATGTTATATCTGCAGCTAACAGATCTTCCTGTCCTTCTTCATTGCTAACACAACCTGGATTTGGTCACTTCTTGTCAAGGGGGCATCTATTGACAGTAAAGGGTAGACTGACCCCTTAATGACAGCAAGAGAAGACTTGGGATTGGCTTGTGCCCCTCCCCTTGTCTTTTATTGATTTAGTGTGTATGTTACCCAGTTCTAGCAATGAGAAACGAAGGGAAATCAGCTAACTTAAATCAATCATGTTAAGTAACAAAAATCTGACCAATGAGAAGCCTGACAGGGGAGACCTATAGAATACTTTCTCTGTTCTTAACAAATTGAGGGAAACAGCAGTGCTTTACCTTCCCTTTGTCTTGCCTGTGTAGGTGCTGTGTAATGATGTACCTGGAGCTACTGCAGTCATTTTGTGACCATTGAGGAACTGTTGCCATTGACAACTGGCAGGCTGAAAAAATGCCAAGAATCTTAACCTTGATGATTTGTTAAGTGACTATATTAACTAATCCTGGAACTTCTCTAACTAAATTTCTTTTGTCCACATGTGACGTAAGTTACTTTTAGCTAGTTTTTTTTTTTTTCTTGATATTTCTGACTCTTGCAGCTAAAAGTAATTCAAATGGTATGGCATAAGCAATTAAGATTTTGAAAATATTAGCAATAAAAAATGCACTCATGAAATCTCAGAGTTAGGAGAGAGCATAGGGTCATCTAGTCTAACCAACCTGATTATGCTATGCAAATTGAAAATTTGATGGACAACCTATAATCACTCTTGGAAGATATCAGGCCTACACAGATATCCTGAAATTCTGTCAGAATGACCAAATAAATGGTATATTATATATAAGGCAGCGTGTTATTGACTGAATTGTGTTCCTCTGAGTTCATATGCTGAATTTCTAACCCTTAATATGATAGGGCTTTTATGGAGATAGGAGATAGTTTGGTATTTGAATAATTTGGATATAGGGCTTTTAAGGAGGTAATTAAGGTTAAATGAGGCCGTAAGGATGAGATATTAAGTCAATAGAACTGATGTCCTTATAAAAAGAGATAGAGACCCTAGGGTTTCCTGCATGCAGAGAAAAGGCCAGGTGGAGAACAAAGTAAAAAACTGTCTGTAAGATAGGGAGAGAGGCCTTACTAGAAAGCAAACCTTGGATTTTTAGTTGCCAGAAATGTAATCAAATAAATTCCTGTTATTTAAGCCATGGAGTCCATGATATTTTGTTATGCAACCCAAGCAGACTAATATGAGATCTGAACAAAATTGCTTAAAAAATAAGCAATTTATCATATAACATTGAGAGAACATTTCAAGGGTTCATTAATTAATAGCTTGATAATGTAAACAAAGATCTAGGTTTTTTTCCATTTTTCTGCTCCACTGTCCATAGCTGATTGACTTTTTAACCTTGGGTTTTTCTGTGCATGGAAGAAAGCTATACCAGTTTCAAGCATTACTTTGACACATGACTGCATTAAGCAGAATAACCAGCTTCTCATGTGTAGGAATGGAAAAAAAAAAAAAAAAAACCTCAGAAGTCCCCCACCCCCAATAGGCCTCCCCACATGTTTTATTACCAAAATTGTGTCACATGATTTTGCCTCAGCATTCCTATGGGAGAATGGGATTCTTTGTGATTAGATTAGATCATTTGTGATCCTCCGCCTGGGGCTGAAGCAGGTCTCAACATCCACTGAAGCAAGTAACCCCCTGAAATCTATCAGTCAGCAATCACAGGATAGGGAGAGGGGATGCAGTCTTGAACAGCCAACCAGTGAACTTCTTCTCCGAGTGTTCTATGTCCTGCTTTGATGTGATTTACTGACCTGGTACATCTTCCAATCTGAAAAAGTACATGGCCAGGAATGGAGGATGGAGAGTAACATCCCTTAAGATTACCCAGACCAAAGGCCAAATGTTTTCTCTGATAAGTGGATGCTGAACCATAATGGGGGGTAGGGGGCATGGGAATAATTGAGGAACTTTGGATAAGGCAAAGGGAAGTGTGGGGAGGGGATGAGGCAGGGGGTAAGAAAGATGGTGGAATGAGACGGACACCATTACACGAGGCATATGTATGATTGTACATTGGATGTTGTGACTCTACAACATGTACAACCAGAGAAATAAAAAGTCATGGTCTGTGTACAAAGAATCAAAATTCATTCCACTGTCATGTATAACTAATTAAAATGAATAAAAAATTAAAAGTAAAAATGTTACCCAGATTTCTTTGACCTTATTCCACATTTATTAAGCAGTTTTCTTTTGATTTAGTAGGCTACCTAACTACCTTGATATCTGATAGGAAGTGCCCTGTAGAGACCATTGGCATAATTAGTACATTAGAGAGGTGTATCACATGTTACAAATTAATAACTTTATGTCCTGATCTCTCATAGCAGTCTCGTGAGTGTAATTAGAGTAAATAATTTGTTCATCACTCACTCAGCATTTTCTTTGTGCTGGGCACTGTGATAGGTACTAGAAGCAACAGAGTGAATAGCCTATGTTTCAGCTCCAAGGACTTCTCTCTATTAGGAGCTTATGGTCCCCAAATGCAGCTGTTATAGTCACCAGTAAGGGAGCGTGTCTGAGGCGCTGAATTGTGTTTTCCATGTTTCACAACTGTGTTTCCTGCTATCAGGAGTGACCTTGTTCCCTAGAATTCTCACCCTCATGTACTGTACTCCAGCCACTCTCCTGCATGAAGTCTTAAAGCAATATCTTAATTTCATTTGCTCTTCTGCTCAAGATTTTCATGGAACCAGATGGAATGGTGGATGATTAAGCTGAAGAAAGAAATGTTTGCTTCTTGGTCTGTCTGTCTGTCTGTCTCTCTCTTTGAAATTAATTGCTTCTTAGTCTTATCATGTATTTGAAAGAACAATTGTACTGTTATCCCTATTGTTCACATACATGGACCTTCAGTTTAATTTTATAGCCCTTGAATCTGAATTCATGAATATTCACATTATATTTATGCATCTCCTATGGGGAAGTAAAATCTTTTCCTCTATGCATGGACAAACAGAGGTTTGTGCTGTCCTTCTGAAATAAGGCAACCAATAGCATCTAAATATCCTTTCATTGTGATTTTAATAAATATCAATTTATTCAAGTTTCTCTTTCATAACTTCTGCAGATATTTCACCTCAAAATACAGCTGCCATGCTTCTCCAGCATCTGCTGCTTCATCCTGCCAAGGTTAAGGATTCAGGATATCATTTTAAGGCAGACCATTTATAGTTTTGCTGCATGGACATAATTTTAACCTTTTCAAAAGCAACAGGGCTTGTTTCGGGGGGAAGGTGAAGTACATTATAGACAATAGCCTTCCTCATAGTCTGAACTGAACTACAGTTTGGGTCAGACAGTTTTCTAATTGGTTTGGATTTTCAGTCCATTAAAGGAGAGCTCTGATTACAATTGATAGCAGGTCACTAGGCAAAAAATCTGCTCTATCTGCACAATGAATGTGGTTACTTTTCATTTGACTGTGTTTGCTGGAAGACTGCTGGGAGCAGAAGCAGCCCCAAGGGTACCCCATTCTGCCAGCCACAGCAGCACTTTGAATACCACAGAGACCCAAGGGAGGGCTCTTGTGTGCACTGGCTTGTGTTCTATTTTATCACATCCGACGTCAGCTGCAGGTCCACAAACAACAGGGTGGTCACTGCAGGAAGAGAGCAGCAGTTACAGACTCCAGATCCTGAAGGAAATCTCTAGGAAACACCTCATCCTTATGGGAAAAGCCCCTATCTTTCAACCTTAATAGGAAGCTGAAGAATAAGGGGGGAAACTGTAATCCAGGAACACTGTAGTGCCTGTGGGAAGGAAAGCATGTGTGATGTGCATCTTATTTGTTATCTGAATTAGTCTTTAATGACCAAAGGAAAAAAAAATGGGAGGAGAAGAATAACTAGGGGTTTTAAATCTATAATCTTGTGAGCCTGGGATGGCATTCTGAAATATTTATACTTTACATCAGTATCACTAAAAAATTTATACTCAAAAGTCGCTTCCAGCCATGGACAGCATCACCCACAGGTAAAATAAACTTTCTTTGCCCTATAGACCTTTACTAAAGGAATTTATGAAATAAAAGATCAGTCTTTTTTTAAGATGCAAATCTACCTGTATTTTAAGATTTCAAAGTATATCAGAGAACTGTATCTATGTGGGTGTGTCCCTGTGTCTTCTATTTTATTGCCCTTCATACCTGTTTTGATGCCAATACAGTGCTGTTTTTCTTCCTATATCTCTGTAGAATAGTTTGAGATCCACTATTGTGATGCTTCCAGCATTGCTCTTCTTGGTCAGTATTGCTTTGGCTATTTTGGGTCTCCTAATCTTCCAAATGAATGTAAAGCTGTTTTTTTCCTAGTTCTCTGACGAATGTCATTGGTATTTTGATGGAAATTGCATTGAATTTGTATTTTGGTAGTATGGCCATTTCAATTATATGAATTCTACATTATAGAATTGATTAGAGTTTCAAGGACTATGTTGATTAGAAGTGGTGAAGAGAGGACATTCTTGCCTTGTTCCTGTTTTTAGAGGAAATGCTTTAAGTTTTTCTCCATTCACTAGGATGTTGGCCTTGGATTTCTCATATAGAGACTTTACAATGTTGAGAGAAGTTCCTTCTATCTAGTTTCTCCAGTGTTTTAAACATGAATGGATAGTGGACTTACTGGAAGACTGCTGCATCTGTTTTGAAATAATCATGTGATTTTTGTTCTTGTTAGGCAATAACCAAACAGACTCCATTTTACCCTGAGACTCCACATCATGTAAGAAATGCTTCCCTGTGGGAAAGCTCCACCTCTGTACCCATTAATAGTTCCCTAGCAATTCTTATACAATGTAAAATTGTTCTCTTTGCTTTCCATATTTCTTGGGCAATGTACCTTGTCAGAGATTAATTGTCTAGATGTTAGTAACCATTCTCTAACTTGTACTTAAGTAGGGTCATTTTGACCCACTTCCTTTCTGCTTGCTTGCTGCTATGCCAACCTGGAAAGTCTTGTGAGAAATACCAATATACCCATTGCATTGTTTCATTAACTGCCAAATTCAGCTTCTGTATTTGCTTGCTTACATTGGATAAACTCCCAAATGTCTTTTTTGTGTTTTTTGTTTTTTTTTGGCTTAAATATGAGGCCAACTGAAGGCGGACGCATCACCCTGATCATCTCGCTTTTAGGAAGTAGAGTGTCCGCCGCTGGCCAGCAATAAAGGCTTAATTGGAATGTCAATGTGTGGTTTGAGAGTTATTTGAGGGTCTCAGTATCAGTATAACATTCTTAACTCTATTTATGAGGTGAATTACAAATTAAAGTGTAAATATTGGTAGTTTTCTGGCCAAATAAAAAAGTTCAAATACTCTGTGAGCCAAATAATAATAACAACAAAAATGTATAAGAGCAAATTAAATATATTTCATGCCTATCAGAATGTCTATTATCAGACAAACAAAAGATAATAATTGTTGGTAAGGATAATGAAGGGAAACCATTGCATACTATTGTTAGGAATATAAATTAGTGTAGCCATGAAGAACTATAGAGATTCCTCAAAAGTTAAAAATAATTCTGCCATTTGATCAAGAACTCCTACTACTGGCTATATAACTGCAATCCATATTTATTGCAGCAGCATTATTCATCATAACCTAGATACGGGATTAATCTAAGCATCCATCAGCATGAATGGGTAAAGAAAATGTGATGCATATACACAATGGAATACTATTCAGTCAAAAAAAGAAAAAGAAGGAAATCCTGTTATTTACAACAACACCTGGAGGCCATTATGTTAAACAGAATAAACCAGGTGCAGAAATACAAAAACTACAAGATCTTACTCACATGTAGAAGTTGAAAGAGTTGATCTGATAGAGATAGAGGGCATAATAGTGGTTCCTGGGAAACTGGAGCAGCTGAGGATGGAGAATTGGAGAAATGTCAGTCAAAGGATACAAAATTCCAGTTACACACAAGGAATAAGTTCAAGAGATGCATTGTACAACTTGATGACTATCATTAATAATAATATATTATATTCTTGAAAGAATATTGAGCAGAGTATTTTTATATCATGTTATTTGCTGAATTTAGTCATCATGTTCCAGTCATGTTGGCTTCCCTGATGCCAAACCCAACGTCAATCAACAGCCAGAAAGCAACAAAAAAACTAATGAGGAAAGGAAGGTTGAGAATGTAAGAAAGAAGGAAAGAAAAAGGAAGAGAAAAGAAAGGAAGGGAAACTTCTGTTACACAGAATAAATGCAATAGAAGGAAACACTTTAAACAAGAGTGAGAGATGCTGGCAGAGTGGTCTTTTAAATGTTGGAGTTGCTCTTTCTTCCTCTAATATGTTCCTTTCTTCTTTGGGGTGTTTTTCTCATCTGTTAACACATTTTTAGGAGCTCCCATCTGAATTTCACACTGTCATAGAATAATTATTACTGGAGTCAAAGAGAGCAGCATGGATGGATTGTCAGGAAGTCTCGCCTGGGTTCTCCTCTCATGCCTGAGCCCACCACAATGGCACTTGGGGAAAAGGGCAAGCATCTATTTGTGGTATAATTTCCCAGGGAATTGTCCTCAGGAGGCACATGGAAGTTGGATAAATATTTGT
This sequence comes from Marmota flaviventris, assembly GCF_047511675.1. Taxonomy (NCBI): domain Eukaryota; kingdom Metazoa; phylum Chordata; class Mammalia; order Rodentia; family Sciuridae; genus Marmota; species Marmota flaviventris. Next base: position 49,846,324 of record NC_092503.1, on the reverse strand, counting down.
AAAGAAATTAAAGCTTTCTAAGTGAAAAAAAAAAAAAAAAGCCAACCAAGCACAAAATCTTATTAGAGTTGATACACTTAATGCACATTACTGAAAATGGGGTCTTTTGTGTGCACTGCAAATGATTTTTGTCCTAATAACATTTTCATGATGCTAATTTAAAAATTTTTCTTAGTGCCTCAATTAAAAGTAAATGTATTTCTTTGACTTTTACATTTTAAAAGAAGCCTAATTTTAAGAATATAATTGGTGATTAATTACACTGCCCTTTTTCACTAGACCTGATAATGAAACACTGTACTTTTTTCTATACTTACAAAAATAATTAGAGTACTCAATTTTAGAATATCTTTTCCTAGACATTATTTTTTTAAAAATGTGTTTCATTGCTAGGTGTGCCTTACACTTATAGTATAAAAATTGGCATGCATTTTTAAAATGGATTTTCTCTAAGAATTGACACTTCTTTGTGTGGCTTTAGGACAAAATTATTCATTTTTAAGTATATATATATATTTCCATATATAAGGATTGAAAACAAGAAGGTGTGGTTTCCAAATTCTAAATGCCTCCATCTTCCTCACACCATTGCCTTCCCAGCTTTCCTCTCTTGGTGAAGGGCATCACCAGCCTCTCAGAGCACACATGGAAACCTGGGAACTACCAGGGCCTTTTCTTCCATGTTACTCATCCACGCATCAGTTATCAGGTCCTGTGAATTCTTTCTTCTTGTTATCTCTTCTGTGCGTCTGTTCTTCTCATCTCCAGTACTTTGACAGACATAGTTCAGACTCTTACTAACACTTACTTGGTCAAGTGGTAATTTCTTTTTTATGGCACCTCCCCTTTAGCAAACTGATGAGCTCTAGTTCCTTAATATATTGTTTTTACATTCAATGAAATTAAATAATGTATTATTTGCTTAACATTTTATACATTATACATTTTCAGAAGTTGAGATGAAGATGAACAAACCAATATTTTTTAAAAAATTGTTTTTACTAATAGTACAAATATAGTTTTCTCACAAATTATAGAAATTGATCAATATATGGAATACTGTAGTAGTAAAGATGTTATTTTTTAAGAAGGTAAAAAACATTTAATTTTTTACTTTATTTTTATGTTTATTTTTGGTGCTGGGGATTGAACCCACAGGCATTTAACCACTGAGCCACATGCCCAGACTTTTTAAAAAAAAATTAATTTTGAGACAGGGTCTCACTAAGTTGCTTAGGTCCTTGCTAAATTGCAGAAGCTGACTTTGAATTTGCAATTCTCCTGCCTCAGTCTCTTGAGTTGTTGGGATTAGAGGTGTGAGTCACTGCACCTGGCTATTTTTGAAATTTTCATTTTTAAAAAAACAGCCTTCCTGAAGTATAAGTGATACCCCAAAACTGCACAAATTTAATGTGTACATTTTTAGTTTGGACATTTGCCTATACCTATGAAACCATCACCTGTCTCAAGATAATAGAAATATGCTTCACTTCCATAAGTTTCCTTGAGTCTTTCTCTGTGTGTGTGTGTGTGTGTGTGTGTGTGTGTATGAATGTGTGTTTGGTGGTAAGGACACTTGAAAGCTATCCCTCACCCCCAAGTTTTAAGTAAATGATTATTATTGACTATAGGCACTATGTTGTATAGCAGATCCCTAGAACTAATTCATCTTATAAGACTATAAATTTATAGTCATAGAACAAAACTTTCCATTTCCCCTCTACTGTCCTCTGTTAGCCACTATCTATTTCCCACTTCTGTGAATTTGATGACTTTAGGATTCAATAGCTAAATTATGAAAATAATCCAAATGTCCACTGACAGATAAATGGATAAAGAAAAAACTGGTAAATATATATAGTGAAATATTATTCAACCTTTAAAAAGAAGGGACTCTTCCATGTGATATTACTGACTTATAATGGAATTTTCATCCTTTCTAGCTACTGTAACAAAATATAATAAACTGGTTAGCTTATAAACAAAAGTTTATTTCTCATAGATCTGTATGCTGGGAAATCCAAGATCAAAGTGCCAGCCATGGCAGTACCTATGGGGGACTCATTTTCTGGTTCATAGAGGTGACTTTTTGCTGCATCACCAAATAATAGTAGGGATGAATGAGCTCCCTCGGAAATGGCAATGTTTTATAAGGGCACCAAATCCATTCTTGAGGTCTCTTTCCTTTTGAACTAATCAGTTTCCCCAGGTCCTCACCTGCTAATACTATCACATGGGTGCTGAGGTTTCAAAATGAATTTGGGGGAGATGCAAACATTTAGACCAGAGTACATGGCCATAATTCACTATTATTTATATTTATATAGAGAGAATAAAATACTTGCACTGCTCCTTCATTCTTACTATTCCAACAACATGGATGAACCTGGAGGATGTGAGGCTAAATAAAGCAGTCTAATTACAGAAAGACAAATACTGCATAATTCTACTTATATGTGGTACCTAAAATAGTTACATATATTATGTTTTTGAAAGCCTGTGGACTAGGGGTATTGCTGAGTGCTTTGCATGTGCAAGGCTAAACTCCCCCCACCCCCCAAAAGTATTGTAAATCAAGTTTTATTCAATGATAGTATATATACAAAAGACAGCAAGTTGTGTTCAGCTTAATGAATTATCACAAAGTAGATGTGTAATTTAAACTAGGACCAGGAAAAAGAATATTACCAGTACACAGAGGCTACTTCATGCCCATTCCCAGTCACTACCCGTCACCAAGGGTAACTACTAACTTGACCTCTGACTCCAGAGATGAGTTTTATTATACAAATAGCAAATCTTCCTTGTACCTGGCCTCTTGCTCAATGTGAAGGTTTTGAGATACATTCCTATTTTGGGAGAAGCAATATATGCATCTTTTCATTGCTGAAATATTTTACTAATTTTGATGATTTTTTTTAATGCCAATAGCTAACATCTGTAAACACAGTATACAGTATGGCTAAGACTTATCTTCACAGATGTAAAGCAATATTTTGAAGAGACTTACTGCTTTGGCCATTTTCTTGTTGGATGGATGTAGCCATTGCCTAAACTTATGGCATGGTTGAGGAAGTTTGGGCTGAGAGATGGAGGAGATTCACTCAGTCATTTCCTTGTGCTTATTTATATTATATACAACCTAATGTCTCTTTGCAGAAAATCTTTAAAAAAATCATGTGTTCATTTTGGGAGGGTTCATTTAGAGTTAGTTAGATAATATAAACCACAACTCCCCCCTTTTTTTTTTTAATTTTATTTTTACTTTTTATATTTTTTTTTCTTGTCTTTTTTTTTATTGTTGGTTGTTCAAAACATTACATAGTTCTTGATATATCATCTTTCACACTTTGCTTAAAGTGGGTTATGAACTCCCATTTTTAGCCCATATACAGATTGCAGAATCACATCAATTACACATCCATTGATTTACATATCACAACCCCCCCTTAACTGGGTACATCTAACTAAACTGCATTCCAAAATACATGGAATAGGAATGTCACTCACCGGTTTCACCACATAGACCCCTCTCCATTGTTCCACTGGGATCAGTAGCATGTGGCCCTTGGGCACATAGAGAAGATGAAGGCTTTGGGATTAGTGTGTATATTAGATGCTAGTAAACCTTATTTTTTGTGATAACTAATACATATTAACACAATTTCTAATACTTCTTTTACATACCATGATTGGTCAGCTTGCTCCTCTCCTAAGTTACACTCTTCTTGGACACCATTAGTGTCCTTCCAACATTTTGCTTGCTGCTTGTCCTACTTAAATCTCTTCTCTAGACTATTGCCAGGGTCAGCTTTATAAAAGGAATATCTTATGAAGGTATTTCCATGCTTGAAACTCTTCAGTACTCCCACCTCCACTAGCTCTTTAATCCACCTCTTGCCTACATTGCCAGTTTCTTTATTTCTGTTCTTCAAAACTAACCCCTTGGGCTGGGATTGTGGTTCAGCAGTAGAGTGTTTGCCTAGCACATTCGAGGCCCTGGGTCCGATCCTTAGTACCACATAAAAATAAATAAATAAAGGTATTGTGTCCAACTACAAGTAAAAAATAAATATTAAAAAAACAAACAAAAAACCAAACAACAACAAAAAAAACAACTGACTGCTTCCCTGGCTGACCTCAGTTCATGCCAAACTGCTTGTTGTTGTGATCTTAACATACTCCAAGCTGACACAGGCCTCCCTGTTTGCTCATGTGACTTCCTTGCACAGAAGGCCCTTTTTGCAACTCATCAGCAGGGCAATTCTTTCTCCTTGTGACTAGTTTTAAGAATCGTTTTTTTTTTCAATGAAGTTTTTCCTTTCAGCAGTAGGATTTTAGCATTTGTATTGTATAACGAGATTCTGGCTTCAACTCCTGCCCACCTTTCTTGTTCCTGTCCTTAAAATCCATCATTATCAGTAAATTAGGAATTTATTAGCTACCCATACAAAATTACTTTTTTTTAAGCTAGTTTCACTGGATTTTTTTTTTATTCTAGACTACCAGCAATCTCCTTTCTCATATGCAATTGTATCCTCAATATCCTTATGAATTCTATCCATTCACCTTCAAACATCTATACACACTTGTTTTCACATGTATTCCCTTTTAAGTAGCTGTGAGTTGTCTGAGGTTCATATAAGGTTGCTCTTTGTATTAAGATTTAGCATAGAACTGAGAAGAAGGCAAACATGGAATTCTTTTAGAATGAATGATCTTGATACTGAAATTGCCAAATTACTTAGCATAATTCTACATGGGCTAAAAATTGACCTCATGGATGCACAGAAGAAATTTTCCTTCCCCTTATTTACTCTTTCTCTAGGCAATTTTCTCTACACCCCACATTCCCATTTAATTTTGAAGCCTAGCACTTCTCCCGACTTCTGAGAAATATCTCTGCCATTTTACTAATGACAAGTACTTTCAGAGATGTTCTAGCAAATAAAATTTTACATCTTGTGCACAACTGAAAACACATGGGTTCAAATTTTTTTGTCATCCTTGAATTTTCTTTCTCTGCTTTTCAGCTCCAAGAAGTCACAAATTATGTTAATCTCTCCTTTGCAGCTATTTATGTATTTAAGTCTAGATCTTCTTTTCCACTACTACTACCCTTGCTTAGGAAACCATTATCTAAAACAGTAGCTCTGTTCATCAATATTGCCTAGAGGACTTTTTAATACATGGGTTGCTTGACCCTCAATCTCGGAGTTTCTAATTTGATATTTCTTGGGCAAGACTCAAGAATTTATATTCCCCAGGTGATGCCGGTGATGCTGATGATGTTGGTTGGGGATCACATGTTAATTAAGAGTGCTTGTCACACTTTAATGTTCATATATATTAAAATGTTCTATGGCATGTTCAATTGCAGGTTAATGGCAGGGTCTAGGATTTTATATCTCTGTCCAGCTCCCAGATGCTGGGAATTTTGCAGGTGCACAGACCACACGTTAGTAGCAGTGAATCCAAGGCAGAGGCCCCAGATGGAAATGCTCAGTGTCCTGAAAGTAATATAAACGAGTGAAGCAGTCTAGTGGTGTCAGTAGCAATCAGCAATCATAAAACAAAAGTCCTACCTTACAAGGACATTACCCATGTAGGAATCTGGGCCCAGTGCTGTCGCCTTTGGATTTTTCAAGTAAATAACTTTGTTTTGTTTGTTAGGCACTATAGACATGGTGACTGCAGTCTAAAGCTTTTCAAAAGCTGACAAAGTATGTCTAATCTAGAGGGAAAGTCTTTTATCCTTAAAAGCAAAAGTGAGAGTTAAAATAAATGAACGTTTTAATTTAATCTGAATATCTACAATTATGTTTACTGATCAAATACAAATCAAGTTCTATAGAGTTCTATATCAATCACATTTGATATGGGATTTGTGTTCATGTTAATTAGTTTGATAGAAAGTGGGATGGAGCCTCCTGACCCAGTCTGTGGACCCCATGGACAATGAAGTTCTTGAGACAGCCCTGCTGGAGAAATGAAAATTCTGATTTTAGTGTAAAACATGGCCATGTTAAATGCTGGAAATTTATATATGTAGGTCAAATAAAACTTGCTGTGGGCTAGCTTGGGCCCAGGGGCCACCAGTGAGTGCATTTGACATGATTGGTTTGGATTATTGGAATAGTCTCCTTGCTAGTTTCTGCATCTTCATTCCTGGGACCCATCTGGGTCACAGTCCTCTCCTTTATCTTTCTAAACCATCAGCCTATTTGTAGGTCAAATAAAATACAAACTGCTAAGTCTAATATTCAAGAAATGACCTCACTTTGATCTTAATGATCTTCTCACCTTTATTTTCCATTACGTATGTTACAGCAATCCTGCAAATTAGACAAAACAGGTGACTTCCATCTTTGGGTCTTTGTGATAAGTTTTCCTTAGCCTGGATAGCTATTTCCTCATTTCTTTCATCCAATTCTTCTAATAATTTCAAACTCACTTCATGTCTGCCTCCTTTGTAAATTCCCTTGACCTCTCTAGACTGCTCTTACCTCTTTCTTTTGTATTTGTTGTCCTTAGGATCCATTTGACATGTAGTTCATGCCACTTGGTTATTTTAATGCATATTTTTAAGGGTGTTTGCTTTGTCTCAATAAATGTTTGGTGATGGTGAAAAATATAGAGTAGTATATGTTGCTTTAAAGTCTAGGGGGAAAAAAGGAGTTACCATGCTCATCAAATAAACTGCTTTCTTAAAGAAGTCACTTAAGCCCTTGAATAATCCCATAGCACCAAGATGGAGAGTCAATTCATTAAAAAGTTTGTTCATACAACTCCCTGGGAGCATTTCTACAACTGATGGAGCTTTAGACTGAATCATTTGCTGATGACAAATGTCTATTTTTAGAGTGAAAGTCTGTGACAAGAATATGACTTCTATCATTGTGCAGAAGATTCTAGATAAGTTTTTTTATCTGCTTATACCTTCTTCATAAAGTGTATGGATAAGAAACAGCCCTAACTTACCAAGTTTTGCGTTGGATTGAATTTTCCTTCCTCAGTCGAGGTTCTCAATATCATGTTGTCTATTATACTGGAACATATTTTTGAGGCAAGTTGCAATCTATTATTCATATTTAATAAAACTGCTTCTTAGTACATAATAGCTTCACACTTAGGGTATAGCCATTCTAACCTCCTAAGAGTCCAAGGTTATAGCAACTTTCTATCCTGCCTGTGTTAACACTGAGTGCATAGAGTGCCATTAGCAGCATTTCTCTGAATTCACCCCTTATATTTTTTTTTACTCAGAGTGTGAAATGTTCTCATACTCCTGGTGGAAACCTAATTATGATGTTGACTTTTCCTTTCTGTGTGCCTCAGCTCTAATATTGTAAAATGACATCTCTTATTACCTCTGTTAGTGAGAATAACCACATTCTTCCTGCAACCAGGCTAGTTCCCTGTAATGAAGGGAAACTTTGTCCATTAGTATTCCCAAATGGGTTCCAAAAATAAAACTTAATACTTTCTTTAGGCCAGAAGATAAACCAGCCACTCTACAATATTCTGAATCTAGAGCATCCCTGTCCTTTATCATTGTTATCTAATTTTAATGCCTCAAGAATTTTCCTGAATTCTTGACTGAGGTTACTCCAATTAAATCACCTAGGTGCTTAAATGTTGTGCTAAAAATTTATCCAATCAGGAATTTTAAAAATGACAACATTTTTAAAATTTGATAATGTGACCAGTAAACGTCGACCCTGTAGCCTTGTTCATTCTCTTGTTTTATGAGAAAATGAACCTTCTGAAGGACACAAAGATAGTTTTCACAGCCCTCTTGTAGAAACTGATGTACTTCTGATTCCTAAGGAGCAGTTGGAAATAAAATTAGGCAGAGTACATGGAAAGCAGCTATCTTGTTTATTTCTTCATTTTGAGTTAAATGTTTCTTTTTCTTTCATATCTTTAGCCTAATGGTCCATCCCCAAACTGGAATTAAGTAGTATGTGATATGTTCACTGGCATAATCCACCCATCTGCTCCTTGTCTGCATTTGTCAAGTTTTCCAAAACAATTTAGATCTGTCAGTTTCTACATTCAGAGAGCTGTGAACTATGTCTTGAAACTTTCCCAAACTTCCTGCCACTTTAAAAACTCACCTGTCATTTTACAAATTCTGTTTTTCCTTATTGAAATGTTACTTTCCCATCTTCGAGGATCTTTGGTTGTCTATGTTGTTAATAGAAAAATTACCTAATTTCCTATTTTTTGCCTTCGCTGTGAATTTTTTCAATGACATTTTAACTAGTTTTCTTAAATTGTCAAATATTTTTCTAGTATTCTTGTTTTTTGGAGAATATGAGAATTCACTAAAAATTCTGGGTTTGGGGCAACAAATATTCTGATTAATAGATAAAATCTCATCAATTCTTTTTACTGGAATGAATGTAATCTTTGATCACATGAATATTTTTCAGGCTGAAGGGGTGTGTCGGGGTGGGGGGATGGTATGGCTCCAAGAGCAGATTGCGTTCCACTGACACCAATAATCTCTGCATAAACTACTGAATGTACTGATTTAACAAAAGGGATGTTGAGGGTAACTATGTACTTAGAAATGTGCTAGGTGCTGTGGATGCAATCTTGAAAAATGATTTATACAAAGTTAGCATTCTAGTTGGGGAAACAAGACTTCAATATAGATATTTAAACAACAATGTGAAACAAGAGGAGAGAAGTTACTAGATAGTATTAGAAAGAGTGGTTGTGAATTCAGAGGAGTGAATGGAGTCATTGGGTGAGAACTGTCAGAGCTGTCTTTGTGAAAGTCTTGAAATATAGCAGTTTTGAATGATGAAGAAGACCAAGTCATCAATGGACAAGGAAGAAGCCATGTTGGGTGGAAACAGTGGTGGGAATGAAGTTTGTTTTTTTTTTCTTCCTGTTTCCACTTATTTTTTGTACATATGATGGAATTTGTTGTTACATGCACACGGTATAACAATATAATTTGGCCAATATCACTTCCTAGTACTTTCCCCTCCCTTCTCTCCTCCTACCTCTTTGTCTTTTTCTTCTGCTGATCTCCCTTTGATTTTTCATGAGATCTACGCCCATCTTTCTTTTCCTTTTTCCTCGATAGCTTCTACATATGAGAGAAAACAGATGACACTTGACCTTCTGAGTTTGGCTTATTTTGCTTAACATAATGCTCTCAAGTTCCATATATTTTTCTGCAAATAGCATAATTTTGTTTTTCTTTATGACTGAATAAAACTCCATTGTGTATATATACCACATTTTCTTATTCGTTCATTTGTTGGTGAACACCTAGGCTAGTTCCATAGTTTGGTATCGTGAATTGTGCTGCTATAAACATGGGTATGCATGTATCACTGTAGTAAGATGACTTTTATTCTTTAGGATAAATACTGAGGAGTCATATAGCTTATTTATATGGTGGTTCCATGCCTAGTCTTTTACGAATCTCCTTACTGATTTCCATTTTGGTTGTACCAACTTAAAATTGGCATGGGATTTAATTTTGAAAAGATACTTGGAGCCAGATCATTGAACCTGTATCAAAAGTCTAAGGAAATGGGAATTTATCTTTAGAATAATATGTAGCTATTAGAAATATTATTTTCCCCCTTTATTTCAGTTTATTATAAAGTTAGGATAACACTTGTTCTTATTGCATAAAGTTTCTATTGAGAAATCAATAGTTCTTATTGATAAATTGATTGATTAGTGAATGCATGTAAAGTCTTAGAACACTTCTGTCACATAAGTACTCAATCAATGTTAATGATTATTATTTTAAATGACTGTTATTAGTAGTAGTATTACTGAGTAGGAAAGAATATTATGAAGATGCTGAAAGGCATCCAATACCCATAGCAGGATACAGGAAAATTATTTCCAAATTGATAAATACTTCTTTATGGATATTTTAAAGAAAATAAATACGTCAATAAAATGGAATATCCTTTCTCATTATCCAGCATTCCCTTTTTGTCCTGGGTTATGACTTAGCTTAGTAAATCTTACTCCATTTTTAGTAGTATCAGTGACACCAACAGAAAATCGTTTTGCCTGATTACACCCAAACTATTAAAATTTTGGTTTGGAGCTGAAAACAAAAGGGAAGTAAACAGAGTGTTTATATATTCTCGCCCCAACTGATTCTGTTACTGTATTTTATATTTTTCCTTACTCTATCCCACCATTATTTTCTTTATTTCAATATAGCAACAACAACAACAACACCTTGTATATAAAAGTGCATCTTGAAAGACATGAGTACAGAATAAGGGATCTCTGGCTGCTGCTCAACATGTCCTTTCTGTTTCTTCAGTCACTCATCCTATGATCTGTTAGGCACTGTCAAGGCTCTGGGCTGAGATCAGACACATAACCAATTTCCTTTCTGGTATCCCATCTATTGACTTACTGAATGCCAGGAGAGAAAAGGAGAAGACCAGGGAGGAAATGAGAGAATCCATGAGAAAATAAAAGAAGGGTATAACTGAAGGTACCAAACAGAGTAACAGAAATAGGAAGATAAGAGAAAGCACATTCAATATTAAATCAGGTTTTCAAGCTGCACATAGTTCTGTGATGCTTGCTGTGTGGTTCCTGAAGCAAACACAAAAGGAAAAATTGCATTCTGAATTGCTGCCATAATTAAAAGTAATATGTTACATTCTTTTCCCAAATCTAAAATGACTTTATAGTAAAGGCATATGAGAATAATTTAACCAACCAGTGATAGAGAAAATGATTTTTCATAGCAGCACCAATATATATTTTTTAATGTGCTGTTGTTCAAAGTAGATGACAGTAACCAATCTTAGTATTGGTAAGACTGATCGTTCATGATTGCAAACAATTTCCCTTGACTCTTGAACTCAAGACTTAAATATTACCTTTTACATACACACCAAATACTTCAATTATAATATATGTTCAAATATGTACATGTTTATACAAATTTATTCTGTAAGCTCTTTCTATTACATGGAAAATATATTATTAATTTAAAAATATTTTGTTCCTAGTGGTTTCTATTCTAATTTTGCAGTGATGCTGCTTATTAGAAAGAAAACAATATAAATTTATGATGTAAAAGGAAATAATAATCCTGAAACATAAAATTTACAACAATGACAAATATTATAAATTAGTTGAAAACTTCTGTCCTGCCTAGTGTTGGCATCTTATCCAGATTAATAGTACTTTCTATAACCAAACTCAATGTCAGCAAATGCAAAGACACATCATTGTTTATAAGCTCAATGAATTCAGAGTTTCTCAGCTTATATGGAACATAATCAACTTTCTTAGAGAATTAAACAATTTAAAATCAAATTTCTGTTATGCATGACTGTGGTATAGTAGAATAAAGGGACTTAGGGTATAGACCATAGTTTAGCTTTGTGATTCCAAGCAAGTTATTTAATCTTTCTGAGATCCTTTTATTTATCTGCAAAATAATAACTTTCAAAAGGGCATAGTGAGAATCACTATAAGAATACGTCTAACACGTTAATCGTGGCACCTGGGAGACAATAGGCAAGAATCAATGGTGTGTTTTTCCCAGTATAAGCTCACAAGAACTGGCTAACAAATGAGAAATTCTGTGAGCAGTTGTTAAATTCAGCCATTATTTTTTTATTTATTATTTTTAATTTTTTATTATTGGTTGTTCAAAACATTACATAATTCTTGACATATCATATTACATACATTTGATTCAAGTGGGTTATGAACTCCCATTTTTACCCCATATACAGATTGCAGAATCACATCGGTTACACATCCACTGTTTTACATATTGCCATTAAATTGTACATACTTATAATTAAGTAAATTATTAAAATAAAATAAAGACCAAAAGTTTGTCACTTTTTAATAATTTTAACACATTTTACTATTAGCTACACTCTGAGGTTACTTATGTCTGTTGTCTGTGTGACAGAAGTAATGCTGCTTCATTGTACATTTCATCCCAACTCCATTCACTGACTACATGGTAGTAACTTGAAACTATGGTGGAAGTATTTACACCATTGATGCCAGCAAAAGTTGCAAATCAAACCTCTCCACTAAGTTAGCTGGTTTTTCGACATTTACCATCATGTTACTGGTAACAAAACCAGTTTCCTTCCTTTTAATGTATGCAAAGTATCTGGTAAAGTATGTCAAAAAAAGTATGACACACAGAATATGCTGGTTAGATATAAGATCCTCTTGTTCTTTGATAAGTTCATTAGACTCTTAAGAGTGGAAGAAGCCTTAGATTCAATTCCTTCAATGGCCCAGAGAGGTAAAGTAGCCTGCCCAATATCATTTTGGCTAATTAATAACAACCCCCAAACTCAAAGTCTAGTTTCTGACCTTGATGTTTCCAAGATCACTCTCCTTCTTTTCTTCAAAGCCAGAGTAATCACTTCTTAGGCTTTGGGAGTAATTGGAACATTAACCAGCAGGATTTAGGAGCTCTGGTGTAAGATCTGGAGTTCAGTTTCGATTCTCCATGGTTCACGTCCACCTCTGCTCTGTACTCCAGCTCTGGTAACTCATCTTGATCCTTATTCTGGCATTGTAGTCTCCTCAGATACCTGGTAAGTATGCTGAAGGGCTCTTGCTTGTTTCTTCTCCTGGGACTGCTGTCTCCGGAGCCTGAGCCTCTACAGTTAGGGTTTTGCCTAGATCTTACTAGGTCAACCTTCTTCTGTAGAGATAATTGCTACCAGCTGCCATCTAGCATGAGTGAATCTCAGAACTTCCCTTGCAGCTGAATTCTAACACCAGTGATGTATGCTAGATCCATATGTCATGTCTCAGCTTCTAAGGCTGAATTGAAGACATGCCAGGACTCATGGGTACAATAATGTCACACTCAGCTACTAGCTCCCATATGTGGCCTGATGAATTGGGCTTTATTCTCTCATCCTCTGTCCCTCTGAGCAAGTCTTACTGTAGGTTCTCGGTCATGCACCATCTTGGACTTCTCTGTCCTTGGATGAATGGCTCAATCAAGGAAGATCCTCCCACAAAAGTGAAAGTACAAGGTGGTAATACCTCGACCAGTCATTAAAACCTACTACAAAGCCTCTATAAGTAAAACTGTGTGGTACTGACTCCTAGGAGATAAGGCTCATTCCAGGACGGGCAGGGAAAACACAAGCTAAAATTATCATGTATTACGGTTTTGTTTTGGTACTAGGGATTGAACTCAGGGGCACTCAATGACTGAGCCACATCCCCATCCCCTTTTTGTTTTGGTATTTTATTTAGAGATGGGATCTCACTGATTTATTTAGGGCCTTGCTAAATTGCTGAGGCTGACTTTGAATTTGCAATCCTCCTGCTTCAGCCTCCTGAACTGCTGGGATTACAGGCGTGTACCATCACACCCAGCATATATTATGGTCTTTCTTAATGTTGAAATACCAGAGGCTTCTCCATCAAGACCAGGCATGCATTCAGTCTTCTACAATAGAATTACTCACTGGGTGGCTTATGAACAATACAAATCTCTTTGTCACAGTTCTGGAGGCTGAGAAGTTCAAGATCAATATCCTAGTGTATTAGGTGTCTGGTGAGAAATCGAATTCCTGGCTCTATGCGGTTCTGCACCCTTACATTGCAGATGCAGCAAGGAGCTCTTTGGGGTGTCACTTATACAGATTCTAATCCTTAATCATCTCCCAGGGGCTAACTCTTCTAACACAATCACCTTGGGGATTAGGTTTCAGTAGATGAATTTGGGGTGAACCTATACACGTAGTCTCTAGCACTTTTCAACTCTTCAAAGACCACTCAGCCCACATGCAATACAAATTATTCCAGAGCAGGTGTTAGCAAACTAAACCATATCATAGTTCAGCTCCAACCACGAGTTGTTTTTTTTTTTTCATTAAGTTTAGTTGGAACACAGCCATACTTCATTGACTATAACTGCTTTCAGACCAAGTTGAATCATTGCAATAGAGATCATGTGGCCCACAAAGACTGAAATAATTACTATCTGGTCCATTACAGAAAAAAAATGTAATTTCACCTGTTCTGGAGCACTGAAAAGGAAGGAAAACTTTCTAACTCCTTTTATGTAACAAGTATAAAACTTATATTGAAGCCAGATAAGGATAGCACAAAGGAAGAATATCACAGACCAAGATCACTTATGAACAATGATGTGAATGTACTAAATAGAATATTAGCAAAGAAAATGCTTTCCTAAAACTTCATTGAGATTTTTGAGCAGAAATTTAGTAATCTGGTCCACTGTCACACAGATCTGTGTTGTCATTAGTGGCACTGGTTTGGGGTGTTTGAAGTCACTGTGTTTAATATGCTAGTTACAGCTGCAATCATTGTGATTGATGCCCTCATGACCTAAGGAGACCTCCCACTTGGCCCCAGCTCTTAAAGATTCACCACCTCCTAGCATCACTACATTGAGGATTGAGCCTTAATACAGAAACATTTGGGGGATAGATTTCATCCAAACCATTGTAGGACCTCAAGTTGCCTTCCAGGAGAATGTATTCCGTGTTAATTTGCAGTGAGATAAGGTTCAAGCAACTCTCTCAAAGATGACTTCATAGACTCAGGAAGAAGTAGTACAGAAACACCTTACTTGAACTTATTTCACATTTTTCTCCCTATTCTACCCGGAGAGAGATTTTTGTTATTTCATGGTTTTCTGATGAAAGATGTCGCAGGTGGGAAAATCTTCAGCAACCCCCAACCTGTCAGAAACTTTCAAAGAGAAAGGAGAACATGCTTTGAAAGCTTAGTTAAAACCCTTCTCTCTTCTGAATGCCCTTTGCAGCCTCAGGTCTGGTCTTTTCAAATTGACTTTTGAAGTTCTGTTATCTTTCAAGCTTAATTCCTCTTGGAGTGTGACCAACTTACTAGAGAAGCTACATTTTTTTCAAAAGGAATATTGAAACTAGAGCATCTCCATGGGAATATGGATTAGTGTTCTTGAGCTTTTTCTCTTGCTTGCACTTGCTCTGTTAAAAAGTGAATTCTCCTGCAGACCTGGGGATCCCATACTTGTTTTTCAATAGAATTGACAAGGATGGACAAAGTAAATACACTAAAGGGGAACCCCCCCCACCCCCCAACCTAGCAATCCTGTTCTGAGTGAGCTTTGGACCACATGTGAGATTGTTGATTCTCAGAGATCATGGGGCAAATGACTATTTTCTGAGGTTCTGTGTGTTACAAAAAATGAGATGTCAAGATGTGTGGTATGTTTTGGGGACAGCAATCTAATCCCACTTGGAGGTAATGTCAGTAGTCTAAGTTTGGCCTCTTTGTCAATGTGATGCTTGGAGCAAATGGTCCTCATTACGGTGGGCCCTGCACTAAATGCATATACGTAAGATCATTCATAATTGGTGGTCTGTGAGTGTTATTGTACATCAGAAGTTATTTTTTAGTAAATAATGAACTTTAGAGGTTCTTGATATTTAATAAATAAATTTTTTCATTTGCAGTTTTTTAATAATTTTCTATGATGTGAAGTATGCAACTAGAGGTTTCAAGGGATAGGAAGGTATAGATAACATTTTCTTAAGTTGCTTGCTATACAGAAGAAATGTCAAAGATATCATTCTCTTAACTATACTACATTTACCAAAGCAATAATGTGAACACATTCATTTTAGAGTAGTGTATCTCAGCCCAGACTTCATATCAGAATCATCGTAGAAACTTTAAAAAATAAAAATCCAAATATCTAGACTACTCCCTAGATAATTAAATCAGGACCTCTGGAGATGAAATTGAGGCATCAATTTTTCAATACTCCACAGGTGATTTTCACATGTAGCCTGAGTTTTAGAACAATTTTAACTGGCATGGGTTGGAAGAATGATGTCACTATGATTCTGAATGCTCACTTCAAATACCTTATGTTTTCAGTAATGGTTATAGTTCCTAAAGCCATTTCAGTATCCCAGAAAAGAATGATCAGTTCCATCCTTTTGGAACTTTAGATTTGGGTTTGTGTACTTATTATTTTAACACTATTTTTTCATTATTGAAAGAGGGAAATCTCAAACACAATAAATGATGATAATTATGCCGGGTGAACACTTTGTTCTTAAACTGATCTTTAAATTTAATTGTGTTTTCAGAGAAACCTGATACCTTCCAAGGTGGAAGACTCCTAGTGATGGCCAAAATGAAAGATGATGTGACCATCACAAGGTGGCGAGCCACCATTATGGGATTGCTGAGAATCACCATATGGACAACAGAAGAACATGCATCCACATGTATATGTACACAGTGGTTGCATGTTCATATAAAAGTGGCTTCAATTCAATATCCTTGGATTACAAAACACGTATCCTTTTACTATTGAAATTTCTTGTACCATATGGAGTGAAACAGGCTGTGTTCTCTTATCAAAATATTTGCTTCTTGATTGGTTACTGTGATTTCAAAATATTAACTTGTTGAGTTTTTTCTTTTTCTTTCTGTATGTGCTCACTTTTTTTGGCAAGACTGTGACAGCTTTGGAATGTAATTTTTAAAGGGCAGCTGTGCAAATTTGGCAGATAATCACTAGTAAAAGAATGCTTTGGATTAGACCCATAATGAACCATTATCATTAGCTTCTTTCAACAGGATTAGAAACACAAATACATATGTCAATACATATTACATGTGTATTAAATGTATGCATATTTTAATTATAATGCTAATTCACATTTTTATACAAACTCAATACATGTTACTATTCAAGGTTGATTAAATTCAAGAGGTTGAAATGAATCCAATAAAACAAGATTAGAAAGAGATTAGAAACCAATTTTAATTAGAAAATGGCTGCCTCAAACCCTTTTAGTAAGTAGGCAGATATAAATAATAAATAGAACCATTTAGAGGCTTTTCTTGACAAGTGGCCTTGGGCTGGAATTCTGGAGAGCTGTATTCGGCTCATATCCTCAACTCTGGCTTTCCTAGTGACCTTTAGTAATTGCTTTATAGATCCTTTAGGAGCTAGGAACATATTAGATGATCAATAAGTGCCTTGGAATTTCTTCAAGCCTAGAAAAAAGAATTTCAAATCTTTGTTTTCCTGAAGAATGGTATTTGAGGCTTTTGAAGGAGAACCTGAGACAAATCTGAGACAAAACAGAGACTCTTGGGGACTTCAGATTTTCTAAATCAAAACTAGATTCTAGACAGTGTGGTGTTGCATGCCTGTAATCTCAGTGACTTGGGAGGCTGAGGCAGGAAGATCTCAAGTTGGAGGGCATCTTCAGTAATTTAGCAAGACTCTGACTCAAAATTAAAATAAATAAATAAATAAAAGCGAACTGGTTATAGCTCAGTGGTAAAGCATTCCTGGGTTCAATCCTTAGTTCCAAAAGCAAAACAAACAAAGGAACGAACAAAAAAGCTAGATTCTATGGTCTTGAAAGAAGTCAGGATTTTTTTTTTTTCAGCATAAAAACCATATGTTAAAGACATTTTGAAATGTCATATAATCTCGGGCTGGGGATGTGGCTCAAGCGGTAGCGCGCTCGCCTGGCATGCGTGCGGCCCGGGTTCGATCCTCAGCACCACATACAAACAAAGATGTTGTGTCAGCCAAAAACTGAAAAATAAATATTAAAAAATTCAAAAAAAAAGTCATATAATCTATACTTTGCCATACACTTATGTATAACTTATCATTAAAGCTATTTTTTAAACATACTTTGAGCTTCAGTGGAGATGTTCAGAAGAAAAAAGGCTTGCTTTGAGTTTTTATCACTGCGGCTTTGTCTCTTGGAGTTTCACTGTCTGCATTCATGAAGCTCTTCAGCCTTCCAGAATGTGTAGGTAATATATTTATATGTGCCTGAAATATATATTTGGAAGAAGGGTGTTATGGTTTAGACATTAGGTGTCACCCAAAAGCTCATGTATGAGCTAACATAAGAAAATTTAGAGGTGAAAAGATTGGGTTATCAGAGTCTTAACCTAATCAGTGCATTGATCCCCTGATAGGATTGGGTATTTACTGTAGAAAGGCAGGGTGTGGCTGGAGTAGGAGGGCCACTAGGGCTTTCCTTTGGGGTTTATATTTTGTCCTGGTGAGAAGAGAAGTATCTCTCTGCTTCTTGAACCCATGTTTTGAGCTACTTTCCTACTTTACACCTTTCTGCCATGATGTTCTGACTCAGCTCAGGCACAGAGCAATGGAGTTGGCCATCTATGAACAGAGACCTCTGAAATTTTGAGTACCAAATAAACTTTTCCTCTTCTAAAATTTTGGTCACAGTGATGGAAAAACTGACTAAAACAAGGGTATCATTCTGCCATTCTTCTTATATCCATTATATGTTTCTTTAGGAATTAATACAAATGAAGTTCAGTAAATCATAACTAAAATTACTACAATTTTCATCAATATAAAGTCAAGGTTGAGTGATGTGGTATATTATTTTAAAGAGATTAATTCCTTTTCCATATTCATACCTTTATAGAATCTCCTTTCATGCCAACTTTGGACTTGGTCCTGTAACATACTTTGGCCAATGGGACAATTGCAAACATGATTAAAATAGATTCTTAAAAAGAGCTTGTGCATTGGGACTTTCTCTCTGTTGATGTTCTCATTCATTCCGAGTACCATGAGAAGAAGCCCAGGTGAGTGAGTCTGCTCTGGGATAAGAAACACAACAGCCCAGGAACCTTTGTCACCAAACCAATAGCCAGCACTGGAACACAGCACCAATCAAGAAGCTCAAGATACCAGATATTTAAGAGATACCATTTTTGATCATCTGGTCACTAACTGATGACAAACCACAAGTAAGCAAGAGGCCAGCAGAGAGGAGTTAAGCTGGGTCAGAACAGAATTGTTCTGCTGAGCAATAGTTTTGAGGGTGGTTTGTCCTTGTGCAAAAGTTGATTAATGCAGGAAGGGAGAGGAAAAATGAAAGGCAAAGTTGAGAGTAAGTTTGAGTTGAAGGAAATTCAGTTGTAAGGGAATGACAATAAATAATATCTCTCAAAGACAGAATTCAGACATATAGGTTTTTGGAGAACTTGTGTGCACAAGGGTGGTAAAGTTCCTGGAGTCAACACCTCCTTTCCCCTCTACTTTCATCTCCCTGATTCTGAATGTTCAGGGTCACAAGGAATGCCTCAGTAATCACTTTCATGGAGTGGCCCAATGTTGTATGAAAGAACTTAAATGTCCCAGTCTAATCCTCCCATTAAATGGGAGACAAATTGGCTTGTTCAATTCACCCAGAAATTTAGCTCATATTTTCTTTGTTTTTAATGAAATTAATAAATTTCCTGATGAGTTTTGAAAACACGATTTTAACTCCCTTGCAGAAGAATCTTTAGTTTTCTTTTCATTCCTGTGTTTCTTGAATTGAATCTCAAAGTGGGTAGAGCTATAGAAAGAGGCTCAGTGGTAAGAAGAAAATATGTCCCTCCCATGGTCAATACACCTAGAGTTGACTTTGAAAAGACACTTTTCCTCAGTCCTGGAGGGGAAATGAGTCAGATATGAAGATACCATCAACTTCAACCAAGCTACTGTCTGTGATGACAAGTGAGAGAACCAAATTAAAGAAAGGTGGAAAGGAAAATAGTTATTCTATGGTACACTGATTATTTGATCATTTTCTCTTCTAAAGAAAACTTTGGAGATAAATTTTTCCATTGTTAAGTCCTTAGTTTCTGAGGATCAGCTGGGCACAGACCTCAGGAGGCAGGATATCCAGACTTACTGGCAGGATCCCTTCAAGGATGTGGTACGTGGACTCCCTAGGTCCTGGGGACCTCTAGCACCGTCTTCTATCTTGTTCTCTACCTTTTCTTACATATGATCTACCTTCCAGCTTCCCGTGATTTGCCAGTCTTTCCTCACACCTATGCTTTTCCTCTGTTGTTTCCCTTATCCTCCAAGTGCATTTTTCCTGCTTGGTGAGAAGCTTGCTTATCCAGACACTGGAGAAAAGCTGTGAGCTTCCCGCATGGCCCCACTGAAGCCTTCCTTCCCATCTCCAGGCTGACCAGTTTGTTTTCCTTTGCAACTTCTGAATTTTGACTCACCTTCTCACACTACTAATTCTGATTGGTTTGGCCACACTGTCATCTTGGGTTGCAGAAAGTTTCACTTTTAAACAGTTGAATTAAAGTTAATTTTAGGACCTAGTGTTGTTAGCTTACCTGACATGCAGCAATCCTAAGTCCCTTGATACTGTATGGTATAAATCTTTAGGTGAATTTTATTTGTTCTTCCCAAAGAAACGAGCAGTTTTGCAGTTGGTCTTAAAGATGGTTCTCTTTCTCTTTAGGAGAAAGGAAATGCAAAGTAGAGGTGTGTGCATTTAGGAATGCACAAGGTAAGCTAGTTCTCTGAAATGGTTCTAGTCTATAGGGAGTGACTCACGAGCTTGTTGACAGATTGTTTTTTGAAGGGGGATGACACATATGTTTAGAAATAATAAATCTTTTCACCAACAGCTTCCCCAAATCTAGCAGACTGATATGGTTCACAAATTCACGATAGAACCTGCCTGATAAGGTACCAAGCGTGCTCCTGCCTACTTGATATGTCTGGATGAGACTTGCCTTTCAACTTAGCTGCCTTTAAATAAGAGACACTTGCTCTTGGAATATCAATCAGATAATTTATATTGGAAATGCATATTGCTATCAGTTTGATTCTGCCTTTCAACTCCCCAAATCCACTTCTAATTGTTATGCCATAACACTCTTACTAATAAAAGGGGCAATAAAATTTACTTGGAAAGGAATCTTAAAATGTGGGGGAATTGTTTTTGTAAGATGTGTAGTAAAGTGCTGTAATTGGAACTTTACCCAACAATGATATTTTGGCCTAGATTTTATTCTTGCATTAGCTATAAAAGTTTACTACACAAATTAATAAGCAGATGCTAGGGAGCTTGAATAACCAACTTAAAAGACATTATTGTGAAATACTTGATAAATACCAACTTGGAAAAGAAATCCAACAAGCCAATTAATAGGTGTTTATTTAGTGAAAGAGGTGCAGCTGAGTATTTGCTTTTTATCATATTGTTACTATTGTTTGTCACTTTGTCTACTTGGCAATAATTGCAATGGATTTGCTTTAAAATGTTCTATATTTCCACCTTGTTAGCTCAAATTGAGGATTTTGCTGCACTTAGTCATTTTAGGAGGAATAACCGTTCTGCTAAGTTTTCTGTTTCCTTAAACTGTAGACTGTTCTCCTTAGTGGAAAATGGCTGCTGAGTGTGCGAAAACAGTACAAAAGATTTTAGCATAAAGATGCTGGATCATTTGAAATTCTCCATCTCTGCAAAATTCTCAAATTAGGCTTATGAAAGCAATTGGATTTAGCAAACAGCTAATTGAACAAAGCAAAAGCTTATCAGCAAGCCTGGATTTGGACTGCACTTGTTCCCACATTCTCTTAGCAGCAATATGTCTTCAGTGTCCCAGGTAATCCTCTCATTGGGTCCTTGAGATTGCCCTCCAGGAAGGCCCTTGTGCCAGGTGCACAAGCTCTCACAAGGCTGCCTCAGCTTTGTCAGTAGGACCTGGGTAGGCAGATGGCTATTTTTGGTAGCCCATCAACACAAAATGTGCCAAATCTAAGGTCAGACAAGATTAAAAGCCTTTGACTTATCATGTATTAACAACGGATCAAAATATCTTAGACTTCTCCTATGCCATGTTATAATTAGTGGAAAAAGTCAGTACCTTAATTAATTTACGGTTTATGTATATATGGTGGTTTCAGGTTGGGTACATGATGGATTTGGAGTTTGAGGATGTTCATCTGTATAGGTTTGTCCCTTTTCTCTCTGTTTCCTAGTCTTTTTCTCTAACTTGAGTGGTTTATACAAGCACAGTTTGAATTTCTTGACTACCAAGATGGTGTTGTTTCAGCTTTATCATTCCTCAGAAGTGTCACCACTGCTTAAACAGTTTTTCTTTTTGCAGTTGGAACTGCTTGACAAAACTGTATGGTGCTGTCAAGGGCCTGGAAGGAAAGCAAGGGGTAAACTTATTAAAGAGATCCCCAGTGGAGCACTTGTAATGAACTGAAGATTTCTCCAGAGGCCTGTTGCCTGTCTGATGACAACAGGAAACATTTTTCTAAACCAGGAGGTTTACAATCTACAGTGGAGGTGTGCTATTAAATTGTAGGATTTTTATTTCCCCCTATCTGGCTTAATCAGCAGAGGTGGTAACTGTTTTTCCATTGAAATGAAACATGCCACCCCAAATTCTCCCACATGAGGTCTCTTGTTTTGGGTTTCTGTGCAGAGGTTTCAAGATTTGAAACAATTCTCAAACTTATTTAGGAAAGAGAACACCTGGAAATCACAATACTTTCTGTTTTCCTGGATATGATGAGGAAATACTGGCTTATTGAACTGAAAATAACAAATTATAGTTGTTGACATAGTTAAATAAAATCTTGGATAAACTCTAATATGCATTGTTCATAACAGTACAAAGCCTTCATTAGGTAGGAGAAATAAGTCTGATTTTTTTTTTTTTAATCAAGGATGTCTGCCGACTAAGCTGATAATTGAGTACTATACATTTCAATATCACAAAGAAAATCTCTAAGGTTTTGATCACAAAAATGTTAAATGTTTGAGGTGATATATATATTAATGAACTTTTACACTTTATATTATAAAATTACTTCATAAATATAATCAACTATAAAACTTAGAAATAAAAAAAGAAAAATTTGGAATATAAAAATGACTGAGAAGTTTCAACTCATTAACTTGGTTGAATTTTTGAAGCATCAGTATTCCAATGGGCCATACTTTGACAGTCACTGGTAGGAAACTGTGTGAGCTGTGCAGAGCTCTAGGAATATTTTTATGAAGTTAATGATAGGACTGTGTTTATGTCATGAAATGTGGTATTCAAAGAGTACTCTGATGGTTATCTGAGAGATGAGGGAATTGAGGAACCAGGCTCCTGTTGACATCATTCTTGGCTTAGGAAAAAAGCGACTGATCCTTAGACCTAAGGCTCCCCCTCTGGAGTCACTGCACTGAATGAGCAGCCACCTGCCAGTGCCTGTTGGTGTCATGCCTGTATCATGCTGAGAGCACAGCATCATTGCTAACTCAAACAGAAGAGATAATTACCAAGGCTGTGGCTTGAGAAGCAAAATACACCGACACTGGAGGGGAAAGGGCTATTTATTTAGAAAAGTCCACCTTAAAATCACTGGACAAGAGAAACAACTCATAGAGAAAATCAACACTTCTTACAACAAAGGGGGATCCATTATAATTGGCTGATTTCTCTAGCACTCTCTAAATGGTTTTGAACAAAGCCCTCCCAGATGTTTTCCACTGGATAAGCAAATACGATGGTGAAAAACCAATCATTTTGTTGTGCCTGTTACACTTCTTTCTACATTTCTCTGAATTACATCTAAGCATAATAATAGTGTACCTGATATTAGGGAGACACCTAATTTAGCATTAATTTCTCTGGGTGGAAATAGGAGCCATATGTTTATGTTAGTCATAGCGACATTAGGCAATTCGATCATTTCTGAGCAGATTGATATATTTTCATCTCCAAGAGAATTCTGAGAACTCATATTCATTTTGGAGCACCAGCAGCTTTTCAGTATAGAGGCCACACAAGTTTTCTAATCTTATTTTATTTCATTTCTCTACCTTTTTGATTCTGATTTGAGTCTCAGGTAAAATTGTGATTCTTCTGTGCCTCAGTTCTGTTAATATATTCCTCATCTCACTCTGGCAAGGCAGTAACTGCAAGTAGATTAACTGTTACAAAGTTGTAGCATAGCAGCATTAGGGTTCTTTGAGGTGGCTATTATTACTTGATTTTCAGACTGTTGAGATTTTTAAAAATATATACTCAGCCTCACTTGGTAATATCTTTTCACAAGGGTATAGGAATCCAATAGAGAAGCATCCTTTCCAAGTGCCCTGGATGCACATAAATAGCTTCCATTCTGGAAGCCAGCAGGGGGCACATAAGACAAAATGAGTTTTAAAAAATGTGCACATAGAGTAATTTTAATCCATTCCATTTTTAAATACCACAATAAATTTAATTTTCACAATAAATTAAATAGCCATATTCAGTTTACAAAATAGAATTACTTAGTGTGAAACCGGTATTTACAGCATTATACACTATATACATGACATTTCTCTTTCTTGACATACAACATGGAAGTAAAGGACTTGAGTTTCCAATGTGTGATTGACATGCTACAAGTGACACCATGGCCCATACAAGAAAACAATAGTGCAAAATCACCACAAGAACTTTGGAACAATGTCAATTTTATGAGATAAGACATTTTTTTTTTAAATAATAAGAAAATAGCATTTTTGTTTTGTTTTGTTTTCATGGCACCAATTCAGTGTCTGAATAAAGCCGCTTTCCCTTAGGAAAAAGAATGCATAACTGAATCCTCTACTTCCTGAAGCTTCACAGCTATTGGTACATTTTCACACATTCATCTTTTGGCTTAATCTATGAAAATGGCAGGTGACAAATTCTGAATCAAAGGAAGACTAACTCTTTGAGAATAGCTGAAGTCACTTTTTCCTTTACCACCACCTCTTCTTCTTTTTTTTTGTAAATAGCTTAAAAGATGCAACTTTGCAGACATCAACTTACTTATTTATTTTTGTAAATTTTCAGTAGAAAAAAATTGATATCATATTTGGTCACACACTGTATTATGTACAAGTATACATGGAAAAATGACTTGGATAGTTGTGTCTAAGAAAAGTGCATATTTTAATCTAGAGGAGACATTGTGTGTCCCCAGGCACAACACATAGTGTTGTAGGGTATTGTTTTAGGGCCAGTTCAATGTCCTCCCAGTGATCTGGTAAAATTTTTGATTAAAAGGGTGAAAGAATTTGCGCAATTTGGTAATGACAGAGGGGTCCACCTCTGGATGAATGCGCCCCTTGCTGCCCGCCAGGCACTTATTAAAGATAATGTTAAATCGTAAGCAGTAAAACCCTCTGGTAGCATTGAAATACAAGTTGTATTGGCTTATCCTTGGAGGAAGATTTAGGAACTTCTCCACGAGCTGAAGTTCTGGCAGAGGTTCCGTGATGAGGCGGTCTCCATCCACAATGTGAAATTGTTCAATTGGAAAATATTTCAACCACCTTTCTAGATGTTTGGTGTAGATGCTGGTTCTTACTGCCTTATATTTTGTGTTCACTTCACAGGTATTAGGGTCTATGGCCAGCTTCTCAAACTTGTAATAGGTTTTGTTCTTCCTCTCCTTCCCTTCTAGCACCTGAGTGTAATCAGAAATAGCTCTTGTGGTTGGCTCCCTGACAATGATCAACAATTTGATGGATGAGTTCATTTTGTAAATCCTTTCTGGAACCTCCTCCGTGATAAAATATGCTGGGCTTTTTTCAATTGTGATCTGCTGAGGGTAGGAAAAAGGCATCTTTTTCCTATACCACTCAATGCCCTTGGCATAGTTCTCATCATTGTCAAAAAAGTGGATTTCTTGAGAGGCTTTGACCACTGCTGGATGGAGGTTCAGCATTTCTAGCAGTGCCCTTGTGCCCCCTTTCCTCACCCCAATGATAATGGCCTTCGGGAGCTGCTGGACCAGGTCATGGAGGCGAACCTGCTCCTTGGAAGTGTTGCCCTTCCGGAACTCATGGAGCAGGCCACGCTTAAACTGTAGGGCGCGGAGTGGCAGTTCAACCTGACTGCGGGCTCCACCAAATCGGCCTTCAACGGGGCAAAGAGGTTGTAGCCTGCAAGCAACAGAGACACACTGTAAGAAGCTCATTGTAACTAACTTCTCATTTTTCTACTTCACCAGTCAGACTAAGACTTTCAATGCATAAATAAAATCACTGGTGCCCAGCCTGCTGCAATCCATAATGAACATATGTTTGGAAAATTTTATTTTAAATAACCCTGTATTAAATGGAGCATATATAATTGATGGGATTTTTTTATTAGCACTCCTTAAAATTTTTATTCACCAAGCACTTAATTGACTCCAGCATGTACTTATGCTCATAGTACAGGACAGATAAGTGACACCAGCCATACTAATAGCTTTTCAACAGCTCACCAGTTAAAATCATTTAGAAAATGTGAAAGGGAGAAGATTACAATCTTCAGTTGGGAGGCTGAAGGGCAGAGAGGAGGCCATTTGTTTCTGGTTTCACATGGTGTTATTTTCTTGCAGCTTAGCAACACTTACATGGCTCTTAAAAATCTTTGAGATAGAATCTGAAAAGAAGTCTCACTCTCTATCCTTGGCTGTCTGCATCATCAACCTGCAAAATTCCAGTCTTGGTACTTGCTGGGCTTTTCATTCTATGAGGAATTTCTGCCCTTGGCCTTGATAACCAGAAGAGTACTATATTTCTTCTGCCTTTCTTTCTCTTTCTATTTAAAGAGGTCAGGAGTATGTTTTCACTTTGCTGAATGTGGGAACAAACCCAATTACCTACCATCAGCGAGTGCTGTATATCATCTACCACAACTGTGACCAGAAATCAACAAGACCTTGATGGGGCCAGAAACCTCAGCTCCTCACTGCCAAGTACATTTAAGTAAAAGACTGGAGTTCATGAGGGAAGGAATGCAATGGACAGAGCCAGAAAGGAGGATTTCCACTTTAATATTACCCTGAATAATGAGTAAGCACTTCTATTTTTCTCAGATAGAAAGATGTGGCAATAGTCACGATAATATTAGACAGGAATGGCTGTTTAATTTGGCATGGTCAATATATGTGATTAACAAATACAGTTTCCTTGTACATATAGACTGAAACTTAACTGAAATTAATTATAATTTTCTTAAGGTGGTTGGGGAAGGCATTTTAGCCTACTTGGGAAAAGGGCAGATAGTGGTTAAAATGGCTGTCAAACCAATTCCTCCAACTGAAAAATTTTGGTTATCCCAGTAATCTGGAATCCATCTCTCTCTCTCTGGCAATGAGATACCACTTGCTTTTCCCAAAAGACCTTGTTACATCTCAGAGTCATGCCAGTTTGCTCTGTGGTACTGAGGAGAATGATCTTGGTGAATGCTCTAACAGTTTTCTATCATAATGCCTAAGGAACAATATAAACATGTTATTTTTTCATAGTATTTGTTTTTTATTATCTTTAAAACAGTCCATGCTTATTGAAAGTATGAAAATATAGAAAATAATTAGAGGGGTAGGAAGGATAGTAGAATCAGTTGGACAATAATACCCTACATGATTGATCCTATGCTATGTACAACCAGAAGAATGAGAAGTTATACTCCATTTATGTATGATGTATCACGTTGCATTCTACTGTCATGTATAACTAATTTAGAACAACAAAAAATAAAACTATTAGAAACACAGGATTTACCATAGTTAATGTTTTAGAAAAACATGAATTTTATTTTTATAAATTTGTTAATGGGATTAATATACTAGTGTTCTAATGGAAGAAATAGAATTATTAAGAGAACAAATAGAATTATTAAGAGATATATAGAGATATTTTTAATTGTGACATTGATTGGGATATAATAATTTCATGTTTTGGTTCTTCTTTGGTTCTGGTTAAGAATTAAGCCCTAATTCACAATATCCATTGGTGGACTTCTCTCTTGATCATTTAGAATGACACTCTGTACTTGGGATGAGGATAGTCATCCTGTCTTTTTCTGTGGTATTTAATTCTCTCACAGAAATCTGGCTAAGAGCATGACACAAGTATCTTTGCCTTGACTGAACTAGAATAAAATTTCCCTACCTTTAGAAAGGGCCATTTTCCTCCTTTACTTCCTTTCTTTCTACTTTCTCACCTGGGACATCATACTTTTCCAAATAATTGCTTTTAGGATACTCTAACTCAAGAGAATATGTAAAGATAGGAGAACATATTACACTTTTTTCCACTTCTTGAAGAGCAGATTCTGATCATGGGTTCTGACCAAAAAAGATAGAATTCTAAGACTGGAAGGAACAGTAATCAGTCACTTCAGTCTCTTTTCCAGATAGCAGGGTCTTAGGTTAGTAAAGCAGAAGCCTAAGTAAGTCATATCAATTTCAGACAAAATTTGTTCAAACTTTCAAGTGAGGGGTTTTGAGAAAGCCTACTAAAACATCCAATTCCTTATAAAAGATATCCTATTAGAGAGTAAAGAACAGGTTAAAAATGATAAAATCATAAACCAAATAATGAATGTTCTAGTATCTGTTACTCAATTAAAAAATGATTAGAAGTTAATTAAAGGTGCTAGGAAAAACTTGTTACAAAAGTTCTAATATGGACATGGGAAAATGGTACCACCTCAAGGATTTTCACTAATAACCAAGTAAAATATCTTGAAGTGCTGACCTTTAAGTGATAAGCTCTTAATTGCACTTTTCTCATAGGTAATGACTAGTGAGTAAAAAGTTTACTCAGGAATTTTGAACTGAAAATCCTCAAAGGGATGTGTTTTCATCAGTCAAAAATGATACTAGCTGCAAGGTGTGGTTGCACATGCCTGTAATCCCAGTGGTTTAGGAGGCTGAGGCAGAAGGATCTCAAGTTCAAAGCCAGTCTCAGCAAAAGCAAGATGCTAAGCAACTTAGTGAGACCCTGTCTCTAAATAAAATGAAAAGTAGGGTTGGGATGTGGCTCAGTGGTTGAGTGCCCCTGAGTTCAATCCCTGGTACCCACTCCCCCCCCCCCCCCCCGCAAAAAAAATAAGACTAGCCGAAGAAAAACAAGGGCCACCAAATGATAAGTTCTACTGATAAGCTTAAATTTTGGAAATAGAACTCAAAAGAAGGTATTTTTATTTTTAAGTGTGGCTGCATTTGCAGTGTGAATTGAACTTAGAAAAGTATTTCACTCTTCCTATTATAAGAATTAATTTTAAAGGGCAAAAAAAGAAGTTTCACATTTCAGAAATCAACTCCTCTGTACTTGCCAATCATCCTGGATGTAGACCTGTCCAGAAGCATTTATTGTTTAGTCAGCTGATATTCTGGGACTTCTGAAGGTCCAGTACCTCTTAACTGTTTGCCTATTTGGAGCCAAACACTAGTTGTGTAATTTCCTCTCCATGGATTTTCCATTGCCTTCTGGGCAATTACTCTGAGTGACAGCCTCTTTGTCTGGCCTGTTCAGCTCCTGAAAACCAGAGCTAATTAACATAGTTAAAAATCTACGCCTGCAGCCATCTTTCCAGGGCAATGGATTGCAAACTTGATGAGATCCTTTACAGGCTCATACATAATTTTAATGCTCCTGATAACACATTAATTGTCCACTCATAAATTTCAAAATGAAGAGGCCTAACTATATCATCACTGTTTGCTATAGCTAGGGGTCAACACCAGATACTCATAGACCAGAGTGTGCTCTAGTAAATGACATTTTTTTTTTAACTGTACACAGCTTTATCCCTTCTCTGAAAACAAGTGTCAGTGTACACAGAATACAAATGGATCTTGACAGAATACCTTGGTTTGAGCAACTTGGATCGCCTCCTTTTAAAGTCTTAATAAATCAAAATTGATGCAGAAAAGTATTTTTCTTGGGAATTTTGAAGGAGGAAAACTAATGGAGAGACTTAAAGTTATATCCTAAGGAATTTAAATTAAAAGACACCTAAAGTCATATGGGCATATGTATATGTTTAATCACCCACCTATCCAAGCTCCCAACTCTGGCAACTAGATACAAGAGACTCCCAACAGCAAGGCTTCCCAGCACCAGGAGCTTCTGTCTCAGCCACGCCTGCTGTTTGAATAGCATGGCCCTCCATCAACCTTCAGAACTGCTGTAGCCTAAGAGAGGGGAGAGAAGGCATTCATTAGTGGTTGTTGCTTACAGGCTCTGTTGAGTTTTACCAAGTCAACCAGAGGGAACTGGGGACAAAGAGATGTCGTATGCAGAACAGTGCCTATAGCAACCTTGTCAATTTTTGAGGTGCAACAGGTATTTAGCCAAACTTACCTTTTTTTTTTCAACCTGGCTGGTGCTAAAAAATCATCTACTAGGTTTAGGAGGAAGACATTTACTAGATAGTGCCTGCCAGACAATTGCCAAAACAAATTAATATGCATAGATTATAACATATCATATGTATATCTAAATAATTCAAAGAATTTTGAAAAAACGAGCAACATGAGGTTTACTGGTAATGGCAGGTTCACCAGAGTGAAATGTTGAAATTCCAGTTCAGTTAACCATAATTTTGGGCATATGAAATGATGTATAACATTTATACATCTTTTGTTTTAGTTGTGAATGGAGGAAGGGAGTGAAGGAAAAAGTGATTTCTTTACCTGCTGAGGCTATCAGTGATAACTTTCAGGACCTTGCATATTTGGAATAGTGGCTCTGAGGAACCTGCTGTTTCTCTTTATGTCCTCTTCCAGGTCTTGGATTCTGAAAACATGCTCTGACTAGGGGCTCCTAATATGTGACCTCCTCTGACACTCAGTGAATTGGAATAGTTTTTGGTGATATCAGTCTTGCTCTTACATCACAAAAGAAGTTTACTTGGAAGCTTTGTTCTCTTGTATCTGAAATAAGGCCAGTGGAAGAGAGAAGGGCTTTTCTTGTGCTGATATTAAACTTGAGGAAAAAAATGCAAGCTCCCAATTCAGTCTTTTTTATTAAAAATAAATCCAATCTCTCTTTCAAGATAAGATTGTTTGCTTCTTATTGAAGCTCAAAATAGTAAGCTAAGAAGAAGGAAGCTGAGAGACGTGGTTAGAAATTGTTTTGCTGCAGTGTATCTCCATATTTGTTATGTGAAGATTTTCTTTGTGCAAAAGAACAAAATCCAATTGGCAATAGTGTGTGAATAAATGTGGGGGAAGAAAATTATGGAAAAGATCAAAGAATACAGGCTCCTGGAGAGTTCCTTGGTGGTGTTGTTGATTGTGGAATATAGGAGGGCATCTGAAGAGGGGGATACAAGAGCAGTATTAATCTAACACATAGTCAGAAAACATTTATGGAACATGTCCTATGAGCTGGATTCTATATTGGTTGCTTCAGAGACTTTAAGTGTCTTTTAATTTAAACTTCCTTAGGCTATAACTTGAAATCTCTCCACTAGTTTTCCTCCATCAAGTAAACAGACATGGTTCTTGCCCCATGGGAATCCACAATCTAATATAAAAGACAGACATGAAGCCAGAAAACCTATATAAGATTAATACATGACACATCGTAACAAGTGTGAGCCAGTGTATTCTATATAGAGGATTAATATGTACACTTACAAATGGTATGAAATGTAACAGAGGATAATTACATAAGAGAAAGAATAACTGGGAGTCCACCTCAGTTCTCCCTGAAGAAGTGACCCCAGGACTCATACTTGGAGGAAAAGCAGGAGGCAGGAGTAGGACACAGTGGATTTAGGGCAGTGGTGCATGATGATGCACAAAGAGACTGAGGAGGGATAACTTTTGCCTAATATGGCAGGTGCATTTGTACACAGGGACTAAGGGGGAAAGAAAAAAGGTGAAGTGTAAAAGCAAAGAGCAAGTAGTAAGGAAGTATTTCAGGGGTCTGGGTGGGCCCGTGTTTTCAACTTAGCAGGGTTTTCCCTAGGGGCAGTAAAAGGGGGCAGAAAGAAGAGAGAGAGAGTGAGGCATATTGAGGTCCACTATGTGGTAAGCACATTATTCAGGTGGTATTTCAGGAAATTCTCAAAAACATCTATGAAGTAGAAAGTGTTATTTCCATTTTGTCGATGGATAAAGGGAAGCTCACAATTTTCTCATTTGCCTGTGTTCACACAACTGGCAGGTAAGGTGAAGGCAAAGTCAGAAACCTCTGGAATGTGATTCAAGCTTCATGGAGAATCAATCTCCTTACTCTAGGTTGATGTCCAAGGTCCTCAGTTAGGACCACATGCTTTTAGCATGGGGCTTTGATCCCTGTTGAAATGCTGTCAGAATGAAATACGATTCTACACGTAACATCACTCTACAGAGCTTTATAGCTTTCCAGACTAAAGGATTATGTGTTCTTTGTATCTTAATGTGAATGAAGTTAATGTGCATTTACAGACAAATGGCATGCGAGAATAAAGGTCTTCTATGGCTGAGGAAAGGCAATGGAAATGGGGATGATGGGTAGACAAAGGTAAAATGTGGGTTTGACAAAAATCACCAGCCTTATACAGAGGACCAAGTTGGAGACAAGTCATTTGGCTTTCTCAGCTATTGAAAAGCAGGGTTCATACCCTCCTGCTTAAAACTGTGCTACAGTTTTCTATCCACTTCATCCGCTCATCGGTCCACCCATTTTTCTTTAGTTAGAGACCACTCATCCTTCAAGGTCTAGGCGACATCCAAGTTCCTCCATGAAGTGTTCTCCAGCTGATGCTCTGGTCCTCAGTCTTGCTCACCTCCACTAAACTCTTGTTCCCATCAGCCAGCACCACATCTGTGCTTGTTGCTGCCTTCTGTGTCTGTTACTACCACCTCCTGGCAATAGGCTAAGCCTGCTGGCTGGTTCAGAAGTATTAGAAAGCAACCTGAAGGCACTGAGCCCACAATCTGTCTGTCATGATGCAAAGGTCTGGGGTTCTCTATGGTAGGCTTTCATACTATCCTCAGAGATTCTAATTCAATGGGTCTGCATTAACCTTGTAATACTAGAAGAAAGTTAAAAAATTTAATATCATGTTCTACAGTTATTTTTCTCTTTGTCACCCATGCCAGTAAACTATTTCTCTGTTAATTTCTTTTTGCCTTGTTCTGTCTGGTACTTAGTGCCTCCCTTATTTCTTAACATTTGGGTATGTTCTCTGTGTTGGTTTCCTATAGGTCTGTGTAGTTGGATTAATCTTCTTAATGTGAGTTATTTTGTCTGTTTTAGTTGTTCACTGGACCAAGTCCAGTTCCTTCCCCTTGAGAGCATAGGCCCTTCCTTCCATGGTCCCAGCATGGTAGTCAGCTTCGCTCTCTCTTAGAGTCAGCCACACTGGCATCTGTGCCTGTCAGCTCAACCTCTTTACCGCTCCTCCTAATGTCTTCAGTCTCATCTCCATGCTTTTGTCAGCTTCCTCTCTGGCCTAGACAGTCTATGTCCCCTCCTTCAGCGCTCCCAGATCCTACTGATATCTTCCTAGGAAGGGTGATTCTGCTGGATGTGGAATTTGAGGGAAAACATGCCCAATATACTTCAGATTGGTAGCTAGAAGTGGATCAGGTCTGCCATGTAGATAATTATAAGGCCAAAGCGTGGGCCTGGAAATAAAGTTTGGAAGAAAATTGCATCCTAGGATTGAGTGAGTAAAGTGATGAAGTGTCCTCATGGTTGTACTCTGCTTAGCGGGCAGAGTGAGGAAGGAAAAGTGATAGTGTGAAGATTGCTGAAGTAGTCCGAGATTTAGGGGTCTATCATGGTAATACTATCGGCCTCCTATTTCAATGCTCACATCATCTGTATACAGTTGGCTATTAAACTGGGCTGAATATGAGGTCGTAATTTTTTCTATTGCCACTGAGAATTTTTAGACTCCAATACTCCAATATTGTCCTTATAGACTCTTTCTGATTAGCTCAGCTATTCCCATAGAGGTTTTGCCCTGTGGGATAAGCTGCTACTATGGGTTCAGGTGCCCTGTGCTGGAGATATCTTAAATATGCTCACTGGGGTTTTCTTTCTTTGGAAACCTAATTTATCCAGCCTTTTATTTGTAGAGTTGACATAGCTCCTTCCATTGCTTTCTCTTTTGCTATGTCTGGCTCATTCTTATTGCACCCTCTGATGTACTTCATGTCTACTGTGGTGCTGAGGAGAATTAAATTAATATTAGTAAGTTGCCCATGGTGAAGTGCCAAGACTACTCTACAAGGAGTCAAAAGAACTCATGTCATATTTTGGTTTAGTCTTGTTATGGGGACCATCTGAATTTTGTTCCTCATCTGTGAAGTGAAGATAACAGTGCCCATCTCACAGGGTTGTCATGACATGAACACTAAGTCACTGCAGGATAGAACTTCATGAACAGCTGAGTACTTTACAGAAATGAAGTGTAATTAATATCTTCAGGAGGCAGATGAATTAATTCATGCAATGCATTTTAAAGAGGTAAAGAATAAAATAAGTGCAATTTTCATGAATAATGTAATTGGATTGTGAAAAAATAGAAGTCCATTTTTAAGTATAAATCATTTTTAATGGAAACTCTTGTTAAACAATAATATACTAACACCATAATTTCTGTTCAAAGCAAGATGCTAGGCAGGTGCATGCATGTGTGTACATGCACACACAGATAGATGCAATGCTTCTCTTTTTGAGCTGAAATCTCTTGAAACTTTTGAGAAATGAGGAGGACATGCCAGCAGTTTCTAACGAGGCTCCTTTGAGACAGGAAGTGAAATATCATTCTGCTTTGTACAGTCTCTAACTATATGCTAAGATACAAGACCAGAGCAGCTTCTGCATAAACCTTCCTCAGAGAAAACCAAAGGTAATGGGTTAAGTAAGATTCAAGATGACTCTTTGTTTTTTTCTATAGCATCATAAAGTGTTTAAGAGCTTGCCAGGATGGAACCTCAAAAGTTGGAAGTTCTCACTTTTGTTCTGGGCATGTCAGAGAAAGAAGCAGGCGATTCAATCCTCAGGCACAGTGCAGTCAAATTGGTTAGAAGGTTAACTGCCTCTTCAACCCCAGAGTCCCTTCCCTTCAGCTGTGCCAACTTTAATGGATATTTTAATAATCTTTCATTAGAACAGTCATATGGGTAATAGGCAATTTAGATATAGTTTTTAAAAAGTCTGTAATTTATTTTTAGATATAAAAAGGTTAAAGACCTACAGGTGACATTTAAGCCCTCCCTCACCTCCAGTTCTCTGGTTTTTGATCTTCCAGTGCCTTTCATGTCATGTGCCAAGAACAGCACAATTACAGTTTCTCCAGACTGGTAAAACTTTAACAGACATGCTATCTTAGCTGAAGAAAACAGAGTAAATGGCCAGAAACAAGGTGTAAAGACATCTGGCTATTTCAGTGAAACAGCGCTAAGCAAACAAAAGAAATGATTCCCAAGCTGAAACAAAGATAAAGGGATTAAAAAATAATAATAAAGATATGTTCAAGTGCTGCTCACAGGCTTGTAGACACTATTACTGCAAGCCCCCAGTACCAGTAAAAACAGCAGCAGGAACAATAGCTACAAAATTTATTAAAAATGACTGAACTTGTACAGCAAAATTATTCCAGAAAATAGTAACCTTCTTAGGAGAATTAGCTCACTTATTCCAGACATTAGCCTTATGAGATGGACAGAAACTACATACTAATGTCTGTTCCTTCACATTTACTAGTTGATATAATAAACTGACTTGTATTATCTATTATATATATATTTTTTTCTGATGGAAACTAAGAAACAGAGAGATGAACAAGTGGCTAGTAAATGCAGAGGAAGATTTAAATTCAAAACTATCTGTCCCCAAAGGATATGGTTCCTTGATCGACCCTTGATTACAATGATATTCGTAGAGCTTTGGATGCTCATTTAAGAGGCACTTAACAAATACTTGTTTGATTGATAAGAGCAAACAAAACCCACTTAACTCCATCCAGATAACTTGTCTTTGAGCCTTGAGGTAGAGAATGGGGAGGTGCAAAAAAGTAAGAGGAAAAAACATTCATGGAAGGACAGGCAAAAGGAACAATTTGAATAGGTTCAGTCTAATAAAGGGGTGGGGAATAGGGGAAATATTAAAAAGTAATGGTAATAATAACCATAAAAGGTAATGTTTTCATAGTTGATAAAGTGATTTTTCATATTCACTATACCATTTAATCTTAGAACTGATCAGAATCATGATAATCTCATTTCTTTTACCCATAGTTCAATAACTACTTTCCCTTTGGAAGATTTTATAGTAGATGATCAAAATAACATTGATTTCGACTGCCACCTGTCACTCACTTAAGTTCTTATGAGCGGTTTTCTATAAGATCTTTGTTAAACCTGTATATTGCCTTTCTATTATCACTTCCTCCCCTCCCCACAGGTTTTCCCTTAGTATCTCAGTAAATGGCTCCCCATCCAACCATCCACTTGCCCTATCCAGGAACCTTGGATTCATCATTCTTGACTCCACTTCCCCTCATCTCCCACCCCATGTCCAGTCAGCTAGTAAGACTCCACCTGCAAAGTTCTGTTAGAATCCACCCATTTCTCTGCACTGTCATTTGTGACTATATAGATGCAGATCCCTGTTTATCTTAATGTTTATGGGCTTCTAAGTGGTCTCTCAACTATTAGTTTTGTTCAAACCTTAATTTATTCTTCATTACAATAACGTATTGTTTCCAAATGAAAATTTGATCACATTTTCTCCAGGTTTAATATCCTTTAATGAGTTCCTTTCAGCCACATGGTTTTAAAACACCGTTTGTCCCTTTCCATTGCCATTCCACATACCCCTCAATATCTACATAAACAAACTTCAGTATGCAAAACAATTTGCAGTTCTTTTGAAGAGCTATGGTCAGTTTTGCTTCAAGGTTTTTCTTCATAAGGATCCTGTAGTAGCAAAATACTAACTCTGTGCCTCATTGATAAATAAGGTCTGTAAAATGAGACCAACAGCCTGCCCCACAGTGCTATAAAGAGGAATAAATGAACATGTACTGTTAAGCACATAATAATGCTCAATAAATGCTAGTGTTATCATTTAGATAGGAGGTGTCTCCAAAAATCTCATATGTAAGCCAATGCAGGGAAGTTTATATATGAAATTATTGAGTTATGATAACCTTAATATATTCAGTATATTAATCCACTGATATTGATTAACAGAAGGTAATTGCAAGTACATAGAGTGTAGCTGGAAGTAGGTCATTGGGGGCATTACTTTAGGGTTTATATTTTGTCTCTAGTGAGAAGCACTCTCTCTTTTTTTCTGTTGCCATGTCTTGAACTAATGTTTTACTCTGACATCACCTTCTTCTATGATGTTCTACCTCACCTTGGACCCAGAGCTATGGCATCAACTGTTTATGGACTGAGACCTCTGAAACCATGAGCCAAAATAAACTTTTCCTCCTCTATATTGTACTTGTCCGGTCTTTTCATTATAATGACACAAAACTGACTAAAACAGAAATTGGTACCAGAAGTGGGGTCATTGCTGTGACTAACCTAACCATGTGGTTCAGAGCTTTTGGAGTTTTTTGGAATTTGGGTATGAAATTTTGTAAAGTTTAGATATGAAAGCTGGAAAAGCATCACTATGTTTTAAGCAGAGCTTAATGGGCAATTCTGGTGTGAGCTCAGAAGTCAATAGGACTGCAGACAGTAAGACCGGGCTCATGAGATTTCAGAAGAGAAGGACTCTATTTGAGGCCATTCATGTTATATTCTGGCAAAGAAGTTGTCCATATTTTGCCCATGTTCTGAGACTTTATTTTTGTGAGAGGGAATTTAAAGATGATGGACTAATTAATCTGGTGAAGGAAAATTCAAGGCAGCACAACATTCAAGTAATGGTGTGGATATTTCTGGTAGCTTTTAGCAAAGTTTACTGTGATAATCAGGAGCAGAAAGCAAAGCAGAAATATTTTGAAAACTTGCAGTTTGGCTAGAAAAGTGAGTAAAATTGGGGCTAACGAAGGAATTAAAGAGATTACAGCCATTAAAAAAATGCTAAATACTTTACCCAGAAGCAATAAGAAAGATGGATTGAGGGCATCTCAGGAATTAGCAAGACCACATCCATTTCAGACTCAAGGGTGTTAAAAGTAAAAATTAAGAGAACATTGGAGTGCTTTCCCTGCAGAGGAGTGTCTAGTAAATTGTTACACCATGCCCAGCCTTTCAGACACTCAGAGACTGCTATAGTCATGATTCTAAGAGACTTGACTACTGTTTGAGATGGTGGTAGATTTTTGCATCAACTACGTGGTGCTGGTTCTGGAGGAATGTAGGATACGAGAGTTAGGTAATCATAGAGGCTTCCACCAAGATTTTAAAGGAAGGTCTGGGAAGCCAGGAAAAGTGCAGTGAAGTGAAAATCTCTAAAGACTGTGTCAGGCATCATGGCAAATGCATGTAATCTCAGCGGATAGGGAAGCAGAAGCAGGAGGATCTCGAGTTTGAAGCCAGCTTCAGCAAAAAAGTAAGGTGCTAAGCTACTCAGTGAGACCCTGTCTCTGAATAAAAAATACAAAATAGGATGAGGGATGTGTCTCAGTGGTTGAGTGCCCCTGAGTTCAATCTCCAGTACCCCCGCCACACCCCTCCAAAACAAAAAGAATCCCTACAGACTGCACCAAGAAATTGATGCCTGAAGGTGTGAGAAGGAAACAGAAGCTGTGTTGGAGACTCCCAAGATTAGGAAATGTCAGTAATGTGGAATGTCTGGTGAGGGAACTTGCAAGAATTGAGCAGAAACAAGCCAAGGGAGAAGCCATGTGAGCTGCAATCAGCAAGGTCATAGGGGTGAAGCTACGTAAGTACATTGAAAAGAATTTCATCATGTCATGTGCTCCAGATGCTAAACAAGGAGCTATAGGATTTGTTTGCCCAGCTGAATCCTGGTCTTGCTTTGGTCACATCCCTTCTTTCTATACATGTCTTCTATATATGAAGACATAGGGGAAATGGAAATGTTTACTCTGTGCATTACATATTTGATTTATGTAACTTGCTTTTGATATTTACAGGGGGAAATCATACATGAGTTTGCCTTGAGTCTCAGAAAAGATTTTGGGTTGGACTTTTGGTAATGCTTGTACTGTTAAGACTATAGGGACTCATATAGAAATGGACTAAATGTATTTTGAATTGTGAGATTGGCAAGAGCTTTTGGGGGCCAGGGATGAAATGTTACAGTTTATATATTATGTATCCTCTGAAAGCTCATGTTTGAGAAAATGCAAGAAAGTTTAGAGATGAAATGTTGGGTTATGAGAACCTTAACCTAAGCAGTGCATTAATCCGCTGATATTAATTAACTGGGCAGTAATTGTAGGGAAGTAGACTGTGGCTGGAAAATGTAGATCACCAGGGGTGTGCCTTTGGGGTTTATATTTTGTTCCTGGTGAGCAGCTCTCTCTCTCTGCTTCCTATTGTCATGTCCTGAGCTGCTTTACTCCCCCATGCCCTTCCACCATGATGTTCTGCCTCACCTTGGGCCAAGAGCTATGGAGTTGGCTGTCTGTGGCTTGAAATCTCTGAAACTATGAGTCAAAATAAACTTGTCCTCCTCTATGTCATTCTTGGCAGTTCACAGCAATGCAAAGCTGACTAAAGCAGCTAGCCACGTCCACTAATCTTTCCTTTCTCCTTCTCCCAGGCCTTGATTTATCTTATCTTGGTATATCCTAGGGTCTCATCTTAGGTTCCTTTGGAAGGCCTTTCTTGATCATCTAGGGCTGGCTCACATGTTCCTCTTCTGTATCACCCCAGCATCTTCTATTTAATTTTACTTAAACCAAAATGCAATTTTCTGCTTACTTGTGTGTACCTCTAATTAAATTATAACTTCCATGAGATTAAGGAATATGTGTTTTCCTTATTGAATTATCACAAGCATTTAGAGTCACAGATGTTCACCAAATAACTGCTGAATAGAAAAATTAGTTAGATGAATGGCTATAACATCTGGACACCACCTGTCTTTAACTAAGTAGTAGTACTTTACCGTTGTGTAGTACTTTGCAGGTTTACCATGTGCTATATGTCTATAAGCAGCCTCATGTTTCCATCTTTTTTTTAAAGTTGAATATTCATATATCCTTCACCTAGACTGATGTTTTACCGTATTTGCTTTCTCTCTTTACAGATATCTATTTATCTCTATATAAACACATATTATTTTTAGCAAGTCATTTGAAAATAAGTGGCAGATATCAGCATGGCAGTATCCTACAAGGCCCCCAGCTGAAGCCCACACAGCCTGTGACATTAGTGGAGAATGTGGCATTCTTGCTCCAGGGGACTAGGGAGATGAAATGACCTGCTCAAAGCTTCAAATCACTAAATCTGGAATTGTAGAGTACTAGTTTTAGACTTTCTACATTGTACTCCCCTGCTTTTCTCTTAAGTTCACATAAAGTTGCAGATGCTATGAATTTTATTGGTAGAAATAGATGTATACCTTACCTTTTCTTAAACTTCCAACTCGTAAATTTGGATGAGCTGAGTATCAATAAAACAGAAAACCAAACCTTTAGCAAAATTGTGAAGGAGGAAATAGTTTTATGAGATTTCTTGTCTCCCACTTTATTTTCTTAATTCCTTTAAAGAAAGAAAATTGGAGAACCTCTACATTCTAACATGAATGATGGGATCATGAGTGACACAATCCAGAGTATTAGAGTTGTCTCCTATTTTGCGATCCAGTTATTATTAAAAATTCAATTAGATACATTTATAATTAAATAAATTAAAACAAAGGCAATAAATATTAAAAACTCATGATTTCTTAATTATCTTACTATATTTTACAATTATTTATGCTCTTGAGGTTATCAAGTCTAATGTATCTGTACTGTGTACTGTGGAGATAATACACATCTCTTCCAATTCCTCATGCAGTGAATTCATCTGGGTAGCTTAACATTCAGCCAATTCATGTTGGTAGCTTAAAAGTGGCCAGAAAATGTTTATTACATTGTGCAATAAACCGATGTTATAAACCATTCTCCTCCCTCACCAAAATCTGGCTAAGCATTCTCCAGCATGCCATGGATTACGCCTTGTTAAACTGTCTTTTGTACATTCACTAACTAGGTCTTTCCAAGAGCCCACCAAGTTTGCAAGGTGGTGCCATGTGTTTGTATAAAAATGAGGATGGGCTTATCCTTCACATTTCCTTCTCCTTTTAATTTCCTCTCCCATTCTCCTGACTTTTCACAGAGCCTCATTTTCATTTCTGAGGTTCCTGTGATCCTTTTCTGTCTTTCTGTTTTGACTTTTCTAGGTCCCTTTCTTCCCAGTTTTTTTTTCCTGTCTCCAGTTTTTCCTACAACCTGCTACTAATTAATTTTCCTAAACAAAAGAGCTTAAAAAGATAAGAATGAAGAGCTACTGTTCTTAAGTAATACTGATAAAAAAAGTGCAGCTAAGTATCTTAGAAAAGCTTGTAAGTATTTAATAAATCTATAAAGTAGTTGATAATTAATTGGTATGCAAAATGATGCTAAAAATGTTCAGTTCTTGCAAAGGCAGGCTAACATTTTCTTAAACTATAGTTTTAAAATCAGTATTGTAAACATGCTTCAAAAGTTTTCTGTTTTTGTTACCAGAGACCACTTTCTTCTCTGAATCTCTGATCTTTTGGGGGCCAGAAGGGTTTCTTCAAATTTTGTGCCTCATGTTACCAGTCACCACCCCAGTACTATTACTGAGTTCCTCTCACATGTCAGAGGACATGCATTGCAAATGTGAGAAATAATATGGAGAACAAGAGACCCAGATTCTACCCCATAATTTTTGTATCTTCTACATTTCAAGGTCAACTCTTGAGAGATGTGTGAAGAAACAGTATCTTCTGCTGTACAAAGAGCCCTGACCCTCTTATATTGTCAGAACAGAAAGAAGCTCCACATGGGTAGGGTCTGTTGGACCTCAGAATCTCGCCCTCTGGCCCAAATACACAGTCTTAGAGAGTCCTCCTGTAGTGGCGCTCCCTCTTCCACAGAAAAATCTTAACTAAGCTTCTCTAGAAATCTTCACCATAATTGATTCTAGGACTATCAGCAAAAGAGTCGCTACAAAAGAGTTCACTGTAGATAAACTTCCTATTTTCCTGTTACTCTATCTTATTTGGTCACTGGCCTGGAAGAAATCAGCAGTCCAGGTGCTGAATGCCCCTTTACTATTTTTTCACAAACATCCAGTATAGTAGTTTGTAAAAGTGCATTTGCAAATGCAAAATATGATTAAAAAAAAAAAAAGACAGATCCTTTAACAAGGCCTCTAGCCTTAAGCTGGAGCTTCACAGAAATGTCTACATTTCTAAGATAAGAGAAGTCACCAATTGGGCTCCATGGTAACAGCTGGCAGGGGGAGGAAAGAAAGGGGAGAAGCTCTCCCCTTCCCAGGCACTGTCCTTGAAGGATTTACTTGCTCAAAACAGTGAAAGAAAAAGCTGCTTTTATGTGAACTTCTGCAGACTGTAAACTTCTAAGCCCCTCCTCTTACATGCTGGGTATAAAGTTCTGAAACTACCTGAACTTGGGGTTCAGGGGATTAATTGATTACAGTAAAAGCTGTGCTCTGTGAACCTAGCTGCAGCCAAATAAAACTGTTTCCTGCTGTCTTCCGTGCCTTGCCTCATCTGTCCCCTACAACACTCGTACCTAAGTAGACACAATCAAACCATTTTCCAAAAAGCACTATTCCTTCAACAAGACTTTTTTCTTCAATGTCCCCCCCCCCCCCCCATGTGAAGACTTTTAGACAGATGTTCAGCACAGTGGCTAGATCTTGGCTGGTGACCTGTGCCTTCACAGTGGGTTCTGTTCTCAGAAAACCCTAGAGTTGGCTTAATGCTTAGTAGGCACTGTTTTGAATTTCTTAAAGAGTTTCAGAACAAGGGCCTCTACGTTTTTATTTTGCTCTAGGCTCCACAATTTAGGTACAGTCCTGCAGCCAGAAGGTCCTGCCTTCTGAGAATGGATTACTCATTGTGGATTGTGGCTCTTCACAGTGGTAGTCCCTTCCTTTTCTAGACACTTTAAGAGACAGATACTGCCCTACCCCCAACACAAAGGAGCACACTTCCTTTTATAGAACTGGGAATCCCACTCCCGTTGTTTACTTTTCCCTTTTCCTTCTGCAGTCTTTCCTGAGTCCCATCTCTTTTCTGGGTACCCAACAGGGGAATGGTGCCTACTATCAGGAACACAATGGCTATTCTCAAAGCCTCAGAGTCCTACGTACATAACCATGGTACAGCATGTGCCACACAGGTTAGTGCTGCCAGACACACAGGACAGCAGGAGATTTGCTGTGATAGAAAGGGATACTGGGTAGTAAAGAGAGAAGCATCTCTAACAAACATAAGAAACTGCAGAGGCCAAGGACAACAAGTATGTGCTCCTACTGTGGGACAAAACACTCCATCTCCCCACTCCCTGTTCCCTTTAAGGCAAAACCAAACATAAAGCTCAGAATATGTTACTCAGCTGCTGTGTGACCAAGTAAATCACTTGGTTTTTCACCCAACAAATAAAGGCCGTAGAAGGAGTAAGTTGGCTTCTGGACCTAAAATTTTCTCTTGTTCTAAGGGATTCTACCAGATCAGTGTGAAACAAATGTTCCTATAATGAGAGATCAATCCACGAGGAAGTAAAGACAACTGCAGTGGGGAAGAAATTAGTGCCTGAGGTCGATTTTAATATTTAATATCTTATTATCCCCCAGTTTTAAACAGTCCTGACCTCTTTAAAGATGGCTGTACCGCATCATACTGCCTATTACTGTGAAAAACAGTCCTCTCCTCCTGAGACAGGAAATTTCTTCAAAAAAGACACTTGAAAAAGATTCTACTGATTAGCTTTCAATCTGCCCTGCTGTCAGGGAGCCCATTGGAATCACATTTTGAAGAAATTAACCAAGGGCAGCTGAGGAAAATTGTCATAAGGAATTCGCTTTTCTTCTGTTCTATGATTGCATAAGAAAGCTGTAACGAGAAAGAAGAGAAAGAAACAAATGCA
The DNA here is from genome assembly GCF_047511675.1 of Marmota flaviventris. NCBI lineage: Eukaryota > Metazoa > Chordata > Mammalia > Rodentia > Sciuridae > Marmota > Marmota flaviventris. The sequence continues at coordinate 49,802,653 of NC_092503.1, read as the reverse complement.
GAGGAGCATAAGAGCAGGCATGAACAGGAGTGTTGGGCACATTCGGAGATGGGATCCAGAAGAAGAGGAAAATAGACACCATTTGTTAGAAGATTAAACAGAAAATGCATCAGTGAGGATGCTCATAATTGCTCTATCAAATGGCTAACGAAGCTATTTAGCTCTTTGTTTCTTCAGTTAACCATGAAGGGTCAATGTTAGAAATGAAAAGAAAAGGGTTGATAAATTATACAGAACTTCAGAGTTGAGTACTGCTCTGTGCCTTATCCTCCTGGGAGTTATTGCAGGAACGGCTTTGAGCGAATTCCAAATTTTCAAATGGTTCCCCATTTCTTCCCTGCCATTCAGCTTTTGATATCGTGCATACATTATTTATCACAGCTTCCATTATTGCGTTAGCTTGAGTAGTCCGCTGGCTCTATCTGCAGGAACATACTCATTTTGCATTTGTAATTACCAAACTTAAAAGGAGCCAGTTAATTCTGCTTCTGTTCAGGGGTCTCATTTAGTAGAATGATGTCTCAAGGAAAGATACAGGGACTGAATTTCGTCTTGGCCTGGAATCCCAATTACTCTTCATCTCAGTATCTCACTGGTATATGTGACTAATGTTATCGAAGGGTGTTCCTCCCATCCCTCTTCAAGATTTCTTTTTCACTTCATTAAATAGTTGTTGGAGTTTAGTAGATTTGTCCTGCTGGTAGATTCAGAAGCAGAATTTTTCCTACCCTAGTCTTGTGTTTATATAGGAAACCATAACAATTATACAGGTAATTAACTTAATAAACATGAGCCAACAGTTCATTTGAGTGACTCAGGCTCATGCAGATAAAGAGGTCAAGAAAACTGCAGCAGCTCAGTTGTCTGTTCTGCACAAAATTACTCTAAAGTCAATTTTATAGTAATATAAATTCTACTTGCCACATCCAGTAAAAATGTATCCACATATTTTAAAATCAATTATGGTATTAAGTACCAGGAAGAAAGTCAGCTTTCAAATCTTATTTCCTATTTTACAAGTTTATTTTGGTTTGTTTTTGGTGAGGATGAAAGAAACAATGTATATAAAAATAGCTCAATACTGCAAATGGATTAAAAGTAGGGTGGTGTTTTATCACTAATTTATTTTTTCATTAAATTATTTGATTGTGGTTCTCAATATTAATTCTCAGCAGTGACTTTTTTCCCTCTCATTTAATGTCCATAACACTATGCTATATATATTTTAATAATGACTGAAGATGAATGCAGATTTAGATGTTAAACATTTTAAGTGAAGAATTAAACCACTAGTAAATTGACTAAGCAGAAAGATATCATGTTTAAATGATCAAATTAGACCCAGAAAGTTTGATGTGAAAATATAAAATTCAAGCAAATTTGTATAGGTACAACTTCCTGAAAACTGTAAAGAAAGATATATTTTTTTGCCCACTTAATTCTAGAAACACATTTTATAATAGTATGCCATTTGTGTGGCAATTCACAGTTTTAAAGCTCCAATTTAAACATTTTACTGAACTTTCACAATAAAGATGTGAGGAACCTATTTGGCTCTCCATCCCTTAGATGGGGCAGCTAAGACTTGGTCTGGTTGTGGTACCCAAGTCTACACAGATAATAACCACAGAGTTCAAAATTCAATCTGGATATTTTTGCCCTCTGTGTTTGTGCCAGAAAAATCCATCCTCCTTCTATGAAGATTTGGTATTATTTTTAGTTATTGGACTTGATACATGTTCATTAGTACATATCTAGTCCTTGGGTAGTATAGGCTTTGAAAGAATGCTAAATTAATTTTTGTTAAAGTATGGAACATGGAAGAGACAAAAGAGGTGTAAAATAATTTGGAATTAACAAGTGTTAATATTTTCCTGCTCACTCTGGCTGGATCATCAGTTTCTCTCAGAAAAATATCCTGGTAGGATGACAAGGATTATAATAGACTCATCAAGGGTAGCAAAAGAGGAAACAAACCAGTTAATTGAATAATTTCTGAGAACAGCAATTGTTATGACAGTTGTGAAGTCAGAACATTAACTCTAATATCCTCTCCCAATTAATATGTACAAATGTTGATCAGCATTTTCATTTGAGACTGATTTTCTAAACTCCCATAAATTAGACATTATTGTTATTATTTTACACAATAATTGCTTGTTTAGATTTTTGCACATTTATCAATATTCTTCACTATCCCTTTTTATTGATGTCAGCTTTATTGAAGTACAATTTACAGGGAATTCACCCATTTAAAATGTACAATTCAATAGATTAATATATTCATGGAATTATGCAACCATCACCATAATCAGTTTCTGAACATTTTCATTACAAAACTAATGCAGTACCTGTTAGCAGTCTAACCCCATTTCTCCATCCTGCTCTCTCAGTCCCAGGCTACCTCTAATCTTTTCTCTGTCTCACTATTCTTTCTTATAGCTCAGTCCTTCCGCTTTCCCCCTGCCAAAAATTTCTGTCTCAGTCCTTCCATTTCCCACTCAGCAAACCAAAGTTCTAAAATTTCAAACCAATTATTTCTTCTTTTTCCTGAAGAAAAAAAAATGTAGGGCTTCTTTGAGCTGTTTTCTCCAATATATGATCTAATTCATGAAGGTTTTGTTAGCTTTTGAGACCAGTAGTGAGTTGAAACCTGTTTCAAATGAAAAAGGTTACTAAAATTTCCTCCTCAGAAAATTAGTCTCACTCTGTTTCTTCAATTGCTTTTAAGATGCTTAAACTTTCTTAAGCTAGCAAACAACTCTAAGAAGAACAAGAGTTTGTAAAGAGGAACAGAATCCAGGAGGCAAAACACTGTCACCGGGACCAGTGAAATGTGTTGAATTGTCATCATAGAGCTCTCATTTATTGAGTGGTGTTGAAGAAAAACAAAGCTGAACACTAGTTAAAAGTGGTAAGCACATATTTTATTGAGTAGTACAACTAGAGTAGGGGAGAGAGGGACTTTGATATAGAATGGGGCTCTGCTCCTATTGTGTATAGATGTTTTGAAGAGAAAATAAAGGAGATACTATGGAACCAAATGGATCCCCTAGCAGTCAAAAAGTGCAATAAGGCTAACTTATTATACTAACTGGGACTTATCTGGAGGGTAAATAAGTTATCTTCAGGATAGAAAGAAGCTTTGCAAATTGGAACAAGGCACCTATGGCAATCAGGTTTTTATCCTTCCACAGATACAGGAAGACAGGAGAGCCAGTGAAAGTGTGAGAGGAGAGGGGCTCATCAGCCTACTTGGGGCAGGGAGGGAGAGACTTCCTCCCCGAAGTTCCCGCAGTTCAAAGATACAGTTCCAGGTGCAGAAGGCACCACACAGTTCCATATCCAGAAGGACACAGTTTTGGGTCACAGAAGAAATGCAGAGAAAGAATTAAAATAATTGCAAGTTTCTTAAAGTAACTGGTCTAAGACAAGGTTTAGGAATCTATAGTGGGCCTTTGACTGGAACAAAGAGCAACTCCTTTGGCAGTACTTTGCTGCCTCAAGCGGGCATTTTAAGCAGGACTACATTCATTTAGGGACATGGGCTTTGTCTACCCCTTCTGCAAACATTGTTAGAATTTGTTCCAATCTCTTAGTGTGTGTTTTGGGCTGTTGGATGAAACGTTTGTGCTCAGAATTTGTAGTCAAGGCCTCATAGAGAAGAGGGCTCCTCAGAGCCTGACTAGAGTTGGGTCAAGGAGAGTCACTGTCATGGTTAACAGGGAGTAGTTAATGGGTATTGCACCCTGCATTTGTTGTAAACCCCAGGCGCATTTGTTGACCAGCAAATCCTGACAGTTTCCAAAATTATCGTAGACAGTGCTAAAGTAATAGTGGCAGATACCATTTATTGGGCATTTACAGTTTTTGTATTAAGGGCTTAACTTATATGATCCCAGTTAATAACTTATTTAGTTTAGTTATTGCCATACTCATCAGTCATGAGGAAACACACCCAAGTCTATGAAACTATAGGTGGAAGAGTTAGGATCTTATTATTTCAAAACCCAGGCTCTTAACAGTTATGTTATGGCCTGTTTAGTTTTGGCCGGATTTTCACTTTAGCCTAAACTTTTCCTCTACTGATTAGATAGTAGTATTACTATTATTTAAGTGTTTGGATCTTTTATCTCTCAGTTAGAATAGAATAATATCTTTTACTAAAATCTTTGAGCAAATTTCTTTTTTCATATTCATTTAATAGTCTGGGTATGGAATTCAAAGAAAGTGGTTTTTATTTTTTCTTTCATCATGTTCTATTAAACATGTGACAACACAGTCTTCTGGCTTCCATTGTTGCTGATCAGAAGTTGATGAGCTAACTATTGGTCCTTTGAAGGAATTTCTTTCCATCATTCTGCTTTTAAGATCTTGTCTCTCACTTTGGCGTTATAGCTTTTCTGTAATTGGTCTCAGTGTGCATCTTTTCATTTATTTTGCTTGTGATTCACTAGTTTCCCTGGTTCTCAGGATTATTATCTTTTGAAAATTGGGGGACATTCTCATTACCTAGTTGAGTGTTCCTCTTCTCCATTCTCTCTACTATCTCCTGCTGATATTCTGACTCTTATATCATTCTCTACAATGCTTAACTATGTTTTATGTTCTTTATCTATTGTCTATATGGATTGCATTCCAATTTGTTTTGTAGGAATGATTTTCCTACAGTTTACTATCTTCATTATATCTACTATGCTATATTAATAGTATATTAGCACAATGTTTTATATAATTGCATTTTACTTTACCTACACACACATATAATATTTAATGACACATAACATTGTGCTAATATACTAGGTCATTTTTTATGGTTTCATGATCCCTCTTCATATTTTCAAGCTTTTAAAAATTTGTTTAAACATAGCTATTTTATTTTTTTAAAATTCTGTATTTGAAAGCTTTGTGTTCTGAGTTTTTAAAAAAATTGTTGTTATGTGTGTGTTTTGTTGTCTGTTATTCTATTCATACTACCTGCTTTATTGTTTGTTTTGTGATCCACCACTTGGGACAGTTCATTTTGTAATAAACTTTCTTTGTTGGTCTTCCTTGAGGCCTGGCTGAAGATGAATTCTTCCAAAGGAGCTATACATTGTCTTCTGCCAGTTGCCTTAGGACATGGTCTTAGGGGATCATGTTTGAAATTTTTGGATCACAGCTGTGGCATGAATTAGAACCTCAAACTCAAGTGAGAATCAATTTATCATTAGAGATCCTCTGAGAATTTTGTCCTCTCATTCTGTACTAAAATTGATTGCCTTATGGAATATCATGGTTAATTTGTTAGTGTTTTTTCTCCCCACCTCAGTACTGGGGATTGAACCCGGGGGCACTCTACCACTAAGCCACATTCCCCAGCCCTTTTAATTTTTATTCTGGAATAGGGTTTTGCTAAATTGCTGAGGCTGGCCTCAAACTTGTGATCCTTCTGCTTCGGCCTCCTGGGTCACTGGGATTAAGGTGTGCACCACTATATGTAGTTGAAATATCAGGGTTTATTTCTAATTTATTCTTGCATCAATGGTATAGCCTTCTAGATTGGTTTTATGAGGGTTTCCTATTAGATTCCTTGCATTAACCAGATCTGAGGCTTTATCTGACAGGTTGGCCCACTCAGAAGCAAATGATTCTAAGATTTGTCAGAAATTCTCAGAGCAATACCTATTTTGGAATTGGCTTACTGAGTTCCATAATTTGATTTCATTTGGAGGCTATGTTGTTTCTTTATTTTCAAACATCCTTATACATATAGTTATGTATTTATAGATACATAGATATATTTAAGTTAATTCACCAAACATTTTAGTTATTTCAACAATGAGAGTGATGTATAGCAACTATTTACCATAGAGCCAGAAAAGAGTTTCTTTTATATTATTCCTTTACTCTTAAGTTGATATAAATTTCTCCCCTCACCCATCCCCATATTTAATCAGCTTCTTGGCCAGGAGAGAATTTGTGCTTTTATGGACATTCAAAAAATTCTGTTGATCTTTGTTGCAGTTAATAGAGCAGCAACAACTTCTTTTGATTTACCAGGAAAAATTAAACGGTTCTATTTGAAATAATTCTGATATATTAAATGTTACTATTGGTATTACTATGTTATATTATATTATGTCACTTGACAAAAGGATTTTGCAATTTGCAATTAAGGTTACTAACCAGTGACCTTAAGGCAGTGAGATCATCCAGGGGGCCTAATCTGATCAGATGACCCCTTTAACGGCAAAGTGTTTTCTCTAGCTGGCAGCAAGTGTGTTTGAGAGATTTCAAGCAAGACATACTACTGCTAGCTTGAAGATGCAAAGGTTTGGAGAGCAGCCTCTAGGAATTGACAGTGATCCCTGGCCAACAGCCAGCAAGAAAACCTCACTGCTACAACCACAAGGAACTGGATTCTGCCAACTGTAAGAATGAACTTGGAAGCAGATTCTTCTCTAGTTTCTCCAGCAAAGAAAGAGCCCAGTCCACTCGACAGCTGGATGTCAGCCTAGTAAGACCCTCAGCAGAGAATCCAGTGCAGCCTGCCTGGATTTCTGACCTACAGAACCATGAACTGCAGAATCTTGGGTGCTGCTTTAAGTTGTTATGTTTGTAATCATTTATGTATCAGTAGAAAATGAATGCAAGTGATTTTTTTCCCTGAAGCTTTTTGTTCACAAATAATAAGTGCCCAGTAGCAAAAGCTCACCTTCAAGAACTACATTGTACCCATAACAATACTAGCTCTTCTGCTTAAACTTTGAACAGAGAAGATAATACAATTGACTGTGCTATTGGCAGGCAAAGGTCAATTCAGTGAAATGTCAAATACTTTTCAGTGGAAAGGCAGATCATTACATCTGACACCAAGTCAGCACCCTGCATTATCATCTGCAGGCCATTGTCTTTATTATTACTGTCTCAGAACTTGACTCCTTCATCTTTTCTTCAGCCAAACTTCTCCAGTGCTCTGAAAGTGCCTCTCTCCTAGGCCTCCGCAGTTAAGTCGAGTTACTGTGCATCTAATAAGTGTTTATCTCCCTTAACCTTCAATTTTTCCTTAATTGCCTTTACAGTTTCATTTCTTAAGATAGGTCCACATAAACTCTAAATTCAGCAAATTTTCAGTTTCCCAAATATGCCAGATACTTTCCAAATTTCCATTCAATTCTTTCTATTCATGATACCATTTTTTTTTATTTCCACCTGTAGAAACTGTACTTATCCTTCAATATGTAGATCATGCCACTTGCCCCAAGAATCCTTTCTTCCAGGATAAATTGGATTTTTCCTCTTTTGTGTTTCTAAAGCCTTCAAAAGCAGCTTTTTGCCTTCTGTTGTGTAAAGACCATGGCATTGTTATTAAGACCAACTATCCATACTTAGAAAAGCTCCAAAGCATGGCAACAGTTCATTAGTAGACGTTTGATCCATGTTTGTGGAATTGAGTGAACCTATCGTGGCCCAGACCCAGTGAAATAAGCAAGATAACTGGGGATACAAAAGAATGATGCAACAATACAGTACTTGTACTATACAGTACAAGTCAGAATATTGCTCCTTAATTTTTCCTTCAATTGGGTTATATAGTTTCAGTGTTTCTCCTAAGTTTTTATGATTTGTTTCAACCACCATTGTTCACTTCCCATTATTTCAAATCCAGGTTATTTCAAAAGGATCATCTCTGTCTTATGTCCATAACATCCTCACAATCTGATACACATCTTAATACCAAGGCCTCATTCAGCTGCTTAACAATTGCTTTTTATGAGTCACTGTCCACCTACAACCTGGCACTATTTCTCCATAACATAGAGCTGCATAGTCCAATATGGTAGTCACTAGCTACTACCCATTAGCACAAGTCAAGATGTGCCAACAGTGTTAAATACCCACTGGATTTCAAAGACATAGTACTGGAGAAAAGTGAAGGATGCCAAATATATTGATTTTATGTTGTAATAGAATTTTTCCATACTGGATAAAAGAAATATATTACTAAAATTAATTTCATCTGTTTCTTTTTCCTTTTTCTCATTGAGGCTCCTAACTTTTAAGCTACATAAGTGATTTGCATGTGTGGCTGGCACTATAATCTATTGGGTTGTGCTACCCTAAAGCATAAAGTCCAGCACCTGAATTTGGTACTGTGATCCATATCTCACTATAATCTCCTCCACTAGCCCCTGCTTTCATGTCCCATATACCATGTCCACAATGGCCAGTATTTTATCAGAAACCAGTGCATTCTTTTTCTTGTCTTCCATACATACTATTTCCTAGATGATCTTTTCTCTTTTCATTTTGTTTACCAATATCTTGTCCCTTCTTCTAGGCCCATGAGAGCTCCACTGCTTGTAAGAATTTTTTTTTTGATCTCATCAATTGAAAGGAGTTTATTTCTTCTAAACAAAGAATTCTAATGTATACTTATTTGTGAATATATTTTGTCTCTTCTGTTGCATTCTAAGTATTTAGAGGCCAGAGTCTGTTTAATACGTCCATCTGTATGTACCTCTATAAATAGCAAAGTGACTTCTTTCAATGACTCTCAGAAATAATAATGCATAAGCTTAATTTAGGAGATACATTATGGTTTGGATGTGAGGTGACCCCCAAAAGCTCACATGTGAGACAATGCAAGAAAGTTTGGAGGAGAATGATTGGGTTATAGTCTTAACTCAATCAGTGATTTAATTCCCTGATAGGGATTAACTGAGTAGTAACTGAAGTGGTAGGGTGTGGCTGAAGGAGGTGGGAATTGAGGTGTGACTTTGGGTATATATTTATATCTGGCAAGTGTCTCTCTGCCTCTTGATCATCATGTTAGCTGCTTCCCTCTGCACCTTCTCCTGCCATGATGTTCAGCCTCACCTCCAGTCCTGAGAAATAGAGCCAGCCTTCTATGGACTTAGATCTCTGAAACCATGAGCCCGCAAATAAACTTTTCCTCTTCTATAGTTGTTCTGGTCAGATACTTTAGTCACAGCAGTGAGAAAGCTGACTAAAACAGCATGTTCAAGTATGTAAATATACATATAAAGATATAGAAAGTCTCACATAAATAGTTTATGACTTAATGAAAGACTCAGCAAGATTCTACAAGAGAAAAAAAATGAAAATCTTCAGAGAGGAAAAAGACCTAGAACATTGCAACAGGAAGAGTCTGTAGAGAATATTATACCCTTTTCTCTGTTTTTACAGATGATGGAGGCAAGGCTTGAGAAGTTCAGTGACCCTGCTAGGGGGGAAACCCCATAAGAGTGTGCTACCTATATCCTGTGCTCAGTACAGGGACGGCACTTAAGAAGTCAATAACCATTGGCTGAATGTATGTATGAATGAATGAACAATGAAAAAATAAGCACACATAGTAAACTAAGACTAGATCACTTATCTCCTGGTTCCTGCAATGATGATATTTTCTATCTACCTCAAAAAGAGAGAAAGGAGAGTCGGGAAAAATTAATAGCATATTTAAAACTGCATTTTAAATAATGACTAACCATTAAATTAGTCATTTAACATTTTTCTAGCAATAGAATCTAGGCCTATATGGATATATAAGAACAAATTATACTTTTATTTCCTATTCAGATGGCCCTCTCCAAGTTGGATAGTGCTTATCTTGCTACTCTTCATTTATGCAGAACAAAGTATGTGTGTGCTTTTAGTCATCTTCTTCACAGCAACAATGAATTTTCATTAGTTCCCCCATTCTTTCATTTTCTGGTCCCTTTCATATATTTATTTGTTGCCTGATCTTTTGTAGAACACTACTCCCACATAAATTATCAAATTTTCAAAGCAAACATATTGGATGTATTAGCTCCCTTACTTTGAACTATGAAATAAAAGAATTCAAAGAAGTTAACTTATCCAATATCAAATAGCTAAGAAATATTGGAGCTGTAGGTGTCTTCTTCATCATTTCCAAATATTTGCATTGTTGCCTATATTATTTCTAATCATGCCTTGTGAATAAGAATGCACATTTGTTATAACTCAGGCAATGAGTATAATGTGGCCACTGAAGAGAGGGAAGCCACTGGTAGATGGTACAATTCTAATTTCACCAGTTAATTCCCTTATTCCTCTTAATAGTCTCTTTAAACACAACTTTGAGGTTCAGTATGTATGGTAAAAAACAACCTTTCACTTAATAATTTTATCCAATATAATAATAACTATAATAACTGCTAAATTGAGTCCCTAAAACTTTATTTCAGGGGTATACTTGATACATTTATGAAATTCCAGGGATGGTGAATTCCCTGATAGGAATTAACTGAATAGTAACTGAAGTAGTAACCCATTGGTATTTCTTTGAGAACTCTTACACATGGAATTCCCTCTCTGCCAAAGATTAAGAGACTTTCAAAATCTTCATGATTTTGAAACGTGAGGTTTAGGCTTTAATGATTTTTCTAAAAAAAAAAAAAGTGAAAGAAAAGCAGTCTATGCTTTAAACAGAATAAATAAGTAGGACAAAATTAATCAATAAGTCTTAGTTGAGGTTGCTTACATGGGAGATCTATTTATCTTACACATTTTCCATCTGTACAAGGCCATTTTCATGTTATTTATATGTGATTAACATAATTTGACAATCTGGTTTATTAGTATACTTGGTAACTAATTATATGTAAAATGCTAACAATATTTTCCCAGCTGTATCTTAGCAAGGGGACTTACTCTGAAGTATCAAACAAATGTCACAAAGATTCTCTCCTTCCCTCCCTTCTTCCTTTCTTCTACACCTATCTTTAACTCACTAATGAAAACAAAGTTTAGAACATCAAATATTGTTGGAAAAATTGTTGATCATGCATATTACCATGAGTATGCTATATTCTATCTTTTAGTTAGAAAGCTTGAGGAAATGTCTACTTTTCTTTGTTCTGTAGCTTTGTTCCTTCTTTCCTCATTTTATTTTTGGGTATAATGGGCAGATTAAAAAAATATGCCAAGGAGATAAAATAAGGGACTTCCAAATGATTTGGACTTTCTATTGGTGTACTATGGTTATATGTAACAGCTTTCATTGTGACATATTTGTACATGCACAAAATAATTTGATCAATTTAATTCTCCACCACCTCCTCCCTAAATCCCTTTCCTCAACTCTATTGGTCTCCTTTGTATTTTCATGACATGCCCCCCACCTTTTTTAAAAAATTTTTGCCTATCTAGCTTCTGCATATGAGAGAGAACACATCACCCTTGATTTTCTGAGAATGGCTTATTTTGCTTAACATGTTCTCCAGTTCCATCAATTTTCCTGCAAATGACACAATTTTATTTTTATTTATGGCTGAATAAAAATCCATTGTGTATAAATAACACATTTTCCTTATCCATTCATCTGTTGACAGACATCTAGGCTGGTTTCATAACTTGATTATTGTGAATTATGTTGTATAAACATGGGTATGCACGTTTCACTGAAGTATGCTGATTTTAATTCTTTTGAATAAATATCAAAGAGTGGTACAGATGGATCATATGGTAATTCCAGTCTTAGTCTTCTGAGGAATCACCATACTGATTTCTATTATGGTTTTACTACTTTACAATCCCACCAAAAGTGTTCTTTTTCCGCTACATCTTTGCCACCATTTATTATTACTTGTATTCTTTTTTTTTTTAGTACTGGAGATTGAACCCAGGGGGTGCTCAACCACTGAGCAATGTTCCCAGACATTTTTAACATTTTATTTAGAGACAGGGTCTCACTAAGTTGCTGAGGCTGGCTTTGAGCTTTTAATATCCTGCCTCAGCCTCCTGAGTCACTGAGATTACAGGCATGCACCACTGCATCCCGCAATTACTTGTATTCTTGATGATTGCCCAAAATATTTGGACTACCAACATGAAATCTCAGTTCTGAAAATGAGTGTATCTTTATAAAACGAACCTACTAAGTGAATAAGTACTAAAGAGTAATGAAGTCATCTGCCTAATTAACTTGCACCATGACTAACATTGCTGTAACTGCAACTCAACAATAAAATTATCTTTTGGTGAATCATAATGTTCTATTTCTCTCCTGTCCACATGACCAACTATTTCTAGAATGTTTGTACCAAACTTTTATTACAAATGCTAATGCTTAGTTATTTGGGGGGAAAAAGTAACAAATGCTTTCCATGCAGGGGAAAAATTATTGCTTTCATTTCAGGGGGCTTAATTATAACACCACTTTCTATTTCAGTCCCTATTCATTTTCCAATTCTTCAGGGATTGGGTAGTTTTAACAATGAAACAAGCAATGCTCCAATGTCTAATTAGGATTTTCATGTAGGATTAATAAGTCATGTCTCATTAGCTCCATTGAATTAGAGGTGTTTATCTTCACCTTGGCATGCTGATCTTGAAATAAGTTTGTGGATCAAGTACTGAAGGGTGTTGAACAAACAGTTTGATTCAAGCCAGTGAGCCTTCTGATGTCAATCTCATATTATTGACAAATGCAGCTCTATACACAAATGCTTAGATGTGTCCTTCCATATGTACTAAGCATTGCACTATGATGTCCATTGGGGGAAACCATCATCTTCTTCTCTCCAGCAAAGAAGGCAGAGAGCATCTTTGCTTTCTTCCTAACATGGACTTACCCTTCTCACACGGGGAAAGAAAAAGAGGCCAGAGCACAGCAGACATACAGGACTCTTGTCAGCTCTCTGGTACAGACTGGCAGGAGGTGGTGCCATGCATATTTGCTGGCAGCATTCTTTGAGTGGGCTTGGTTTCACAGTGACATGGCAGAGAGCATAAAAAATTCACTTCCAAACTTCCACTCAGTTAAAAACATTCTAGACTTTTTTACTTTTATTTTTCAATAGCCAAAAAATTGGTCAATGAAGAAGAAAACTAAAGCCAATGTTAGTTCTTTGATTCTTAATCTTTTGAAATTAAAGCCCTGGAGCACAAAATCTCTTAGAGTCCTTACCCTTTGTGGATTCACAATGTACTTTAGTGAAATTGTCCATTCACACAACAGACACTAGTATGGCAATATGTAAATCAATGGATGTGTAACTGATGTGATTCTGCAATCTGTATACGGGGAAAAATGGGAGTTCATAACCCACTTGAATCAAAGTGTGAAATATGATATATCAAGAACTATGTAATGTTTTGAACAACCAACAATAAAAATTTTAAAAAAATTATCTTTGACATATGGTTTAATAAGTATTTTAACTAATTTCCAAATATTATGAGAATTTCCAAATTTTTTTAAAATTTGTTTCTAATTCTATTGTGGTCAAAAAATATATTCCAATTATTTTAACTACTTTACATTTATGGCCCAGCACAGAATTTATCTTGGTGAATATTTTATGATAATTTGAAAAGAAAGTCGTTTCTCCTATTGGAAGAAGCATTTTATAAATATGGGATTAGGTTGTGTTGATTGATAGGATGTTTCAAATTTTCCATATGTCTATTGATTTGTTCTATTCATTGATTTTATGTCTAGTTGTTCTACCAACTGAAATCCCCAACTATATTGAATATTTGTTTATTTCTCTATGTTCTATTTTTGCTTTATCAATTTTAATGTTATGTGTTAAAAGCATACCTTTTTATGATGATTATATGTCTTCTTTATAATTTGATATTTTCATTATTATAAAATATCTTTATCTCTGGTAAAAAAAAAAAAAGAAATTGTCCATTCACTGCAGAAAGTCAAGCTTTCTTCACTGGATCCCCAGTGCATCTCATGTGGTCGGTGTTCAATATGCACTTGTTGAATGAGTGAATAAAAGGTAGACCTTGAAATGCTATGTAATTACAAGTGCCAGCTGAGTTTTTCTGATAAACTCTGCATTGGAAAGTCTCTCCTCAAGGAGTTCATAATATCACTGGGGAAATTAGCTTAAATAACACAAAACTTATCATGACTACATTCTGTGATAAGTTTATCACAAATTTGGGAGATTATGAATTTAGAGAAGGTCATGCAGACCTGGTGAGACACAGGTATAGATATACCTTTGTAGTCATTTTGGTTTTGGCAAACAGAAAAATAAAAATACAAATAAAATGATAAGAAAAAAATATAATACTTGCCAGCTGCCAGATATTTCATTTATATGTGATCACATTTAATTTTATGACATTGATATGATTATCTGCAATTTATAGATAAATGAACTGAGGTTTGGGGAAGCTCAATAACAAGTCTAAGGTAACACAGTTAGCATGGTGAAAGAGGAATGAGAACTTAATTTTAGTGTCCTCAAATGCTATGATCTGCCATATGCTGCTTCAATTGGAAATACACTGGGTCATTGAAGAAACTGAGTCTCAGGTAGAATGCTGCTTCTCCTATTGAGCTGCTCTTGATGAATACACATTCCCTCTTTGCTTGCTCATCCTTATAGAGCCTGAAAACATTCTCACACATGATGTTATGCCACTTTTGTCCTCTAGGATTTTGTCTTCATACACATTCTCTGTTTGTCTGTTTGCCTTTTTGTTTTCTTTTACCCTTTGTTTTTACATTTGTCCCATCTAACCTACCTGACTTGGATTGGTTTTGATTTGTAGAAGGTGAAAACATCATTGTTCATTTTTCCCGTCTTCTGCCAATCTTCTGACTTGGCCTTGACAGCTGCTTTCTGAGTCCTGTTATGGATTCACTTGTCTTTTCCCCTTTATATTCATGCATCTGGCTTCCTCTCACTCTTTGCCTGGACTCCCCATCTTGCAATATCCTTGCATGATGACAGGCCATGCATGATGACAGGGGCATGGGCAATCCAAACTGTGTGTACAGTCTGAGTTGAGATCAAAGCCTGCTTATGTACGGACAAGGAGAGGATTCTTTGGAAGAGGGAAAGATGGCTTGGTTTGTACTAAACAATGGAAATCAGATCAAATATGCAAGAACATTAGATAATAGATTTCCTAAAAAGGCAAACATGGATTTGAGATGATAGTGTAAGGAATGGAGCATAGGCCCAAGTGACTGAAGAAAGGAACTGTTAAATACTTTTTATGTAGAAGAAAAATTCAATCCCAAATAGCATGACAGAGGGATGGGAAGATGGAATAAGGGTCTCAGGGAAGAAACTAATGCTAATTTATCTAGACATGAGACAGCAACAGCTTGCACAAGTGAAGAAAAGTTGTGTGAATGTAGTAAAAAGTGTGAGTATAGAAGTATATTTAAAAAATATTATTAGAACCTGGAAGAAGAATGCATAAAATATATTCCATTTTAGGATTATCTCTAGTTTTCAAAAAAATTGTATTTTTGTGGGGAGTGGAATACAAGAAGAGCTTCACAAGGGAAGAATTAAAGTAAGTCCCAATATTTCTCTAAATATACTGAAACAAATCAAAACACAAAATGGATAAGAAAGTAACCAGCAACAATACAATGTAATGATAATGCTATTTAGGATTAAATATTTTTGTATTTTGCTCTTTATAGTTTTCAAACCATGAGCTAATATTTCTCAGAGGCATATGATATGCTGAAGAAAAAAAATTATTAAAAATATATAATACAATCCTTTCTGAACAGATGTTGAAGATTACAAAGGAGGGAATTACTCCTTTTCTCCTCCATATATGGTATATAGTTTTTAGGATATGTATTCTTATTCTAATAACTGTATATGGATGCAATAGTGGTTCAAGTTATAGTATAATGGAATTTCCTTGCGATGGTGATAAAGACAGTCAGAAGTTGTACATTTTGTAAACATTGTAGAAAGACCTATGGACAGTTAGAATGGCTCTCATGATCCTTGACTACTGATGTTCATGCTTTTGTGTGATCCCCTTCCTTTGATCATGGGCAAGATTGTGACTTGTAACTAGTCAATAGAATATGGCAAAGGTGACTGGATGCCACACTTGTCATTTTATTCTATTATATAAATTGTCTTTCTAGTAGACTTGCTCTAGAGTATTTTTCCCTCTTGCTGGCTTTGAAGAAGAAAACTGACAAGAATCCTCAGCTGCTAGAAACTGAATGCTGTCAAAACTCCCTGAGCAGAGAAGCAAGCCTTTCCCTTAGTTGGGCTTCCAGATGAAAACTATGTGTTGGCTGATACCTTGATGACAGCTTTGTGAGACCCCAAAGCGGAGAATCCAGCTAAACGATGCCCAGACTTGTGACCCATAGGAATGATGAGATCATAAATGTGTGTTGTTTTAAGCTGCTAAATTTGTAGGAATTTGTTGTGGGCATAGAAAACTAATACAGCTCGCCTGTGCTCCTCTTCTTTTATTGGCTCTATAAACAGATTAATTAGCCTGGGTAATTCCGGGCTAATCCCTGTCCCTTATGACCAACAGCTATCATCTAAGCACTTAGCATAGTCCAAGATCATACTTCTTACCCACCCCTTCTTTTACATGTTTTATATCTTCCAAAGAAGTGAAATTCAGACTATACAACCCAGGCCTTTCTACAGGGCTGAAGGCTACATGCTTTCATGAGGTCACTCTTAGGGACTGGGAAGAAAGGAAGTGTTATTGCCAAGGGCAAGGGTCAAATACCCAAAGAACATCATAACCTGATGGGGTGCTGAGCTGAGGTAGGGCAGTGCCAGGGCCTTTTCTTAGACTATAGTTAATTCCACTGCTGTTCAGGGCAGCAGGGGCACATAAATGACCTCACTTTATAGTAGAGGAAGTTTTTATAACTTTCTATGCCTGCTCTCATCATTTCCTGCCTAAACTAAATGTTCACTCAGGCTTGGATCTTATTTCCTGTCAAATTTATCCTCTACCCTGTTCCCAGACTGATTCCTAAAACACAAATCTGACTGATCTCACATTTTCCACTTGGGTTCAGGATAAATTAAAATCCTTCCAAAGCCTTGCATAGTCTAGCTTGCCCTTTTGATATATCTCTGGATGCATCCATTCTGTGAACTTGCTTACCACTCTATTTCAATAAGACTCAGAGTTTGTTGTATATTTTCCAGGGCAAATTCATGCTATTTTCATCTATATTCTTGCTGAAGCTGTTCACCCTGTGAGGAATGTTGTTCACCATTTCTTAGATTAACTACACTACATCCTTTATGATTCAATCGATGTATTACAATCCCCATGAAGTCTTCACTCACCAATTAAGGAGGAAAGTTCCAGGCTGAGGCACAGATTTTGTGAGGATCCAGTTGGAAAAAGATCAGAACTATGATAAATTGCACATTTAATCTAGGGACGCATCTCTCTTAGGCTTGTCTTCAAATATTGACCATAACTAATACTAAATTAGAAAGTTCTAAATGTTACAGAGATGCTTCGGTAAGTCATTATTTATATATCCATTCTTTTGCTAGATGAAAGCATAATAAAATATGCTCCTTTACTGTAATACTATTACAATTAATATCTATTTAGGTATATGGTTTTTTAAATTTAATATAGTAATTCCATTTCCCATGAAATGGTTTTTATAGTGAATTTTAATATGGTTTCTGAGATGACTGGAAACATCATAAGAATGAAGAGTTTAGCAACTGAGCATTTGAATAACTGGAGATATTATTATTACATATTTGATGTCCCAAACTTGCATAATGTTGAGAGCCACAGCCGAAGGGGCCCCAGCAAACTTCCAGCTGCCAGCAATCCAGCTGCCGGCTGATGATTGGCTCACAGCGGCCCCAGCAACATCTAGCTGATTGGCTCCTCGGCCCCAGCAACATCTAGCTGATTGGCTCCTCTGCGGTGATGCTCATTGGACTGTTTCCCTGCCCTTTCAGACCACGGAGCTGCTCATTGGGGGACTTTTTGGCTCTGCCCACGTGACCCAGCCAATCGGCCTCAAGAGCAGGAGGATTGTGGGAGGTGGAAAGAAGCTAGTGGGGGGAGAGAGAGGCTTGTGGAAAGCCGGTGGTGGCAGTTGAGGCTCTGAGGGTTTTTCCCGAGAGGCTGGTTTGTTTGGCGTGTTTGGTTCTAAAAATAAAGTTAGTTTCTTTTGACAAGTGGCTTCTGATTGTGCCCAGCCAGACTGTGGCAGCATAAGATATGGGGGATATGAGAGGAAGAAAACTTTGGATGGAAAAAATAGAAAAAATGTCAAATAAAATATGTTTAGGTATCAAAACTTGTCCAAATAGTAAAGAAAAGGAACCACCTATTCTTTATTTTGTTAATTTACTGGGAATGTAAGTGCCACTAGAGGTCTCCCTAATATTCCACAATTGTTGAGAGACCCGAGTAACACCTCAGGGGTAAGAGAATAATGAATAAAAATGCTCTGTAATATAAAGTATGCCTTATTCACATTAAAATTTGCATATTTGTATAAAGCCTGAAATGGAACTTTATTATTTTAAGGTTTGCTTGAGTTAAAAATGTATTTGTGGTAAATAATTTAGCAATGCAAATGTAAATAAGCACCTGATAGAGAAAGACGTAATGTGCTTCATTGCACTCAATTTCTTTAGTGTAATAAAAGAGGGGGGAAAAAAAACTTCATATAGTTTCTTGATTACTTTTCTTCCTGAGAAACACAAAGCAAAAAGATTAAATTTTTTACAACATGAATTATTCTATTATATCAAAGAAACATTATTTATGTATAAGAAATGCATCTATATTTAGATACATATAAATATATCTATAATTGGATGTTAGATTGTTTATCTCTTTTCAGCAGTATGTATGGAGTTAAAATTTTAAATTGTGATTATTAATGTATTCATGAAAAGTTCAGTCCTAATAGAAATAACATGTTATTAGGATGATTTTCATTTATTGTTCTAAGACATATAAAATGAAAAACTTGTTTGAAAACTTTTGCCCTACAACAAAAGCATTATTACTAGGGAAGGAAATATTGGATATTTAGCATCCTTTATATTGTATATTGTGATCTATGTTCATTCTCACAAACGCAGGCTCAAACTATAAAGAGTACTGTATTTCATATTTCTTGTTTGTTTCTATTCTTATCAAACGTTGTGGCATAAATGCTTGAAAATTCTACATAGAGCTATATTTGAAGTATATTTTGTTCTCTGAAAAATATGAATCTTTGAATTGTAATCAGAATTATTTTGGGAATGGGATATGCGAAAGCAAAGGGAATTTTCCATTGCTTTCTTTCGTATTTTTTTCTTTTCTTTCTCCATTTTTTTAAAAATCAGAGTATAGCCTACATTCTCATGCTTTTCTCAGACTATTAATTCTCAACTAAAATTGAGAATTTATATCCAATGGACATAGAAGAGTACAGACAAATTCCATGGGCTGGCAAATAATTCATTCATATTTTTAGGCTTATATATGTGTATGTTATTTTTTTTCTGCTTCTTCCTTACACACAAAAGCCAATGAATGACTCATGTACAGTCGTTTTCTTGTCTGCCTTTCTCTGGTATTTTACAAAATAAAGGTAGTTCTGGAAGAAAAGGCTGGGAATTAAGTTGTAATCAATACTTTCTAACTCAGACTTTTTACCAAGCAAGTGAAGAACCTGTTAAACATTCAAGTAAGTAGTCAGCATGATGAAGTTGTTATAATCTTTAATTCAAACTAGAACTTTTGTTACAATTCCTTTGTTGAAATTTTTATTTTATTTTTATTTAAAGCCAATAAGCTAAAACTCCAACCAAATAGAAGCCTTCAATTTGGTAATTCAAATCAAAATCAGAAGATCGGTGAGTTTGCTAAATGCACGCCTTTTAGATAATATCTTTAAAAAACTAGATGGCCACCAAATCTGGAGGCACAGGCAAATGTTTAACTAATGATTTAGTAATATATTACATATAGATGGTAAGTTAATATTATCTATGTTTTCAGATTTTATGTCCTTTTTCAAATGATTTTCTCTTATTGTTTCAAGTATATGTGTATATACACACCCATATGAACATGACGTTTATATGCCTGAGTATGAGAGAAGAGTAACTAAGAATTAGTTTGATGAATAGATATATTATGCACCTGTACAAACCATAAGTAAAAAGGAAAATCATTTACTCTTATTCTGTAAGATATTTTTGAGTTATTTGGAGCTTGTCCTAGAAATAATAACTGTGTAAGGCCATTGGTATGTATTTCAGTCTGAAAAGAGACTACATAATTTGATGTCATAGAGAGGCTAGCTCATTTTGTATACACACACACACATACATACACATATATCCCTACTTTCATACACACACATGTACATATATACGGGTATAGGTATATTTGTGTATTTTTTTCCTTGAGCATTTATTAAGTTTTAGCTTACTGTTCTTTGGAAATGCTTAATCAATATATATTCAAAGTTAAATAACAACATGGGACAACTTATAAGGAATGACAGGAAGCAGAGCAATCAAGGTCTCTGGGTCTGTCCTGGTTTTTCTGGGCTGCAGGAAGGGCTGCTCTTGTTTGGCCTCTGGGATACCCTAGAGGATCATCCATAAACTTTGGCTTATTAGTCAAGCTACAGGGCCAGCAAGCTACTCCCATTTTAAGAGTTGTAGATGAATTGTAAGTATTTTAAGGCAGTGGCCCTAATTGAAACGTTCCATCTACATAGATTGTTTGTTACCTCATTTGTCTTGCCAATTATGAGTGATGAATAATCTTCTGGAAGTTTCTGCTGTATATTCCAAAATTTTAATGCAGGACATGCAGTATAGAGTTACTGCATCATAATAGTTCCCACTCCCTGAAGTTCTATTTTCATTGTTTTTTCTTTAGATTTAAATACAAGGTATACATATAATAAAATCTGGAGTATAACAAACATACTTGAGTAATCAACCAAAAAATTAAGCAATTTGCAAAGTGAAGTTTTTATCATGTTTTTGTGGCTAAGGCCAATGAACCAAACCAAGTGGATTTAGGTCTCTTAACTATCAAGGAGGGAATGATTCACTTCCTTATCAGTTTATTAGGGTTTTCTCTAATCACAATAGTTGATTCCAAATAATCCACCTATATGGGCAGATGGTGACCTCTCTCTTCTTCCACATTAATTTTCTATTCTGATTGCCTTATATTAGAGTCCAGGACTTACCCCAGCTGAGTCATAAAATGCAGCCTTACCTCGGCATTGAAATCCCCACAGATTTGACCCAAAGCTGCATGATTATTACGACTCTTGGCCTTTTCTTATATTGTTAGTCAATATTTACAAGCACTGTGGTCTATGAATAAAGCACCATTCTGGAAAATAGTCCTGAGAGAGGAGGAAAACATGGTAATTTTTCTAAAGGTTGAGGAGAAGAAGGGCCCCAACTTCATGGTTCACATCTTAATATATGTCACTTTTTATCCTGTATTATAGTTGTCTTTGATAGAATTTTTAAAAATAAAGTTATTTTTCTAGAATGTCTTATTTTGGAAAACATGGGATGAAAATTCCCAGGTTAGGACTACATGTGTACTATGAGCCGGTTACCAGCAGGTCAATATATAGGTAAGCGGGCGTGGACCCATACTCTCTCAAACATACATACACATTCTTCTTAAACACAAACTTTACATTCTCTTTCTTATTTTATTCCTGGAAATAGGTACTCTTGGCTATTTTCTTGAGGTAGAGATTGTAGACGATGGACTGGCATCCTACCACACCTCACTTAAAGAGAAAAATTTGATGTCTGGACATGTGTAGTCTTGTGGAAAGGAAACTTATTTCGCTCATAGACAAGAGCAGTAGTATGGCTAGCAGTATTTCCCCAGAGATGGCCTGATTTAAAAAAAAATCGATATCAACTCTTGACACATTTTCATTTACATCAGCACATGGCTTTCAGTCGGGGCACAAATCAATAGGCAGCTTTTAACACTGCCCAACTATTTCTTCCTACTGGGCTCCAGGCAGGCCATTTGCCGTTAACATACCATGTTTCTTGGGGAGGAAGTTTAACTGTTTTTCCTGTGACTAATCACAACAGCCTAAACTATAGCATTAATCACATGACATTTTCCTCATCACCACTTACAACCAATTGACTTTTTACTTAGTGAAAGCATTTGCAGAAGGTGACAGTTATTCTAAGGGGGTCAAGAGTCAATGGGAAAATAAATATTTAGTTCTTAAACATATATAGTATATGACTTCTGAAGTTGACTCTATGCCATGTAGGCATTAGGAGCCTTATCACTTGTAGGTAAGAAGTCACAGATGATGGAAAACAAGGTTGCTTAAAATGACAGTGCTAGCCAAGAATCACAGCATTTGGTTTAAAAATAGTCTGTTCCTTTCTATAAACTAAAAGTCACATCAAGGGTCACTAGTAAATGCCAAAGTGTTTTCTCTAATTTTTGCAAATAAATTCTTTTTCCTTCTTTTGATTTTTAAGTTGGCATGGAAATTCAGTTAGTTCTGATGCTGAGACTGACAACCTCTGCAGTATTGGCAGTCTCAATTAAATGTATCATCTAGTTCATTACTGTAGCAACCCAGATTTCTAAATAATGAATCAAATTCTTACATTATTCAAAAGTCACAAAGGAGTTATTAAGCCAAATAAGCAGAGACTTGGAAAGATATACAACACATTTATCTAGGGCAATTCCAAAGCACAAAAGTAAATGTTTTAAAAATATATGAAAAGGCAACCTTCTATATTATATTGCATTATATTTATATTATTCCTAAATAGTATTAATATCTTTTTAGAGTAGTGCTCCCCTGGGATGCCAATCTGCTCGGATGTGCCTTGGAAAAATACTGTATGGATAAAAAAGTCTGAGGAATGATGCATTCAGAGAGCTCCTCTTTGAGATTTACAGGCTTGTACCAAAGTCTCAAAATACCTTTAGTAAAGAAAATTGGATTCACTGTAGTGTTTCTTCCACTGCCTACCCATTCTACTACATGTTATTGCACTATCAGTTTAGGAATAGTTGCATGCTGCCTCAGGTTTTGGATATTCCCAGAATATAAGCTGGGTTTGACACTCAGCATTGAAATAGCATGAGGAATAAATGAGGAAGGGTCTGCTGCTATATTTGTCTATCTCCTCCACTTCAGAGCATGTGATCTGGTGTTACAGGGATTTTGGACATGAACATGATAGATCCCTTATAACTTGATGCCTAGGAAGAATTTTGCCTTGATGGAAGGGGATACAGACCAGGGTGACTCAAGGTAATAAACATTAGCCATAATAACTATACCCCAGGAATCAGAAGGTGGTCTTTGTTTTCCCTTTTAGAACACTTGACTGAATTGGATGCTTGTGCCCCCAAATACACAATATACTCTTATTTAAACTGAGTCATTGAAATTACATCATGATCCAACATGATGAGCCACACCTAGGGTTGTGTATAAATTTAAAATCTGGCTTCGTAAATAGACATTTCAGAAAAAAAGTATGAATTGCAGAATGTGACAGTGTCTCTTTCCTCTGGAAAACACCAGTTACTGGACTGAATAGATATTTTTAAGTCCCACATAAATTTTTTTCTTGGGACTGTACACTTCAAGATGACTTGTTATTGTGAAGAGTTTTCAAAATGAATTTCTAATTCACATTAAGTAACAATAATGCACTTTATAGGAAGTGTGATGTATTTGAAAAAGAATCAAAATGTTTGCCAAAACTTTTGAATGCTTTCATTCCTTATCCCATTCTGTTTCAACTGCTTACCTATATTTTAAGGCTTCCTTCTTCTCTGTGTGTACTGAATGAGATAGAGAACTTTTAAAACTTTTCATAAATATAAATTCATTTTAATTTGTATTTAAATTTTACAAGCCATATGCAGTGGCACAGGCCTGTAATCCCAGAGGCTCAGGAGGGTGAAGCAGGAGGATCATGAGTTCAAAGCAAGCCTCAGCAACTCAGCGAGGCCCTAAGAAACTTAGTGAGAACCTGTCTCTAAATAAAAAATTAAAAAGGTCTGGGGATGTAGCTCAGTGGTTAAGCACCCTTGGATTCAATCCCTGGTATCAAAAAAAAAAAAAAAAAAAAAAAAAGAAAAAAAAAGAAAAAGAAAGAAAGAAAGAAATTATATAATACACATACTAATCTCTGGTTTTTTGAATATTGAAAAGAAAAAAAAAAAACAAATGAGTTGATTTAAAGAAAAAATATAAACTAAATCGTAGCAGAGATGATAAGAAGATATGGAAAGGCTCTTGAAAACTGAGAGCGGTTGACTTAACAGTTGAAAATCACAGCTTGGTGATTTTGGAGAATACAGTGATTCATTGCTTATTGATAGACTATCCTTAATATCTAGTGTTGTCATTTCCAAAGCATCCCCAAATACTATATTCTTTTTGATATATGAACAATGATATTATCTAAAAGGAGGAATATTTGATTTTTTGTTTTTAAAAATGTTTAAAGTTGAGAGATTTTTATAAATTATAAAAATCATATGACAAGCAAGTGACAGGAACTGCAATTGAACTCAATTCCTCTGACCCCTACTCTGAGTGGTGTGTTTGTTAAAAATGCTAACAGCTAGAGAATTGTGCACATTCAGGTATCTGGCAAACAGACATACCTTGCCTTTTACCTGTGGTGACTAATTTACAGGCTAATGTTAGAAGTATACAAATCCACCCTTCTCCTTCACTGAGCATCAGTATATGTTTATATCAGTGGAGCTTGTTACCTTAAGTCCAGGCTCCCCATGGTTATTGTATTCTTGATAGTTTCTCAAATCTGTTGAGCTTTGGGGTTTCCTAGGATTGGCCCCAATTTCCTGGATCCTGCAAAATCCTACACTTAATTTAACCTCATCTCAATAACCACTCCTGGGCAGGGCTGATTTCTACATTAACACTGTACTGGATTTTGTTCAGCTACATGTTAGGTATGAAATATGCAGGTGTGGCCTTGGAAAGTTAATGTAGCTTCTCTAAAAGTCATCCTGAGTGCTTTATACTTATTTACTTAAAAAGTTTTGAAGACTGAGATATGGGACTAAATACAAGAGAGAGAGAGAGAGAGAGAGAGAGAGAGAGAGAGAGAGAGAGAGAGATGCATACTTTTGGTTTAAGTTACCAATAGATTCAGGATTATGTCACAAGACTCACTTTTGTGGCTTTGAATATTATCTTCCTCAATTCTGGCTTAGTTTATACCCAAACCTCAGCTTTTGCCATCTTTTATTCATTCACTTAAAACTTTGACAGATTTTGGAGCAAGTACTCTGGGCTACTACTCATCTTACCAATTCCCAAGAGCACTTTCAAAGCTCCATAGAACAAGAAAAAAAGAGTTTGCGATAATGACCTGGTGATTTTTTTTTTAATGGTTTCCCAGTGAAGTGTGAACTACTCTCATAGCTGTCAACAGAACCATCCAGGAATCAGGGGCTACATTATTTTGAGGCGATTTTAAGGTCAACAGAATAATTATGAGTGAAAGATTTTGCTTGCTAGGGGTGTGGGGAATACACTAGGAAACAGAAGGAAACAGCTCAAATATATATGGACAGCTTCAGGAGAGCTGAAAAGCACGATAATCCCTCAAAATTCCTCCTAAAATCTAAGCCATGGAAACATCAGTAAGACTTTAACCAAAGTATGTTTTAACTAATATGTTACCTTAGGTGACCACTAGCAAAGTGGTATGGTTATGTGTATAAGTAATTAAGAATAAGTAATCAGTCTATTTGTGCTGTTTTATAAGATTGACAGCATAATTTTACTATTTTAACTCATCAGATAAGTTTATATTTATCACATCTTTGTTACCATGATAGAATATTGATTGTTTTTTTACTTATTTGATACTGAATAGTCACTTGATCAAGAAATGTAATCATAAATAACATTTTCCCCTGATTCAGAAATATTGTTGTCACCTTAGAACAAATTTTCAAGAATGAAATTTGATGAAAACTAAGAAATTTTTATTCTTGTAATTACTATTGAATAGACTTTCTTTAGGAAAATGAATGCAGCTATAAATTAGCTAGCATAACTAGCTGATCAGATTTGAAATTTACAAATAGGCCTTGTGATTTTCTATATCAACAAAATTTTCTTTATAATTTTGTATACATTTCCTGGAACTTAACTCATGTAAAGCAATTAAATAGAGTATATTGAGAAAATACTATTTTTGTCTCACAAAACTATCTTCATGAGAGCAAATTATCATTGCAGGGAAGATACAGGTTTATGAAATAGGTTGCCCACATGTTTTTTTTACAAAGGATTTGACTCCTTATGGCATTAGCGAAATTTACATTGATTAACCAGTAAGCTGTAATGTTGTTTTCGATCTGGTCTGAACAAATCAATTTTACTTAACACTCTTAAGTTTTCTTGACTTTGAGGTGTTTAGGGTAAGTAGATATTATATTGCCTGTGGGAAAACACTACAGTTGTAATTAAGCTAAGGAGGTAATTTCGTGAAAAGAAGAGAATAGGGCAAAGTTTTCAGGATAATGGGATTCCCAGAAATGCAAGAACTGTCCCTACTTGAACAAAATAAATTACATTATCATTTATCATATGACTAATCGAAGAGTAGCCATCTCCTTGTTAAAATAGGCCTATCAAATGAAATGATAAAATACCATCATTTATAAGAAGGATAACAAATTAAGAAATACTATTAACAAAAAAACCCTATGTAGACTTGGCTTTCCATAAACTTTCCTTGAACTGAATGAATAAAAAAGACCAGCATCAAAGAGAATCTCCCTTCACCACTAATAATATCCTCTATTTACACTTTTCTGTAATTAACAGTACAGAATAGAAACAATAGCTAAACTGTGGAACCAACCTAGTTGCTCTTCAATAGATGAATGGATAAAAAAAAATGTGGCATATATACACAATGGAGTATTACTCAGCAATAAAAGAATAAAATCACACATTTGCAGGTTAATAGATGGAGAAGATGATGCTAAGTGAAGTTAACCAATCCCCCCAAAACAAATGCCAAATGTTTTCTTTGATATAAGGAGGCTGATTCATAGTGGGAAAGGGAGAAGGAACATGGGAGGAACAGACGAACTCTAGATAGGGCAGAGGGGTTGGAGGGGAAAGGAGGAGGCATGGGGTTATTAATGATGGTGGAATGTGAGGATCACTGTTATCCAAAGTACAGGTATGAATACACAAATTGGTGTAAATATACTTTGTATACAACCAGAGACATGAAAAATTGTGCTGTGAATGTGTAGTAAGAATTGTAATGCATTCTGCTGTCATATATAAATTAAAAAATTATTCTTAAAAAAAGAAACTATATATAATGGGCACATAAGCCATATATGTCTACAACTATCTCTTTTATTCAGTATGTAAAAATGATGTACCAATTTGTGGCAGCATAGTAAAATGGCTATCCAGAAGCTAATGTCTTAAGAACATGGACAAACATTTAGGATGGAATTAAAACTTTTCATTTTGAAAAATCCCTTACTGTTTGAGAGTTAACGATAATACCACTACTGAAATCACTTGTTCGTGGTCATTATAAAGTTTCAGGAACAATGCAAAAGTTAAAACCAAGACAAAGTTCTGAGAAAGTACATAATAATATATTCCTAGAAAATGATTAATGAAAAAAATACTTAAACATTATTTCCATCTGGAGAAAAGTTAACATGTAATATATAAATTCTATAAAGTTGTTATGCACTTTACCAAATCCAGCATTTTTTACTGCTACTAAAATCAGAAGACCAGCAGATGGCATATTAAAAAAAAATTCCATTAAATCCATCTCAGAAATTGCACAAAAGACTTGTTGGAAATGATACTGAGAAGTAATGGGAAACAAACATAGGTTTTATTCTTCCCCAAAGCCCAAATTACTTATTAAATAAGGAATTAAGGAAGCATCGTCATATTTTTCTGGCTGTTTTTTCTTCTACTGAGTTTCGATTTCTGCTTTTTTAAACAGAAAAATGGGAAGACACTTAAAAATAATACACCATGAGCAGAAGAGGTTTATCCCAAGGATGTTTTCACATTTTAAAATCAAATAATGTAACTTACCAGATTTGTTAATCAGCTTTTTGTCACTGTGACCAAAATACCTGACAGAAATAACTTAAGATTTATTTTGGCTCATGGTTTTAGAGGTTTTAGTCCATGGTTGGCTGGCTTCATTGATTTGGGCCTCAAAGTCACAATATCATGATGGAAAGATATGGAAGAAGAAAGCTGCTCAGCTCATAGCAGCCAAGAGGCACTGAAAGGGAGGGCAGGGTGATGAGAAAGGGGCCAAAGACAAGATACAGTCTCCAAGGTCATGCCCCTGAGACATATTTTTTCCAACAGTGCTCCACCTGCTTATAGTTTATACCAACTTTCAATAGTCCAGTCAGCTGTCAATGGAATAATCCAGTGATGAGGTTGGAACCCTCATGATTCAGTTAATTCCCCAAAGCCTTCCTTCTGAACATTGCTGCAATGGGGAACATGAGCTTTTTGAGAACAGTCCAAATACAAACCACACCACCAGAGTAACGCTAAAAGAGAGAAACCAAATGATCACTTCAATAGACACTAGGAAAGAATTTGACAAAATCTAGCATTGATTTCATTGGAAACTAAACAAATGAGGAATTAAGGCAATTTTTTTGACCTGATAAAGTTCATATCCTAAAAGCCTACAGTTAACATTACACATATGGATTAAAGACTTAATGCTTATCTCCTAAAATCAGGAACAAGACAAAATTGTCTGTTCTTGGCACATCTACATAGCAGCACTGTGCTGGAAGTTCTAACCAGTGTAATAGGCAAGAAAGAGAAAGGATGGATTGGAAAGGTAGAAGTAAAATTATCTTTATTTGCAGATGATGTGATTATCTTTACAGAAAGACTGATGGAATCTATAAAAGTGCTATTAGAATAAAGACTTTAATAATGTTGCAGAATTGTTACAAGTTCAATACCTGAAACTCAGCTGAAATTCTATATGCAATACTAGCAATGATCAATATGAAGTTCATGCCTTTATAATAGCATAGAAGTATGGAATATTTAGGAGATAAATTTGACAAATCATATGGAAAACTTGTATACCAAATATCACAAAACCGTGTTGAGTCAAATTTAAGAAGACCCAATAATAAATGAAGTAATATACCTTGTCTGTGTGTTGGAAAACTGAATATTGTTCAGCTTCATTTGTACTTAATTTCATTCAAAGATTCAATGTAATCTCAATTAAACTCTCAGCAGGCTTTTTTTTTCTTTTTTGGTGGAAATTGAGAAGGGGATTCTAAAATTCATACGAAAACTCATAGGACCTGAAATAACCAAAGAATTTTTTTTTTTTTTAAAAAGAATGAAGTTGGAGAATTAAACTACTTGACTTCAAGATGTATTATAAAGCTGTAAGAGTGTGGCATCTTTATAAGGATGGGCAAATAGATTGATGGAGCAGAAGAGTCCAGAAATAAACACACATCTAGATGGGCAATTGCTTTTTGACAAAGATACAAAGGTAGTATGGTGGAGAAATGATTGTCTTTTCATCAGGTAGTGATGGAACAACTTGGATATCGATATGCAAAAACAAACAGAAATGTGCACTGTAGCTTGTGCTATATGCAAATATTATCTCAAAACGGATCATAGACCAAATGCACAACCTTAAGTTCTAAACCTGTAGAAAAAAACATAGAAGAAATTTTCTCTTTATAGAAAACGCATTCTAATCTATAGTGAGGGGAAATCAGATCAATGCTAGTTTGAAGGATGGGAGAGAAGAGGAGCAAGAAGAGGTGGGAAGGTATGTATATATGTAGGTATATGGAAATATGCTTGTATCTCTCTCTGTGTCATACATATATGTGTATATAGATTTAGATATAAGAGAGAGTATAGATTCATAGTCTAGGTCCAATTAAGACAGAGAAAAATCACAGTAACTTAAACAGAGAAAATTTTTAATATAAAGAATTACTAACTACAATAGTGGGCTGCAGTAACCAGGAATTGGTTAATAAGAGGTAAGGAGAAGTCTACAGGAATAACAGATATAAAAAACAGCTATTACCCTGAAAGTTGAGAAAGATCACCTGAGGAAAAGCCTCACTGTCTTTGTCCCTTATATCCAATGAAGCTGAAATATAGACCTTGTTGGAGAGGGCATAGCCTTGGCTTGCTGGACAGTAAAGGATGTTGCACTGGTACAGCACTGCTACAAATTGCCTAAAATCCACCCCCAGGGCTATGGGGGAGCTGACTTTAGAAAGAGTTTCCCCAGAGGCACTCATCCGTGAAAATGCCTCTGGCCACCTGGAGCTGCTGGATCCTGGAACTTGGAAAGCAACATAGGCTGAGAGTATCTGTCCAGTGCATACACAAGAACCCAGAAGATATTACCTTTCCTCTGGTAATATCTCTCCAGCATCTCCTACTGAGAAAGTTGAACATGATACAAAGGAAAAATCTTTAAGGGCCCAGGTCCAGTTTCATGGAGCAGACAAAAAGAATGAAGAGATTGAATCAATAACTGGCACAGAGACGACAGAAGTACAAAAAAATTTTGGGGAGGAAGCAGAGTGATGGATATGGTCATTATTTTGTCTATGGCTGGGGTCGACAGAGGTAGGGTGGTTGAGTTGAGGCATGCATCAATTGTCCATTCAATTGATCCATAAAATGTGTTTTTGAACATGTCTCTCTGTCCAACACCAGGCTGATTCTGTAGAGATGTAAGAATTTCATTTGTCCTTCTAGACCTTAAACTTTTAACTGGCCAATAGAAACCATTTGGCTTTGGAACAGTAGTACTAATCTCAAGGCAAAAATGAAGTAAGAAATGAAATATGTGAGTCTCATGGTTAATGAAACCTCTGTTGGCTTTCACAGGTTGTTTAGAAAATTGAAAAGTTGAAAGAAAGAAGGAATCTGGGAAGGTGGATATGAAAATGTGACTAAAGGGCATGATGTGGTGAGGACATATAAAACTATTCAAAATTTCAGGAAGTAATATAATCTTTTTAAAACTGCCACTTTAATTTGCATATTCTACAATGTTGCAGCTTCCATTATTTTCATAAAACATTTAGAAGATATATGTTTACAAGTTGCTAACTGAGCATTATTGCTAAATTCTCTTCAAAAGGCACAAGGCTAATCCTTATTTTCTGACACTATCATTTCAGTAATTACATTGAATCAATTAATGACCTTGAAACATGTAATTTGCCATTTTTTTTGTTTATTTTTCTAGTTTTACTCAGCAAATTCCTCATCTGGCTCATATGCAACCCCTATGTTATGGAGAACATGCAAACCTGGCTTCTCATTTTCAGTAAACTATCATTTTCTACTGTCTTGAAAACAAACTATATGCATGAACTTGGAAGAAAATTATGACATTTTAATAATGTCGCATAGAAACTATGCACTTTTCAGGCAATTTTGTACTGGTTTCAATAGAGCAGAACAAATTCAATGCTTTCTGGGCATAGTACACTAAAGAGAGATCTTTCAATGAACAGTGCAATGAGATGACCCATATTTGTATTGCAAAATAAAGCATGAAATAGTTTTAAATTCAAAATAGAAACATCTTTAGCAAATCATATACAAAATGTTCCTTGGGTACTATAAAGACATCCAAGATCACTCTTCCACACTTTAGTGCAATCATTTACACTTAATTTTCTAAGCCATTTACTAGACTCTAAATAGAATGGTCTGTCCTCCTCACAAGATCATCAGATGGCTTGACCAGCTCTGCTGGCTTCTGCTTCCCTGGGTGACAGAGCTCCCTTCATGCACTGATGTAGCTCAGCTCCACAGGGCTCAGGCTGGAGGAGGGCTTCCTCCCAAGACCGCCAGGGGCAAGAAACAGAGGGAAGAACTCAGTATACTTTCTGAAACTGATAATCTGCACTTACTGTCTTAAAAATATAAGTACCCTGGAAAAAAAATACCTTACTAAAAGTTTGGAGCCAATTCTGGGTTCCTGAATTATTTTAGGGGAAAATAATGTATTAATCATTTCTTTGAGTTTTTAAATTTCAAAAGTCATAAACCTTGCCATCTCCAATAATTCGCAAACTTCTGAAATCTCATTTTTAAATCTGTCCTCTGACCTTCACCTCCTATTCTTTCAGCTCACTAATTGCAATATTCCCACTCTAGAAATTTCCATGGAGACCTATCACTCCTTGACATTGCCAGTGTGCTCCTTCCTAATCGTTCTTCTCATACCCTCATCTCTACTCATTGCTTGAAGTGTATGGTTCAGCTTCATAACCATTCCTTGAACACACTCTTAACTTCCTCACTGTCCTTCAATCTCTCTATTCTACCTCACTAGCAAAAAGCAAAACCCCAAGTGTGATGCAATAGGCAGAACGATAGCTCTCCAAAGATATCTGCAACCAATCCTTACACGAATTTGTTGGTTTTATGGTGAAGAGGAATTAAAGATGCACATGGAATTAATGGTACCTATCAGTTGGCCTTGAGATGGAGAGATTATCTTGTATTATCCAGCTGGCCCCAGAGTACTAACATGGGAGGCAGAAGAAGTAGAGGTATGGCAACCTTTGCTAGCTTTGAAGATCAGTGGGAGAAACAGGCAAGCAAATGAGCTCTAGAAACTGGAAAATGCAAAGAAACAGATTCTTATTTAGGGCTTCCTGAAGGAATGTACCCCTGCCGACATCCTGAGTTTAGCACAGTGATATTCACTTTGAACTTCTGATCTCCAGCAGTGTAAAATAATAAATTTGTGTTGTTTAATGCTACTTCATTTGGGGTATGTTTTAGGAGTATAAGAAACGAATGCCCATAGCATTAATGTCCATAGCACAACTATCTACTTATGCTATGCCAGCACCCACAGAGATTCTCATTGGAGAAACCATACAATCATGCACATTGGCCTCACTTCAAAGAGGAGTTCATATAAAAATTGGTCTTTTGACATTTTCAGGTAATCTTGACATATTCCCAATGGTCAGCTTCTTTCTCTTCAAGATGATCATTTCACAAATTCTCTTTCCTCAAATCTCCTTCATTGACTTTCCTCAATTTGCTCTGAATTTATGCTTATTACCTTAGAAAAGAATTACACATAGTTGGGAAATGCCACATGTTCTTACTATTTCTCTAGTTGACTTCCATTGTTATATATGTGCCCTGCCTTCCCCATATTACAATGAATGTACTGTCTATGAACCATTTGAAAGCCATTCCCTTCCATGGAGTCCTGGATCTTGACTGATACCTCAGGGGCTTCCTAATGGCAGTAACTCAGTAGCTCAGACAAAATGCCTGGAAGTCTTAATTTCACTTTTGCATTAGTGCTACATACCACATCCAAATGCACCAGTATTTCCTATTGTCTTTACACCAAAATATGCCTTGAATCCAATTACTTCTATCCTGCAGAGAAAAGGTTGCTAGAGTTTAGTTTAGTTCTCCTTTATTTCTCACTTGGATGATGGAATAAACTTCCTATCATTACTTGCCACTATTCTATAGCATTAGTGATTTTTTTCCTAAAGTGAAGATAAGATTTAAACGTTCTCTCATCTATAATATTGGAATCTGTCCACTGCAAACAGCAAAAAATCTAGTCTCTAATATGGACTATAAAAATCTACATAGTCAGAACCCTGTCTAGTTTATCCTTGCCTTCTATAACTCTTCCCTTCATTTACTCTATCCATGCTGGCTGTCTTTCTGTCCTACACATTAGATAACTCAAGACCATGCATTTGCTATTCCTTCTGCTTGGAATGATTTTCCTCCACATCAATGTATGGGTGCTTCTCTCTTTACTGATGTTTTAATTCAAATGTCTTCTCCTCTAAGAAGGCTTTTTTGATGGTAGCTGTATAAGCCTGAAGTGGTTCAATTACATTACCTATAAAAAAAACCTTCTTCATAGCATTTATCAGTGATCAAATTCTCATTTCTTATTCATCCATCCATCCATCCATTTATTGTCTGCTTGCCCCCAAAAGACTGCATATATGGAATATACTCTTTCAATTCATTTTTAAGGCTAACTCTTCTTTCAGTCACTAAGTTAATTCTCCAGAGTCAGCTTTGTTGAAGCAAAATTTGAGAAAGATTGCTGCTAAAGCTTTTTTGTTTTTAAGTGATCATTTACTTGTCCTTGGAAGCAGTATGAAAATAGGATCCTTGTGATTCCTACCAGTTCTGTCCAAAGTAGACATTGTTAGAAATCAGGCTGGGCTGGGCATCAGCAGCACCCACTTTTGTTTTGTTTCTACACTGATTCTGTGACAGGACTAATGACAGTAATATGTACCGCAAATAAACAGCGTATACCTAACTGAGAGCACCTGTATTTTAACTTTTGTCCTGCCATTACAGTGACAGGCTGTTGGGCTTTCTCTGTGTTTGTTGTACATGCATTCATTTGGTTTCTCAGACTAAAATTGAATGTCTTGATGGTGGAAACAATTTATAGTTCTTTAAATCACCATCACTCCAAGCATGTGGCAGGTTCTGTATGAATAGTCTGATTCACTGATGGATTTTCTATGGTCATGAATATTTCTTGCCTTATTGGGGCTTCTTTTCCTCCATGCCTATCCACACACCCGCCTTCTACCTTATCCATCACATTGTGACTTTGAAGTGTTAGCAGTGAACAGGGGAATAATCATTGCCATTTCTGATTTACAGAGCAGGATGTCACTGAAGTTTCTTTGATGGTAATGGCATAAACTATAAGAGCTTTTCAACAGAGACTTAGCTGTTGAAGATCCAATGGGACCACATAATGAAGTGATGGCCCACAGCATGGGCTGCTGTGAGGAATGCCATGAGGCTGCAGTATGTCACTGGCATTAACGGCATGCGTTGTCACACCTAGAAAGCTGCTCTTTTAAAATCTGTTTGTATGCAAGCAATAGGTCCATTTTGTTATCACATCTGTTTTTCTAATTGAAACAATTTTCATGTTGTGATTTTTCTTTTCTTGACAAATTAGTCATAGTAGACTATGCAAATGAATTGATAGAGATTATTGAGATGACAAAAAATTTAAACAAAAAGCTACAGTTAAAATAGCAACTTGCCTTGCACACTCTAGGCAAGCACACTACTACTGAGCTACAGCTCAGTAAGTACTGAGCCCCAGCCCCTTAAAGACCTTATTAATAAATCATTTTGTTGTAATTCAGTTGTAGCCATAGGAAAACACACTACTTTTTTGTTAAAAGGATATGTGAAGATGCAGGCCGTTCATTCATTCTGCAAATTATTTTTGCTATTATCCTTGTAAAGCTTTATAAATGCAAGGGGAATGTCTATATAGCTTTATTTTGTTTATATAACAAGTAAGTCACTGTGCCTTTCCCAAATGCATATATACTATGTACAATGTAAAATATCAATGATAATCAAATTGCAAACAAGAAGTTTGATAACATACATACAAGGATTTATTTATTTTTATGCTCTCCCAAATATTTCTCTCACCTGAAAAAGACATGAAAATAACCCGAATGTTAATGTGTTTTATGTCAGTGAAGGGTGTACTCATTTCTCTAAAGGTATTTTTTTTTTAAATTCTAACTTTCTAAGCAGAAAAGTCTCTCACATACACATTCAAAACCAGGAACAATGTCACTTACTTGAAGTTTTGGAATAAGTGTTGGAAGCAAGTATGTATAACACGAAACTGATTGTAGAACCCCTTGGCTCTATCCCAGTATTCTCTGGCTCTTAAAAAGCTAAGCAACTATTTCTTAGTCTAATTCTGTTGTAAATAAAAGAGAATTCCCTCTATCTGTCCCATCATGATAGTAATGATCTGATGTTAACCTTTTATGGATGGGGAAAGAGAGGCACAGAACCAGCTGGAAATCAGTGGCTCCAAAGCCCTGCATTTCCCCTTAAACCACAGTCTTCCTACACGTTCAGGGAACAAGGTTCAACATGTGCCATCTCTCCCCACCTGATTCCAAATGTCCAAAGGAAAGTTAAATAAAACAGGAAGTTGAACTATTAGAAGGAAGTTCTCTCTCCTTTTTTTTTTTTGTTTGAAAATCTGTTAAGCATTGAAGCAAACCTCTGTGCTTGAAGGTGGTAAATGATAGATAGGGTTCAATAGAGTCTGCAGCAAAGGGTGTGTATTTTAGTGTCTCTGTGACCTGATCCAAAGGCTATTTCTAGCGGTTTGTCATTTAGTACAGGGAAGGTTAGTGAGGTCATGTTGATATATGATCTTTTATGCTCTGAACTTATCACTGCACTGGAACTGCTCCCACAATTCTCATTTAAAATGAGTTGTTATCTTTTGATACTAAAGAATAGAACAAGCGCTTTATTCTCCAAACTGTAACATAAAGAAAAGTCAAACTTTGAATGTTAACGTATTTAACTAGAGAAATTTAGGACATCCTTATTTTTGCCCATAGGAGGAAAAAGAACGTTAGCATTCTCAGCGGAAAACCTAATGAGATCACATGGACAGATCTGCTAGTGAGGAATGTCTCCACGCTAACATCACCATGATAAATATTTGTTCTTGTGGAGAATAAAATTATCTTAAGAAATGTTTTAACATCTCAGCACACATTCCAAAAGTAATAAAATTCTCTAAAGAAAAGGCCAAAGAAACAGGAAGACACTGTAGGATGGGGGAAAAAAAATAAAGCATTGCCAGCCAAGGATCTAGGAGATTGCATTCTAGTTTGCCCAACTATGAGATAAATGGTGTGCAGCAAAGACCATGACTTCTCCTTACCTGATCTTTTCTTGCTTGGATTTCACTAACAACCTTCTCAAATGTTTCTGAGTCAGCTGACAGATCTAGCACCTCCTCAAATCTATCTTCATGGACCTTTCTAATTTGGTCAGTTATGTCACCAGCTCCAACAGCAGCAAAAATAAAGCTTTCTTACCAGACCTAGAGGTCTTTCAGAGTCTAGTCCTTGCTTACCTCTTACCTTGCTTATCTCTTTCTATTTCTGCTTACTTGCCAGAACTCAGTTTCCCTCACCAAGCACCTAAATCTTACTTATGGAGTCCAAGTAATGGTTTACTTTACCTTCATGGCTGCCTTTCCTTCTGGGTTTGATACCCTTTTTTTTTGTTATATCTGAATATGTATTGTATTATAACCATCGGTTTACTTCTCTGTTCTCTCCCTTCTACCCATTAGACTAAAGCTTCTTGTCGGTGGTAGTGAATGGCTGCATAGTGAATGAATGAAAATCAACTCTCATTATTTTGGGTGTTCCCATTATTTTGGGTGAAGGGAAGATGGAGTTGAGTGGTTGGCCAGTACCGTCATCAAAAAATCAAGTCCTCACCTTTACTGGGAATTAAAAATACCTCTTCTGAATGCTCTGGTGGAGAATAACTGAATCAATTTTAATTCATTAGAATACTGAAATTAATTTTGAAAGAATAGTTTCTTTTGCTGCTTAAGCAAAAGAATCTTGAATTTTGTTTCAAATGATACATTTTTTTATGTTTGCTTTTTCAATCATTTTTTCCCTTTCCTCTGCCATCTTAGTGTCATATGATCATGGTTTATAGATAAGTGTCACCTATCTCTACAGAAAACACAGAGGCAACCTGGAATAATGGAATGAAATATTACTCCATGAAGAATCAGAAAATATGGGTTTCTTAGTGTGGCAGTTTTGGGCAGCATACTATCTTTTGGGCCTCAGTCTTCCACAAATTAGGATAATACTCTCCTTACAAAAGAATGATAATGCTCAAATAAGGTGGTATGTGATGTGAAAGTACTTTGAAACAGCCAAATGTTAAACAAACATTTACTCTAACTCTAAACCAAAAGTGTCAGCATTATTTATAATGGCTCCGTAATCTAAATTTTTCTAAAAGCTACTATATCAAGAATAAAAGAATTAATTTAAATTTTATCTTCTCTGGAAAGTGGATAGGATAGAAACCAGAAAAATGCCTCAAGAAAAGAGGAAGATCTGTGCATCAAGTAGCCCAGGCCAGATGTAATCCACACCTGGAAAAAATGACTCCAGCTAGTTGGGAATTTAGGACTATATGTTTCTGTGCTACAGAACCATCTACTGGCTCATACATTTCTCTCTACTCAGACATCCACCACAAAGAACATCACTGAAGGCAAACCAGTGAATTTGGAGTACATCACATGTCTCTACAGTGTCTCATATTCTGAAAATGTCTCTGCAGTCGAGTCTGCATGTGTTGCCTCACAAGGACCTAGAGAAGGATGTTAATATTATCCTTGGATAGGAAAAGAAAGACAGCTAGCAATTAAGTGATTTGCCTCAGGTCACAGAGGGAATTAATGATGCCTTTAACATTCAGAAGGTCTTCTCTGTGTAGCAAGAACTCCTTTATTCCTTCAGCTATGGGTTGTCCAGGTTATGACCATATTAACAAGTCTTCAAGGCCAGTGACCTTGAGGCACAATTTTCAATGGAAAAAGTGATGTATAGCTCATCTAGTCAGGCAGGAAATACAAAGAAGAGACAGGAGGGCAAATCTGTGTTTTGCTATATAAGTTTCATGTTCTCTCTAATAGATTAATGATTTTTCTAAGAGTTTCTGAATTTCTTTGTGTGTATGGATGTGTTTATTATAATTAGCAGTAGATATTAATTGTAGAAAATAATGGGTTTCATTGTGAAATTGTGACATTTCATACATGGATATAATATACAGTTTCTGTGTTTGTTAGGAATGAAAGTTAACTGCATTAATAACAATCTATATACAAGCAAATAATTGTACAGGGGTTATTAACATGGTTGACAGTTACCTTGACCACTGGTTCCCATTTTTCTACTCTAAAGTCTATGGTTAATAAAGTAAGTAAACTTGAATTTTTAAATCATGAAATACATATAAGCTCCTCTGGGTGGGAGAGGACTCATGACTAGAACGAATTGGTAGAAATCTATGTCTCAGGCATTGATCTTTTCCTCAGATATATCTGGTTCTTTTTTTAGAAAGATGGTAGGAGGGTTCTTCCCCATCCCCTTTAAAGACAGGAATAGAATATGATGTGCGCTGGTCAATGAAATATGAGCAGAAATGACACATGTCACTTTCAGGTGGAAGTTTTAAGAACTAGTGCAAAATGTGTAAGGGGTCCCTTTCCCTCTCCCATAGCATCTGATGTGGCTGTTCAGTTTGCCTTGTCCTGGACAGAGGCTAGGTGGAACAGAGAAAGCAGCCGATCTATTATGGACATGTAGCTTGAAATAGAAAAAAATTATACTTTAAACCACTTTGACTTGAGGTTTGTTTATAATCAAAGCATAACATACGCTGTACCAACTAAAACGATTCAAACATAAAAGAATTAATTTGAATTTTTTCTCCTCATTCAGAAAAAAACAGATTCATTAAGGAAGAGAATGGCAAAACATATGAAGAAGTACATATTGAATGGATGCCCACAAACCTAAAGGGAAAAGTAAAATATAAAATGTCTGAGAAAAGAGAAATGAGACCATAGAGAAGTGGTTGCATTGGAGTGTATCAGACAAATGCCTTCCTAACACAGGTGGCAAAACTGCTATGATAGACCACTATTGGGAGACTGTCCATCTGATGAATGTCAAAAGTTTTTTTTTTTTTTCCTGATAAAATGGCAGAATATGACAAATTTTTCACTCACCCTCAAATAATGTGATCTTTCTTTCAAAAGTGACAATGTGGTCTTTCAGAAACTGGGGAGGCAGTGGGGGTAACTGCAAATCAGAATTCAATTGGCTCAGTAAAGAAGAACTGTTTAATGTCAAGAACATCGTGGAGAACATGGGAGATTAAAAAGCAACCAAAATAGGAAACACTGGACATAAAAATGTATTCTGAATTTTAGAGAAGTGAATACAAAAGATATTTTATACCATAATTATAAAATTTAAGAGTCTGGAACTCTGGTAGGATGGGAAGACACAGTATAGTATATTATCATAAAGTCAAAAATAACTCAGAGAACCCTTAGTCCTTGCAGAAAACTATATATCTCTTCATTCATTCTTTCAACAAATATTTGTTGAGTTACTACTGAGAGTTAGGAATTGTACATAAATGTTCAGGGTAAACAGGATATATCTCTTGACCAACTCATGGAGCTTACAATATATTGAGTCAAACAAACAAGTAAACAATAAGAAAAAGGACTCTAGCTAGCATTTATTATATATTGAGTGTTAGTGATTATAACAGGGCCTTTACATAACTTCTCCCCTAATATTACACAACAACTATGTAAGGGTAATTGTCCTTATTGTGAATAGGAGACTGTGAGGCCCAGAGAAATAAAAATATATGGCCCTATATTTATACCAAAGACCAAAGTAGGAGTTGAAATCAATTTTGTATGATTTCAACATTTGTATTCTTTTATCTATACTTTGATGCCTTTAATATCTGACTCTTAGATATGTGATATATTTTTTATATTTTTGAAATGTTAATTTTGTGCATATGTGTTTGTGTATGTTTGTACGGGTGTGTGTGTATGTGTGTGTGTGTGTGTGTGTGTGTGTGTGTTTACATGGATAATGGTTGTATTTCATGGGAAAAATTACCTCTTTATGTGATTATAATTTGATTTTTTTTTAGTTTAGATAAAGGTTGGTTTTAGAAAGTTACTGGATATTAACGATTTATAAGCCACATCTTAAAGAGTTCTATAAGTTATTTGCAACATGTAAATTATGCTTTTAGTAAAGAGTTTAGAAATGTTCATTTAGTACAGAAAAAGGATGCTCAGAAAATGACAAACTCTTCTCTAAAAATATAAGCAATGATGAAATTTTACAAATTTATAGTGGAGGGTAGACATTTTCTGATTTTAAGAACATCTTGTGTGATGCAGCCACATCAATGTTTATAGCAGCTCAATTCACAATAGCTAGACTATGGAACCAACCTAGGTGTCCCTCAATAGATGAATGGATAAAGAAAATGTAGTATATATACTCAATGGAATATTACTCAGTTTTAAAGAAGAGTGAAATTATGGCATTTTCCATTAAATGTTTGGAGTTGGAGAATATCATGGTAAGCTGAAATAAGCTAATCCCACAAAACCAAAAGCCAAATTTTTTCTCTAATATGTGGATGCTAATTCACATTAAGGCAGGGGGCACTAAGGCGGTACCTTAGATTAGGTAGAGGGAAGTGATAGGAGGGAGGGGAGAAGATGTGGGGATAGGAAAGATAGTAGAATGAAACAGACATTATTACTTTATGTATATATGTGACTACATGACCAATATAATTCTGCAACATGCACCCTCACAAAAATGAAATTATAACCCATCTGTGTATATCAAAGTGCATAAATGCATTCTACTGTCATGTATAACTAATTAAATTACAAAAAAAAATTTTAAAAAGAACATCTTGTTCTTCTTCTTTAGGACTTGAATTCCAAGAATTAAGAGAGGTATTACATTTTTTTTCCTGGAAATCCCAGTATTATACACCTAAAATTTGAGGAATTTTGGCATCTGAGAATATAACTCACTACTTACTATAAGCTAAAGACCTAAATTGATTTTAGCGTTGGAAGAGAAATTGCACTTTGGTTCTGAATTGCTTCCCTGTGAACACTGAGCCAAATATTAATGTAGAATTAAAAGGAAACAAAAAGTGTTCAAACTCTAATGTACTCAGGCTTATAAATTGGAATTCAGTCATTTTAAAATAAGTTGGATTCCTTGAAGCAAAACAACTCTTGTTATTTTTGTATTACTGCTCTGACCCACAGTTTACATACCGGTAACATACAATGCAGGTGCTCTTCAGATACAATCAAATGTCCAGGCGGGAGTTTTCTGAGACAATGCTCACTCAAGTGCACATGAGAGAGTCAAGTGTTTCTTCCCATTCCACTCAGAGAATTTTCTCTGACTACCAGTGCTTCAAGGAAAAGTTTATTGCTTGTTAATTCAATTTTTTTGCACTACAAAAAATTTAAAACTTCCCAAAACATAAATAATGTAATGAAAATAATAAAATATACATTAAATATAATAATATAATATATAATAAAATATAATAAAAATAAACAATATAATTACCTAACCAAAAGCAGTGGTAAGATCTTGGTTTATACATTCTAAACCTTTTTCTTTGTAGATAAATAAATTTATAAATTTTCTTTTTAGAAAAAAGAAATACTTTCGATGTACTACCTTATTTTTTTCACTTATTAACATATTAAAAGAATATTTACAAGTCAGTTAAAATAGCCATGTAGTTTTAATGCATGACTATCTCACAGTTTTTAAATCAGTTATTGTATTTAAATATTTGAATCATCCCTAATTTAGCTACTATAACATCATTCCTCAAAAATATTTGACTTGATCTTTGGAAAGTAATTATGTATTTTTAAAAAGTTATTCATTATACAATGTATACATATATTAAACATCATAAGGCACCCCACAATATTTTTGTGTTAAAAATAAATGAAATTTCAAAGTTATTCATATTGTAATATCTGTTTTTCTGTTTGCTTGTTTATTGTTAAAAATACCCATTTGGGTGTTGGGATAGTGGCTCAGTGGTAGAGCACTTGCCAGATATGTATGAGGTACTGGGTTCGATTCTCAGCACTACGTATAAGTAAATGAATAAAATAAAGGTTTATCAACAACTAAAAAATATAAAAAAAAAATACCCTTTTGGAGGTGGGTGATGAGAGAGTCAGTACAGATCTCAGTACTGACAGCATGGCTGCTTCCACCTGCTGGCAGCCTGGCTGCCCAGGGCCAGATGCCAGGGCTTATTACCTTCTGCACCCTCGCTTCTCTCCTTATTGAGACTGGGGCTTTTCCCTGTCCACTCTAGGTATCAATCCCTGTTCTTCTTGGGGATGAGCCTGGCTTTTGTAAGGGTGAAAAAAATTTCCACGTTCCCCTGTCATTTTTCTCATCCTGCTTCTCTAATGACAGTTTCTAGAAAGGAGGCCTCATCCCATGACTTGGGAGCCCTCAGGAGCTGCTCATCAGAAGCCATCCATCCTCTGAGGCTGATGTTTGGGGATGTGCTTCAAATGAAATGAGAACATTTCACATTTGCACATTTATTTCTTCCCTCATCACATGATATAGTCCTATTCTTTAGATTTCACGTGTGTCAGGAGATACAATTTTCCATAACACCAACTCTGTCTTCATGGAGCAGGTCTATATTTCAGAACCACTGGGCAATTCCAGGTGAGAAGGCGTTTATTGCAGACCTCTGGAGAACCTTGTCTGGATTTCCTTTCAACAGGTGGCTGATTAGAATGTTCTGGTGTTTAGGTATGTCTTATGTCTTTAGTCCTATGTGCTACTTTAAAATGTGTGAAGATCCTTACTAACTCAAGATTGGAAGAACATAAATCACCTAGGCTGTTGAAACTGAACCTCTGTTCACATATGTTACAAATATTACAATATGAAGAAGCAACTAAGCCACTCCTATGCCCATATTCCTAAATGTGGGTGAGTGTGTGTCAAAGGCCAAGCGGAAGGCACAGAAGCAAAAAGCATGGGGATGACACCAAGGTCATAATATTATCATTATTTACACAAGATTGTAACATTTGATGCGCTGAACTCCCAATCGGCAGTGATACATATTTTTAGGTACTGAGTCGTTAAGCAATGAAAACAACTGTTCCCATTTCTACATCAATGTCAAGTGTGGATGGACAGCATTGTAGCATTGTATTTATACAACCCAGGCCTCGAAAATCTTTTATCTCATAATATTCATTATAGAAATGAGAAAACTGAGTCAAGGTTAAATGGCCTAAGGCTCCTTCATTTTAGATTTTGTTCATCTAAAAGCAATTCAGAGTCTGTTTGACTAAAACATGAACAGAAAATCTATATCCAACAGAAATATTCTTCAAAGAGTGTCAAGAAAATGAAAATAAAAATTAATAGTTTTGTCCAACTAAATAAAGACCAAATTCTTTTGCCTGAAATTCAAGGTCCCTCCCACCCTCCATCCCTCCCTCCCTTCCTTCGTTCCTTCCTTCCTTTCTTTCTCTCTTTTTTCTACTTATCACCCTGTCTCTTTACAGCCAAATGAAATTTTAGCACAATTAACATTTTGCTCTGAGTATGTAGATACATCATACCATTCAGTCTGCTAATTCAAGGCTTGATCTCCTTCAGACCGAACTCAGAAATCCAGCCCCAATTTTCTACAGATAAATGGGTATATTCTTGGCTCTGCATCATTGGTTCACATGTACTCTGTAAGGGTTGTAAATTCATTTACAAGTACAAAACCTTACATTGGAAGGTTAGTTAA
Organism: Marmota flaviventris; assembly: GCF_047511675.1. NCBI lineage: Eukaryota > Metazoa > Chordata > Mammalia > Rodentia > Sciuridae > Marmota > Marmota flaviventris. The sequence goes on along the minus strand of NC_092503.1, from coordinate 49,758,489 downwards.
CTGTTTGCATATGTTAATGCAAGTTAATGAACTTGCAAGGATGCACCAGGGAGAAGTTGATACTGCTTTCCGTATTTCTTTTTTCAAGCATTATATGAGGATACCAGCTGCTTCCCTTATCTTTACCATGGTCACCGTCACATTCATTCTCTAAAGCAGAGATCAAAGTTGGAAGTGCCCTTAGCAACTTCTTCCCACCAAATGAGATAGCCCGCCATAAAGAGCTTTTTCCTATGGCTTCATATTTCCTCTGGAATGCTTTCTGAAGTCCTTTGATTTTTCCCATTGCTGTCCCAATCTTTTCATTCTTGCTGTGATTGTCTTGTCCACTGTGGACCTCTTATCTAAGGACCCAGTCCTTCTTGATGCATTTCCTATTACTGGACTGACAACACCTTATAATCCCAGATCCTGAGACCCAGCCCAGCTCAGACCGCCCCTCCACCTGGAGGAAATGAGAAACATAGGAAGGCAGGTGATACCAAGAATATATTTTGGCCAGACTAAATCTGCTGGGGCTGGATTGACAGCATCTTTCACTTCTCTAACTCCATAGGTCCTTATTCAATAGGCACTTCAGCTCACTGTACTCATTCCCTGGTGATCTAATTCCCTGGGACTATAATAATACCAAGGTGTTTTGTTTCATTTTTGTTTTTGCCTACAACTGACTGACCTATAGATAAATAAGCTCTGAAAATATTCGAGATCATGTTTTCACTATGATGGTTCAGTTGTCTGATGAGCAAACCTGTCCAAGAGCAGACTTTTAAAAATGATATGTGCTGATGAAAATAAATCTTGATATAGGGGGGAAAAATCACACAAAAGATTTCACTTCATTATCCTTCTTTCTTGGTACATTTGAGACAATGTAACTGAAATATCTCTCTTTTTGAAGGTAATAGGATTAATAATCAGTTATCAATTTTCATGTTTATATTGCCTTGGGCCTTCTGGCACATTATTCTCCAGAAAATCATTTATTGGTAATACAGAAAATGTTTTACAAAATGAGCAAGTTGGACTATTTCACAGTCTGGACCATGTGGTGAGTCTAGTTGTGTGGCATAAGTGATTCCCTGTGGTGGCTATTTTTGCTGGAAATTTTGTTAAATGAGCCAAGATACAAGTTTATATATGTCAAATCGCCATTATATACAATGTAATCTTTTTCTATGAAAGATGAGATATTCAACTGAAATATATAATAGGAAATACAGTCAACAAATTATATGATTTTATTTTATTTTTTAAAGTGCAAACATTTCTGAAGTTGAAATGTCTTTGAAAGAATTACTATTTTAGCTTTCTAACATCACATATCAAGAGAAATATAACATATCTCTTTCATTTGGGAAAAGAACATACAATTTGGAAACTTAATGTTTTTCAGTAGTATTTCCTTTACCAACACGGGAAATTCTAAAGATGTATTTGCATATCCTGAGAAATTGAGCTGCAAAGTTTAGGGCAATATATCATAAATGATTTTAAATATATATAACTTGATTTTTGCATCAGCAAAAGATTCACTGAAATCAAGAAAACCAGTTTTCTGAATTTTTACCTTTTTACGAAGGTTGTTAAGTATTCAGCAAGATCAAAGGGCACTCTATTTCCAGCATCATCGGCATTAAAGCAATTCTTCAGAAATTAGTAATTAGGTGGAATTTTATTCCAATACTAGAGCTTTATATCACATATTCCTATTTACAGCACTAACACAATGAACGGCATAACCGGGACCCTAAATGGAACTCCTCCTGATTAATCGATTCACACAGTGCAGCGAGAGTACTTAGTTGATGCAAAGGTGAAATCACTGCACAGCATCTCAAATATATCAATCTGATGATTACCTGAATAGCCTTTCCCGCTGACTCCTGTCAACACACGATAGCCTGCTTGGCATTGTTTGACTCTGCCTTAAAATGCAGAAATAGGCAAATTACCCAAGCTCTCTTTTGAAGTAAAACACACACAGCCTGGAAGCTGACAGCAGTATTACAAGGAACTAGGAAAGAAAACCCTCTGAGACTGCTCAGAAAAATACCTATAGGAGGCCATTAAAACAACAAAGCTCTTGAGGTAAAATTCTATCTAAGAAGCTTTAATCAAAGAGCAGCATGAATCTTATAGTCTTGTTCTTTCTTCACCACAATTAATAACATCAGTTCCTTAGGGCACTCCTAAGGAACAACATTTCAAAAACATTCCCGGGATAGACCAAGCAAAAAATGCCAAATAAACATTCTGCACAAGCATTTAGTGTAGAGGGAGATACGTTTTAAAAAAAATGAGTAAAAATAAAACACAGAGAGGCCTTCATATGTCCTTCATAGCAAGGCATTCATAAATTGTAACTCAAGTTGGCCTTGGAAAACTTAGGTAAGAAGTACAACTTGACTCTTTCTCCAGTCATTTGTCTTGGGGGGGGTCCCTACTTCTCATCCTCTCTGTCCAGTGTCTTCTTGGCAGAGGGTCTGCAAGTGGCAGTGTAATACAGCAATAAAGAGCACTGTCTACACAGCCAGGAACTTTGGGATTAGAAAACAGGCTCCTTAATTAATTGTTGTATAACTTTGGAGAACTCATTTAAGCATTCTCTGACCCACATTATTCATCTGTAACATGGTGATAGTATCAACTAAGACTTTTCTGAAAATGATGTGAGGTATCCAGTGTAGGTAGAGGTCAAGCACCACACCCTGGGTGTGTCCTGGATTCAATGAATGGCAGTTGTTTTTCTTGCTATAAACTGATTCCCTTGGGTAAACTGGCTGTAACTGTAACTCATCCCTAGAGTGCTTTCATTTCAAAAGGGGTTTCTAGAGGACTGAAGAACTCTCAGGACTCAAGGAAGTCAATTTATTTCTGGTATTTCAGAAATCCTGATAGGCTAGTGGGTAAGTTATTTGTCATGGGATAATTCTTTGTGCCTTTCAAATAAATGTACAGGAAGCTGTGAGCACTGAACCTGCACCAGAAGAATTAGGTTCAAATGATGGTTTTGCCACTTGCCAACTGTGTTACTTATCTCCGGCACATTACTACTTAATCCTTCATTGTCCAGGCTTTCTTACTGAAGTGGGGCAATGATATATCAAAGAGTTATTAAGAGGATTACATGATACAAGGCATGAAAATGGGTTCTGTCAATGGTCAGTACTGTACAACTATAAATAATTGCTATAATCTATTCTTTGCCATTGCCATGAAACATGCTCCAAGAGTGATAGAAATTTTTTAGCATTGAGAAACAAATAATAATTCACTTGGCCAATAATAAGTCAGAAAAAGAAAGAAAAATACATGCACAATAGAACACAAAACAATCTTGATCGGGTATTTCAGCATTCATTTGGTTAGCAAACTTTGAAAATCATCAGAATTCTCTGGGAAAATACATGAGATAAAATGAGTGAATCTCAAAAGCACTGTGCCACATGAAAGAAGACAGGCTTATGAATGCCCAACACATTAACAGATAAGCAAATTGTGTTACATAAATGCAATGGAATATCATTCAACCTTAAAAAAGGAAGGGAATTCTGACACACATTACAACACTAGTTGACCTTGAGGACATCATACTAAGAGAAATAAGTCAGACACAATGGACAAATATTATTATAGATACCTAGAGTAGTTAGATTCATAAAGACAGAAAGTAGAATGGTACTTGTCAGGGGCTGAGGGGAGGGAAAAATACAGATAAGTGTTCAATGGGTACAGAGTTTCAGTTAGGAGAATAAATGTTCTGAAGATGAACAGTGAGGATAGTTGTAGGACAGTATGAATGTGCCTAAAATCATGTAAGTGCATGCTTAAAAATAGTTAAAGTGGCAAACTTTATGTTATGCTTATTTTATCACAACAAAACCCAAAAGAGTTAGGCCCAGTAAAGACTCAGTTTATGGAAAGTTCTAGCAGGAAAACATAGTCATAGAAAGTAGATCAGTTCTTGAAAAGGACCAAAAGAGAACTTTCTGAGGTTAAAAAAAAATTCTACATATTGAAACATTTCTTATATCTTGAAGCACTGTTCAAAACTCATCTAACTGTATACTCAACATGGGTGTATTTTATTGTATATACATCATACTTGCTTGTGATGGTTAATTTTGTGACAACTTGTCTATGGACTACAGTGCACAGCTGGTCAAACACCAGTCTAGATGTAACTGCAAAGACACTTTTTAGTTGCAGTCCACTTTTCAATCAGTATACTTTGAGCAAAGTGAATTACCTCTGTGATGGTTAATTTTATATGTCAACTTCATCAGGCTTTGAAGCATCCAGACATTTGGCCAAATATTATTTGGAGTGTTTCAGTGAGGGTGCTTTCTGGGTGAGAAGGACATTTGAATTAGTAGATTAGTCAAGCAGATTGTCCTCCCTAATGTGGGTGGGACTTTTCTAAGCAACTGAAGACTTGAATAGGACAGAAGGCTGAGAAGAGGAATACCCTTCTCCCTGACCGCATGAGACTGTGTAGGCTTTGGTAGCCTCGGCATTTGGACTGTGAACTTGACTTTTGTTGGGTCTTAAGTGGACCAGCTTTCACACTGGAACTTACATCATTGGCTCTCCTGGTTCTCAGACCTTTGGACTTGGACTGGAACTTCAGATCAGCTACTCTGGGTCTCCAGCTTACTGAAACTTCTCAGGTCCATAACTGCATAATCCAATCTTTAAAATCAATCCTTCATTCACACCCTCCCCCCTAATATACATACATATATATATATATAAATCCCCCCATACATCCTATTGGTTCTATTTTTCTAGGAACCCTGACTTATATGCCCTCTATAAAACGAATGGTAAATTTGCTCATGTAATCAGTTGAAGGTCTTAAAAGGAAAGAATAGGTTTCCTCAAGAGGCAGAAATCTTTCCTTTGGCATCAAGATGCAATGGCAACTTTTGCTGGAATTTGCAACTTCATGGTCTGCCCTTCTGATTTAAGACTTGTCAGGCCCCACAATTGCATAAGCCAATTCCTTAAAATCTCTTTCTCTTTGCACATGTGCGTGCACATGCACACACACATACACATGGGTACCTCTTATTAGAGTTCTATTTCTCTGAATATCCTAACTAATATAGCCATAAAGTTGATTGATAAAGGAAAGAGTAAGGAAAGATACCTGAGATTCTCTATGAAACTCTAGATTCTTAGAGCACACTCTAGGCTTATTGAATCAGAATCTCTAAAGGTAAGACTTAGCTTGTGTAGTTTTAAAAAGCTCTTCCAGATAATTTTGATGCAGACCTCTAGAACTAGGAAAGGTTCTGTAATAACATCTTGAACCAGTTAAAAAATTTTAAGATTATTAAGAGCTGGGCATGGTGGTACATGCCTGTAATCTCAGCAACTTGAGAGGCTGGGGGCATGATGGTCACAAGCTCAAAGCCAGCCTCAGCAATCTATCAAGGTCCTAAGCAACTTAGTGAGACTCTGTCTAAAAAAAAAAAAAAAAAGTTCTGGGGATGTGGATCAGTTGATCAGTGGTAAAGCTCCCTTGGGTCCAATCCTCAGTACAAAGGGGGAAAAAAAAAGAAAAGAAAAAAATGGTTTTTAAACACTTCAAATTTTGTGTGCATACCTTTTTGTTGCATTTTCTAGGTATTTTGTATAAATACAAGAATATTTTATAAATGAGGTAAAATCGTGCCAAAAAAATAGTGGGGCAGAGAAACAAAGTGCAATCAAATGAGTGTTGAGAACTCTGGTCACAGCTGTTGATATAACAAAGGTTGGTCATATGCCTATAAATCAGGCACTGTTCTAAGATCTGAGGACATGTGAAGAGATGACCAACCAGAAATAATCCCTGCCCCAGGAAGCCTATACTCTAGTAGGAGGTCCTCAGAGAAAAGCCAATGATGTGCAAACCTTGAAAACAGGTTTTCATTAAAAAAATAAAAGCTTTTCAAAGGACTCTGGCCAGTAGAATAAAAGTAGCAGAACAAACTAAAACAACCTGTACAGCTTAATTTGTATTTTTATCCCACAGTTTAACTGAGAGTGCTGAACCAAAGTTTAGCATTGGTTGAGCAAGATAACTGCTGAGAGTAAAAAAATAACGGAAAATAGAGTAAGCAATTAGCTCTAGTCCAGCGTGGGTGCCAACCATTGAATGTGGGCCCTTTACAGCTTCCCAACCCTGCTCTCTCAACCCTTAGTTGTTACAAATATCAGGCAGTCACATGTGTTTTCCAGGGAAGAAAAACTGCTGCTAAGTCCTTGTCATTATAGAAAAAGCTGTTGATAAATCCTTTTTGTCTGTAACATGTAAGACCAACTCCAGGGAAGGAGAAGCCAAGTCTCTGACTTGTTTCTTTGCCCATTTATCCTATGTTTATTACACAGGGGCCATTTAAGAATATCTACCTCTTAGGATTTGTGAGGGGCAAATGAGAATATAAATCCCTTAGCATGATGCCCTGTGCATAATAAACTCTCAGGAAATGTTAACCAGCATCATTGGAATATTGGTCTTGGCATTGGCCAGTCATTCCTCCAGGACATAGAGACACAAAGACAATTGAGACAGGCTTCTGCAGCAAGAATCTTAACATCTAGCCGAGGGAGAGATGCCAAAGGAATGATGCATGATTCCTGCTATGAAAGAGGGCTGAGCAGCATCACTAAAAAGGGTGGAGAGAAGGGAGGGAGGAATGTCAAACCTTTAAGGAGGAGGCTTGGCTGGTATTTTCAACGTAACTGCCATTGTACACAGGCAGTTTCAGAGCAAAAAAAGAAAAAAATCTTTTTTTTTCCAGTCATTTTGTGAGAAGTCGTCATTACTCATCAAAATTTTGTATAAAACTCAAATGCATAGGATTATTCTCATAGATATAATTAAAGGCTCATAGGATTAGATTTTCTGTTTAGGCCTTTGATAGAAATAAAACTGTTTGTAAAGAGGTTGACATTTTGAGATGGAGAGTCAGACAACTTTGAGTTGCCGAGAACATTAGAAATCACATACTTTACACTCTCATTCTAAATAAGAAAACTGAGGTGCACAAAGCATAAGTGAGAATACAAACTGAATCTGTCTTAATGAAACAGGGGACATAGGTAACAGTCCCCACCTGTTTGTTCTATATTGTCCAGTATGGTGGCCACTAGGAAAATTTCAAATTTAAAAGGATTGCAATTAAATAAAATTGGAAACCCCATTCCTTGAAATAACTACATTGTAAGTGCTCAATGTGATTAGCAGATATAGCTCCCTCACCAAACAGTATACATACACAGAACATTCTCACCCTACAACATTCTGTTGAATTGTATTGTTAACTTATGCAGTGAGAGAAAAGTAGCTTTCAGTTGATATTAAAAACAGTTCACAATGAATAAAAAAAACTTATTTAACTTTGTGACCGGGTTTCTCAAATGCACTTCTAAATTTGCCCATGTAATTGCTAGCCTATAGAAAAATCTAAGTCAGCACACAAACATTTCACAGGAAAAATTGGCGTATGTTATCACAGAATTTATAGTTTTAAAGATGCATCAAAGTTGTGTGTGTAATTTTGGAAATGTGAATGAAAACCACTTTCATGTTCCAGTTGTCCTACATTTCAGGAATAATCAAATGCACATATCTACTACATAGATTATCAAAAGGAAGAACAAGGAAGCAAATAAAATTTAAGTAGGTCATATTTGAGGATGAATTTGTAAAACAGGAAACAAAGTAGGGAGTGTAGGTTTTATTAAAATGTTGCAAAAGTAAACTTTAAAAAAGTGACTTTTTTGATAAGAAGTAAAAATATTGCAAATAATTTTTCCTCTTTTGATAATAATTTTCACTGTTTAAAAATACACAATATATTAGATCTTAAGAGATGTTTTAAAAGAGTATATAACATGGAGAAACAAATATTCTTCAACTTTTCCCAGAATATGGTATGTATCTGATGATTAAAAACTGGGAGGGGGAAATTTGAGGTTAAAAATTTTTTAAATACTTTCTGGAAGTTGACTTTTGAAAAATCTCAAATATTTTATTTTATGGTTTGCTCATGGGTCTTAGCTACCAAATATCTTGAGCTGATATTCTCTCTTTTCATGTTAAAAATCAAATCAATGAATTGCACTTTTTCAAAATTACTCCTTGCTAGGTTTCCCTCAATATTTCTTTTTCTGATTAGTAAAATTCATTATCAGTGGTCAACATAAGCCTTGACCATAATCATGTGGGCATTTAATATTCCAATATGCCCTTTCAGTAATGCCAAGGGAGTAACTGTAATATGGTTTCCATATGGAGATTCCTGTCCTATAACATTTAGAGTATTTTCTCCTTAGGTTTAATTTTTAAAATATTTTGCCTCATAAATGTTTTGTATTTTTATCCTATTTGTACTCTATGCCTCGATATCTTCTTGCATATTAATAAATCACTTTCCAATATTCTTATGACTTATATCCTTGTGAAGAAGTTCTCAAATAACCATCTATGAACAGGTACTAAAAGTAACAAAATAAGAAAATAAGGATTATGCAATGATCGCACATGTGGGTGGTATAGTATAGAAAGATGACTTGTAACCAATATACTTGAATGATTTTATGAATTCCTAGTAAAACTTTGCCAACCAAAAACCAAAAACAAAACAAAAACAAATCCTTCATTTTCTCTCTCGCTCTTACAATGAGTTGAAATTTATTGGCAAATGTGATTTTGTTTTCAGGTACTCAATATATCAATTTTTGATACCAACCGAGAATAGTGTTCACCGTGATGCTCGTTGCATTTCATTACGGCATAGAGGTGCTGGAAAGGGAAACAACCACCCTCTTGTTTGTACAGTAGCTGGTTAGCCAAGGTAGTTAGAAAGACAGCTATTCAAAATCCAGCCAAACACCCAGCAGGGTAAGCATTTTCCAGGAATGTGCTTGTGGTCACAAATGGAGCATTTTCCATGCTGTCCTCCTAAAATCTAAAACCAACAGTACACAGAGCAATGTTAGGACCCAGAGCAATGGAGATGGTCCAGCCCAGTTTAAGGAAGGGTTTGGCCATGTCCTAGGGAAGAAGGCAGATTTCTGAATAGGTACAGGCTCTGTAAATATTAAATAAGGCCTGCACTCAGGCACAATGTGATCTTCTGTGAAGGAAGGCTAGTTCTGGTAGTTCTGAAAGACAGGCTAATGCTACACCTCTGGTCTCCCATCCCACTCACCCCCCAGAAGCCCAGGTACTCTTCCAAGCCAATCTGAATTCAGAGTTGGGCTTGACTTTCTTCCAGGACATTTTCTGGGCTATGAAGACCATGCCTTCCTTACATGACATTTTCAACTATTCTGTCCTTTTTGCTCTTTTATCCATGGGCTGTTTTTTTTTTTTTTTTGGTCACTGTAATCTTCAACCAACCCTCTTATTTCATCTATCTCCTTCAAATCCACTCACCATGCTTACTCTGGGTGGGAGACACCCCACCTTCTTACCAGCCCTGTTTCTCACACCCTCTCTGGTTTCCTCTAGGCCCTATATCCAGACCTGCCCTTCAGTCCTATGAATTTGTTTGTATGCATATGTATGCATTATATGTATGTGTGTGTGTGTGTGTGTGTGTGTGCAAGTGTAAGTGTAAGCACAGCTGAATTTGAACTGTTATTGCTGTAAAGACTCTGTCCCAAGAAATGACTCCAATGGAAGAAATTTTAAGCAGAGCAGAAGGGTATAAGTGTCTTATTAGGCCACTAGGAAAGATATTTTAGAACATTCACTCACTCAGTCAATATTTATTGAGTACTTATTGTCTATTGGTCACTGCTTTAGGCATCAAAGTTGCAATATAATGCATTTTAAGGAACTAAATTCTAGTGGAGGCAAGAGGTGCATACACAGTTAAAATACAATAGGACAGATATAACACTATATATTATATATACACGTATATTATATATATATATATATATATATATATATTACATATTGTATATATAATTATATGTAATCTATAACACATACATGTAAATAAATAAATAAATATTTCAATAGCACAGAGGGAATCATTCTGCTTGGAGCAGGGTTGGGGGGGTCCTCAGAGAAAGTTGCGAGGGAAAATGATTAAAAATGACTCTCAAGTGGGCATAGGAGTCCCTATTGACTGAAGCTAGCATAAAGAGGACAGGTGAGGCAAAGGAACAAGAAATGGATGTGAGAGACATCAAGAATGTGTGTATGTTGGACCATGAGAGAGGAAAAGAAAAGGAGGAAAGAGCAATTGAAAACAGCTCATATTTGAGAATGCCTTGAGTCAAGAAACTGACAAATTGTAAGGCTACTGGGCTGGGTAAGATCCTACACAAGCCAGGCTGACATGCAACACTGACAGTGAGGACAGCCTCCTGCTGCAGGCCAGCTAGGCGAGCTCTGTGTATATAATATCATGCAATCATCACAACACTGTGCCATGGGTGTTAGTGCCATCTATTTGCACGTGAAGTAACTGAGGCCAGGAGTTACATAATCTTGCACTGCTGATCTGACCCAAGATTTGACCAAGGTTCTCACATGAACATTGTTATCACTTAGTCACCTCCTTTCTTTTTATGGAAAGTGGCATCTGGTTGGAGTTCCATTTGGGAAGCCCAGTAGGGAAGCCATGGAGGGAGTTGAACCCAGTCAAGTAGGTAGAATCCTTCCTTCAACAGCAGGAGGGAAGAATCCACAATGGGAAGAAAGCAGCTTTAATTCTAACTCAGTATTTCTCATCCCAGGCTGTACATGAAATCGCCAAGGAAACATTTACCTGGACCTCACTCGCAGATTCCGAGTTAATTGGGTCAGAGCATCAGCTTTCAAAAAGTGCCTCATATGATTCTGGTGAGTAGACAGGGCTATTGGATATCATTGCTCTAGCTGCTTCTTTGCTGGGACTGCTGGGGTATGAGGTCTCTGTATTACATATGTTCCTTTTTCTTCTTGACCCCCATCAATCTCTTTCTTTTCCTCCAGTCTTGGATTTTTGTGCACATTTGTGTGACCTTAAGCACATATCATGGCCAGACCTTGCTTATAATTCTGACACCATGCTTACTCTCAGGCAAACCACCCAGGCATCCAGGTGTAGAGGTTCAAGGGCTGTCCAGAGTGAGAAGCTCAGAAACCTCAGGAGGCAGTTGGGGACAGACATGTTTGAAATTGGTAGTACTTTTCACCATAATATTGGAAAACCAGGGTGGGAGAGACATGAACAAAAAGAAAGCCTACACTGATGGAAAGTCAAAGGTGTAAGGACACCATGAGCTCTTTCTTCAGAGCTCCTGAAGAAGTGTACAGCCTGCAGTGGCCTATCCATTTCCAGCTGTGCTTCCTGTAGAGTCCTGATAACTGTGTCCTATATTGCAGCCATTCTTTCCATATTTCACAGCAATATAGATTCTAGACTTGATCATGTTCAGATTCTAATATGGGACACCCAAGAGAAAATCATTTTTGTTCATTTTATTTATTTTTTAAACATCAAAAAAAAAAAAAGTCAGGTGAGAAAACATGGGTTATCTGGTACAGGGATAGTGCCAAGGCATTTATCTGTCTGGGAAGTCCCATGGCACTCTCCAGGTAGAGAAAAATCAAGATGAAATCGACAACAATGCGAATGGCAGAAAGAAACAACAGGAAGCTGTTGCTAAAGTAATGAACACCAAGAATCCACTGGAATCTGAGCTGGCACAGGCAGGCAGGCAGGGATGATATGCCGAAGCTGCTCTCCAGTTCTCATGTGGCCCTTGGCATGCCCACTCTCCTCCCTCTCTCCACCCACGGCATGGCTTCAGAGTTTAGGTCAGATGCCATTTTATTTTGATGTTTTCTCCTATTCCACCGTCAAAATGAGTTTCATCTTTGGAACACGTATTTATTGCTTTTTCCTGCACACGCCAGACATACTCTTTACTTTGACCTTGCTTTTCCACTGCCTGGAAAGTTCTTTCCAGATATCCTAATAACTTATTCCTTCATCTTTATTCAAATGCCACCTTCTCAGTGAGGACTCCCCTGGACACCTGATTTATCACTGGAGCCAGCACTGCATCTCCCTTCTGTGCTTTGTTTTTCTCCATGTCATTCTGCATCATTTTACAATCCCATATACCAGAATCCCACACCAGGAAGACAGAGAATTTTGTTCTCTGCTTTATCTCCAGCACCTGGGATAGAGACCAACACATAGCAGGTGCTCAATGCATAGTGGCTGAACGAATAATGAATCTCGTCTTGCCTTATGATTAGTAGAGTATTTGTCTGTGTAGCTTATCGTATTATAAAGCTCTGCACTGTGCTGTGTCTCCCTTGTGTCTCTCATACCATCTGAAAAGTTAACAAGTTTTCATTGTATTGAAGTGAATTGGGCATTAACCTGAAATCCTTCAGCTTCTTCTTAAGAACCTGTTTTTTTTTTTTTTCTTTCTTTTTTTGTTTCATCTTTGGCTACTATGATGTGTGCTGCCTTGCTTTATGCTTTCAGCACTGACTCACTTTAGAATATAATTCAAGAAATTTATGGTAATTTAAAAGCTTTGTTTAGTTCAAGAGGAGGTCACTATAGACTATTGCTCATTTCATTTGCATAATCCAAATACTTAGAACCATTCTGGACGTTTTCATGGAGTAAGGCATAGAGACATTTTTTTTTTTATACTGGGCTCAACAGCTTTATGATGTGCTTTTTTGATTTTTTTGAATTGTAATTGCTACAAAAATGATATTTACGGAGTGCCAAAAGTCCCGGTATTTTTATGAAAAGTTACTTTTGGAGAGAATATTATTCTCTGATACTTCTTATTCATTCTGAGAATACAATTCTGCTGAGGAACTATAACCAAGGTATTTTTTTCCTAAATGGATATGTGAATATGACAATATAAAATGCATCATACAATCTTATTTCAGTGGCTTTCTACATAATGGCAGTATTCAAAGTAGAAACCTGAGAATTATCTCTTCTTGAATAGATGATCTGGAAAATATTTTTTTTACTTCAAACTAATAAAAATAATATCTACTTTTCCCCCACTCCCAAATATTCCATTTACAGTTTCAAAGTACAAGAGTGACAGGATGCTGACTTAAACTCTTGGGTACTGGGAAACATCCATAGCATGGAAGAATACCACTTTTGTTAAAATGAAAAGAGAAATACACACCTATGAATGTCACAGAGATAAGATCTGTAGCACTAAGTTTTAAATATCAAATATCTTATTGTTAGAGTGCCAGGTACTGGGTTTTGGACTTGGTGTTGCTCCATAAATACAGTATCTGCTACATTGATAGAGTAAATATTGTTAGCCATACAAAATAGTGGCAGAAAATAAAACTTTTCTCGGGTGATCATTCAAAACTCCTCCATTTATGATGCTTTAGCAATCAGAGTGGATGTTAAGGAAAGAAGATATGATCCCTCATGTGGCTAAGTCCCATGTTCCAGTGCTAACAAAACACTGGGTATTTTTCTTTAGGTAATGGAGAGGAATAGACAAGACTGGAGTCACCCTGAGATGCAAACTACTGGAAACTGTACGTGCACAGACATGACATCAAGTCACACTAAGCTACCTTAGGAAAAACATCTTTTTAATTCGATTTACTTAATAAGGGGGGTTGTCTCCATGAGGTATTATATGTCTTTAACACTTCTCAAACATTTTTTAATATGTACAACAAGTAAGATGTGGCTTTCAACTTCAAAGAGTTCTGATAACATTAGACTAGAATTTAATAACATTACTCTCCTTGATCTTTATTTTTTAAGGCTACATTGAATCCACAGAAAGATTTTTCATGTATAATGGTGATGTAAAAAATCCTTTCGTAATGCATGAATTTACAGAAAAAGTTTATTTAAATGATGTATAATTGTTGTTGGTGGGTAGATCTGGTTGAAATCATGAAGTTGGTGTGTGACAGGCTGGAAATTGAGATGCACTAGATGTTTGAGATGAACTAGAAAACCTCTAATGTCCACCCACCCTCGCTTTTCAACATTTTGAACCATGGTCTTGGCTGTGAATCCAACATCGAGTGTTTATATCATGTTTGGATCAGCTCAAAGGGCATCTCGGAATGCAGAGCACAATGAGGGATGTGGATGGGGGTTACTTTGGGTTTGGGTCACTAAAAAGAAAAAGGGCTTTTTTGAAAGGACATGGCTAGATCTTGCTTTCCAACTGGGAAGCAGTATAGGGCAGAAGCAAAGTCAAGGTTTTTATTTTATTTTATTTTATTTTTTTAGAGAGAGAATTTTTAAATATTTATTTTTCAGTTCTCTGCGGACACAACATCTTTGTTTGTATGTGGTGCTGAGGATCAAACCAGGGCTGCACGCATGCCAGGTACCGCTTTAGCCACGCATGCCCGCTACCGCTTGAGCCACATCCCCAGCCCCAAAGTCAAGGGTTTTTGAGTTAGGAAACTCTTTGCATTCACTAGCTGTGTGATTTTTATTTTTTTAGTAAGTTTTAAAATTTCTCTGTTTTAATTTCCTCATCTGTAAATCCATAAGGTTGTTATATGGATTAAATAAAATTGGGTGAGCAACAATGTCTGGAATAAACCAAGTGCTTCTCAATAAACAGTAGCTCTTATTCACATGGAAACATAATGGCATTTTTCTAAGGAATGCACCACACACAATTCCCAATCAAATGAACACATCTGGCTTCACTACCTCATTAAAATGCACTTAGCAACTTTATCACTGGAAAACTGTCTCTCCCTGCCTCCTCAACCTCAGTTAATCTCCATTTACCAGAAACTATGGACAGAAACCTGGGTTCATTTTAAGTTGCTTCTTTATCTCCTGGTCATTCAAGAATTGAACTGTAATCACAGTACTGCCATAGATGGCTAGAAACAGTCCAGTATTAATTGACAATTTTTATCATGTACATAAAGACACTAAATTTGTTCTTCAGTATATCAGTAAATCAGTGATGAAGAAGTTATTTTTCAGATCTCAAAATTCCATGTAATATTTATAGCCTCTGAATATATTTAAAGCTACGCATACCAGGGATAAGAAAAAGTTCCATAAGGAGAGAAATAAATATGCTAAATGTGTGCAGTATATCTGTCCTATGCGGCTCAAGCATGCTTTATGCAGTGCTGAGAGTTTGTGAGTGAGAGCTAAGCTGCATTTCCCTGGTTGTTCTTTCTAACCATAAAGGAAGGTGATAAATTATAAATGTGCCTGAGCCACCCAAGGATGACAGCTTTAATTTTCATTTTAACCATATGTACAATTCCAAATGCATGAAACTCAGTAGGAAGATGATAAAGCAGCAGAGGATATGGTAAGATGAGGCTGAGAAGGTGAGATTCCCCTTCCTGCTTATTGGCTCCTGTCCTGTGGACCCCAGTCAGGGATGTCCAGTATTCCCAGTATATTGCCACTTTGCCATCCCTGTGCTCCACCTAAGATGATGGTTCATGTATTTCTTTGCACACAAGATCCATGCATGCCAATGATGGCCAGAATATTTCAGTGACTCAGATCCTTATGTTATTTGATTAAAATGGATGCTTTCCTACTTTATTTTCCATCCCATGTTTTCTTCTTCATTTCTTTTAGCTGATTGTGTGTAATAATTGTGGTATTTGTTAGTTTTCACTTTTTCTTTTTTTGTTCTCACAAATTAAAACCTTACTAATTAATTGTTAAGTCATACTGCTTCTATAAGATGTTGTCCTTATTTTCCAAGCATTTCTTATTGAAGCATCTCTTGTTTTTTCAGGGGTGACAACCTTAAGTCACTTATAGGAGCTGTGCCATTATAATTAAGGTTAAAAACAAACAAACAAACAAAAAAACTGGAAAAGGCCTGGGTCAAATGAGGTCTAAAGTTTAGGATGGGCAAAGCTATGAAAGAAATGAGCAGAATGTAGGAACATTCAAAAGGAAGGCCATCAATTTGCTCTGTCTTTATTCATACTCTATTCCATGTGGCAACTCTCAATGTGGTCATGAGGCAGGCACACCAGTCATGGGAGTGAGGACAGCAGGCAGGGAGGAGGGCGCAGAAACTGTGAGGGGAAGGGAGCAGGATGGTAAACTTGTGAGCTAAAGAGAATTTAAATGGAACCCAATCTGAAAGGTATGTGTAAAAATGAATAATTATGTCACCAGTAAGTATGATCATCTTTTCCCCCTTATAGGTAAAATCCTAATCTAGTAAATGCTGTTACAGAAAGTATTTTGCATGAGACAATAATTCTAGACTAGATGAGAGGTTAGAGCACAGAATTGGTCTAGACTTTATGAGCTCCAGTCAAGGAACATCCTCTGCCAATGTCCTTCATCCATTCCCAGGGGATAGGAATGGCAAAGGAGTGCTGTAAAGAACACTGTCATTTCCTCTAGTGATGTTGGCTACACAGAGGAGAGTGGTGACTTAAACAGAGTAAGTTCCATGTGTGAGAGACTGAGTTTCTGTTCTCCCTTTACTGACTCCCAGGTAGAGTGCTTGTTATTCGAATGTTTCATCAGCAGCTCCTTCGAGCAGGGGGAATAATTTCAGTGGTTGCTTCTCATCAGATATGTGGCCTTGGGCAAGTTACTTAACTGGTCTATGCCTCATTTTCTCATCTATAACAGTGGAATAATTATCATAATTACTTAATAAGATTATTAGAGAGGTTAAATGAGTTAATATCCTTGAAGCATATAGAACAATGCCTGGCACCTACTAAGCAGTCTATAAATGCCTGATGTAATAATAATCATCACCATTATAAACATACGTGTCACTTTGAGTGGGAGATCACTGTATAGAACCATAGCTGAATTTTTTCTTTTGGATTGTGTTTCTTTTAGGAACTTGTCCATGTCTGTTGCAGAATATGAGACAATCGGATATGTTGGATAGTTGCTATTCCAACACTAAAGTTTAGGGCATAAGGTTATTAAGAGAAAAGTAAAACCAGCAGGCAATGTACATGTACGCCAGTAGTTCGCCATGGCAGCTGTGTTTACCACCCTCTGCTCTGTAGCCTGAGCAGACTGGCACAAAACTGCTCCTGATGAGATTGATGACTTGAGCATCAGGAGAACTCTCCAGTATTTGTGGACTGAAAGACTTTTTGTTCTCAGCTAGCCAAAGGCAGCATGCAGCGCTCTCAGACACTGACAGTCTCACCACTTGGGATGACCTATGACCAATATATTTAATGACATGATCACATTACTAACTGGATTTCCCACCAGTCACTGTTCAAATATTTAAATGGCACAGATGAAATCAAACTCTGATGAAGGCCTTCTTGTTTATTGCACTAAGAAAAAAATCTGTTTCAGCCATGGGAGTGTCTTTGATAAGCTGCAGATGGTCTCATAGAAGGATGTAAAATTAAACTCTCCAAAATTTCCTACTCTGTGACCAAACATGGTTATTGAATGATGAGAGAAATCTCTATTCAAAGATTAATCCTCAAATAAATGGATTTACTATCCATAATCTGATAAATGGAAATGGGAGGTGGCAATCCCAGAAAATCCATGGATAATTTTAAACATAGCAAATCCCTCTAGATGGAAAAGGCAAAGATTTGGATGTCAGGTAGGACTGGGTACACATCTTCACTTTAATATTTATTTACTTGAACCACATTTTAGTTTCCTCATCTGTAAAATGCTAACAATTGGCACTTATTTCAAAGTGGAGTTGTTAGCATTAAATGAGCAATCTTTGTGTATCCTTGTGATAGTTCCTGACATATGAAAACTACTCAGAAAATATTTGTGTCTGCCTAGCTCTGCTCTACCCTTAGTCAGGATCTGAATGTTGGGAGCCTTTACCAGGCAAAGTTAATTCCCAGCATGCTGGTGGAGATTACTGATGCTCATAGAAATGAATCTCACCTGCCCACCTCTTTTTTACCCAACTTCTTTGTTGTTTTTTGGTCCCTTATCCGATCCTCCCTTGTAGACAGCTCCCATTGTTTACCCTACAAGTTTTAACTTTGAACTAACCCTAACCACTTATATAAACTAGGTTTTGGTATTATGTTCAAATTCCTGAGCCCAGTGTTTGGCTCTGCACTTTAAGAATGGTTCGTGTTCAAAACACTAGAAAAATTAGGGATAATAGGAACATATCTCAACATCATAAAGGCTATATGCTAAGCCTCAGGCCAACATCAATCTAAATGGAGAAAAATCGAAGGCATTTCCTCTAAAAACTGGAACAAGACAGGGATGCTCTTTTTTGGCAATTCTATTTAACATAGTTCTTGAAACACTGGCCCAAGTAATTAGACAAATGAAAGAAATTAAAGGGATACTCATAGGAAAAGAAGAACTCAAATTGGCACTATTTGCTGATGATATGATTCTATACCAAGAAGATCCAAAAAGTTTGACCAGAAAACTTCTAGAACTAGTAAACAAATTCAGCAAAGTAGCAGAATATAAAATCAGCACCCATAAATCAAATCCATTTCCATATATCAGTGACAAATCCTCAGAAAAGGAAATGAGGAAAACTATCCCATTTACAATAGTTAAAAAAAAAAAACCCAAACCAAACCAAACAAAACAAAAACTTGGGAAGCAGTTTAATGAAAGAGGTGAAAGATTTATTGATAAAAACTACAGAATCCTAAAGAAAAAAAATCAAAGAAGACCTTAGAAGATGGAAAAATCTACCTTGCTCTTGGATAGGCAGAATTAATATTATCAAAGTGACCATACTACCAAAAGCACTATACAGATTTAATGCAATTCTGATCAAAATCCCAATGACATTCCTCATAAAAATAGAAAAATAAGTCATGAAATTCATTTGGAAAAATAAGAGACCCAGAATAGTTAAAGCAATCCTTAGAAGGAAGGGTGAAGCATCACTATACCAGAACTTAAACTATACTACAGAGCAATAGTAACAAAATAGCATGGTATTGGCACTAAAACAGACTGGTAGATCAATGGCACAGAATAGAGGAAACAGAAACTAACCTACAAAATTACAATTATCTTATATTAGACAAAGGTGCCAAAAACATGCATTGGAGAAAAGATAGCCTCTTCAACACATAGTTCTGGGAAAACTGGAAATTCATGTGCAACAAAATGAGGTTAAACCCCTATCTCTCACCATGCACAAAAATCAACTCAAAATGGATCAAGGACCTAGGAATACAACCAGGGACCCCGCATCTAATAGAAGAAAAAGTAGGCCCTAATCTTCATCATGTGGGATTAGGCCCCAACTTCCTTAATAAGACACCTATAGCACAAAAATTAAAATCAAGAATCAATAATGGAATGGATTAAAACTAAAAAGTTTCTTCTCAGCAAAAGAAACAATCTGTGAGGTGAATAGAAAGCCTACATCTTGGGAGCACATCTGTACCCCTCACACATCAGATAGAGCACAATTTCTAGGGTATATAAAGAACTCAAAGAGCTAAGCCCCCAAAAAACAAATAGCCCAATCAATAAATGGGCCAAGGACCTGAAAAGACACTTCTCAGAAGATGATATACAATCAATCAACAAATATATGAAAAAATGTTCATCATCTCTAGCAATTAGAGAAATGCAAATCAAAACTAATCTAAGATTTCATCTCATTCTAGTCAGAATGGCAACTATTATGAAGACAAACAACAAGAAGTGTTGGTGACAATGTGGGGAAAAACACACACTCATATACTGCTGGTGGGACTTGCAGCCAACATGGAAAGCAGTATGGAGATTTCTTGGAAAATTGGGAATGGAACCACCATTTGACCCAGCTATCCCTCTCCTCAGTCTATACCTGAAGGACTTAAAAACAGCATACTACAGGGACACAGCCACATCAATGTTTATAGCAGCACAATTCACAATAGCTAAACTGTGGAACCAACCTAGATGCCTTTCAATAGATGAATGGATTAAAAAATGTGGCATATATACACAATGGAATATTACTCAGCAATAAAAGAGAATAAAATCATGGCATTTTTAGGTAAATGGGTAGAGTTAGAAAGGTAATGCTAAGTGAAGTTAGCCAATCCCCCCAAAACCAAATGCTGAATGTTTTCTCTGATATAAGGAGGCTGATTCATAGTGGGGTAGGGAGGGGGAGCATGGGAGAAATAGATGAATGATAGATAGAGCAGAAGGGTGGGAGGGGAAGGGAAGGGGCAGGGGGTTAGAAATTATGGTGGAATGTGATGAACATTATTATCCAAAGTAAATGTATGAAGACACAAATTGGTGTGAATATACTTTGTATACAACCAGAGATATGAAAAGTTGTGCTCTATATGTGTAATAAGAATTGTAATGCATTCTTCTGTCAGATACAAATAAAAAAATAAAATTAAATAAAAACAAAGAAATCCAAGTTAAAATAAAAAAGAATAGTTGTAATAGCACGTTCCTGTCCTATCTCATATTTGGCTCAAAGGCTGCCTCATTGAAACAAAAATAAACAACTCATAATGATTCTTGATCATTTTTTCAAGAAAAATTTCTTTATTATGGAAGATTCTTTCTTAAAATGGCTTAGTAGTTCAAGCTTTATCTCATGTGATATTCTAATGATCCTAGTGGTATGCCTGGGTTATCTGGGCCCCGTATTAAGGAGAGGCTGAAACAAAATGACAGTGTTGGGTTTGGAAAGTCAGATCCCCAAATCAGAGAACAGCAATGATGGGAATGCTCACCGTGGGGACACAGAGCTTCTGGTGTAGAAGGAGGGAATCTGGAAAGAGTGGTGATGGTGGTTTATATGGATAGGAAATGTGAGATGCTAAAGAAAAGTTACATGAGAAGAACTAACTAGGTGGACCATACAATGAAGCAGACCAGATACCCCCACCCGAAAGACCCTTGCCATAATTAAGCTTCTCCTCTTGTCAGATCTGCAGGATGTCTGCAGAGGTTATTGTGGTTGGTAGTTTCCTCTTTTTTTGTAAATGCCAGGTTTGCACACAAAAGGTGTGAGTTAGTCTACAAGCTTCTTGTGCACAGAGACATCATCTCTGTTTTCTTGGTCTGTGTCTGGTCTAGAGGATGGAACAGAGAGCACTTGTCATGTGAACCTCCAAGCCTCCCACAGCCACCCCCACTGGGTATGAAGTTCAAAAAATTTCCAAAATCTTTGTTCAGAGGAAGAGCCACCTTTGAACCCTGCAGTCAATAAACCTGCTTCCTAAAAATTCCTCAGGTGTCCAGTCTCTTCTGTTCTACTTCTGTCAAGGTAGTTTATATGGATCGGAAATGAGAGATGCTAAGAAAAGGTTAAACGGGAAGAGCTGACTAGGTGGACCATACAGAGTCAAGGATGCCAAACAAACTAAGAAGTAAGAGTCCAAACCGTGGGTGTTTGGGGAACTGCATATTAGAGGAAGTGATTGTGTGGGCTGTGCCATAGAAAGGTTCACACAGCCAGGATAAGGCTGTCTGCAATCAAGGTATATACTTTTGTTCCAGGGTGGTCATTTCTGACTATTGTGTTGTACCTACCTCAGCTGAATTTAAAACAATTTGTGGAAAGAAACCTTATGCCTCCTTATCTTTAACCACCTGAAAGAAAGAGATGCCCTCCTACGGTGCATTGAGGTGGATTGTCATTAGAGGCTGGGTAACTGAGTTGAGTGCAAAGCCTCACTGTTTTTTGGGGAAATAATTAGTCTGATTTGGAAATAAGATTGATTTCAGCATTTTCAAAAAATTGAAAAAAATTAATTCACTTGCCTCCCTTTATGCCTCTTTAAACCATGGTTTACAAGAAGCAGTCTTTGACAGTAGAGAGCTCTATCCTACTGATCAATCACAAAGACAGCTAAGTAGGATATCTAATGTGGAAATCAGAATATTGTTGAATAGTAATTCCTTTACAAAGAAAATAAGATAATTAACTAACTTTGCCCCTTACAGAGAGACTGCTGGCTGGCCTAAGCTGACAGAATGTTTTTAAAGGAAGCAAAAGTCTGGTTCATAAAAGTTGTGATTGTTCAGCTCCTGTGTTAGACCTCACAGGAGAATGTTCTATCACACCTCACATGCAGCTGAGGAGAATAATGGGCAAGGAAGAATATCCCGGATGGTAATGTTAGAGGCCATTGAGGCCGATGGCCAAGGAGGTCCTTCAAGATCTAAGCAGAGGAACCACATGGAAGGGCAGGAGTTTTTAAAGTTCCTGAGCAACAGGGTGTCATCACTGGTGTGGATCAGGGACTGCTATGTGTTTCCCATCTTTCTTTTCTGAATGGGAGATTTTAGCAGTTATTCTAT
This sequence comes from Marmota flaviventris, assembly GCF_047511675.1. Taxonomy (NCBI): domain Eukaryota; kingdom Metazoa; phylum Chordata; class Mammalia; order Rodentia; family Sciuridae; genus Marmota; species Marmota flaviventris. The sequence continues at coordinate 49,736,230 of NC_092503.1, read as the reverse complement.
TCCCACAGTAACAGTATACACTGGGTCTACACGGTTAGAGCCAGACAACCCGACTGCTTTTATGTCACCAGCACACAGGGCAATCTCTGCATTGATGGAAAAGCTTGTTTGAGCCTTTTTGCAAGATTCAAAGACTGGGTAGGACTTTGACAGCACATAGTTATTTTACTATCCAGAAGCACAGACTTAGATGGGAATTGGCACAAACTCCTTTCCAGACCCTACTTGCAGCAAGACGTAGCCAAATAACTGAATTCTCACTAACAGAATGTGAGCTGAAGTGTTGTGTGCAACTTACACATCACTTAACGCTGTACCTCATGAATATGTATAATTAATACATGTTAATAAAAATATTTAAGGAAATGGAAATATAACTACCCTGATTTGATCATTACACATTATATGCATTTATTGAATTATGATGATGTATCATTAAATGTATATAATTAAAATAATAATAAAAAGAAAAGAATGTTGCTTTCCTTTCATCTCTGCTTCTCCATGGGCAGGAACATTGGTATGGCAGTGACCTAGCTTTAACCATGAAGATGAAGATGATTGAAAATATCATAGAAAGATTCTGGCTCTTGAAATGATAGCAGTTATGCTACCAACCTGGACTTCTGCTTCTCCTAATTGTTAGGTCAGTGAGAAATAAACTTCTATAGGTTGAGCACCCTAACCTGACAATCTAAAATTCAAAATGCTCCAAAATCTGAAACTTTCTGAGTTTTAGATGCCATATGCTGCCACAAGTGGAAAATTTGATGCCACAAAACTTTTTGTGCCATGCACAAAATTATCAAAATTATTATGTGATTATCTGTTATTCTTGTCTAAGTTATATATGAAATATAAATGGATTTCATGCTTAGACTTGGGTTCCATTTCGAAGATATATCACTCAATATATGCAAATATTTAAAAATCCCCAAACACCTGAAATCAAAAACACTTCTGGTCTCAAGCGTTTCAGATAGTAGAGGCTACTCTACCTCTATTTAAGCTTCTGTTACTTTTGGGTCTCTTTGTTATAGCAAATACATTCTCCTTTATCCCAATGCATCGAAGCATGATTATTCTTTGATACAAGGACAAATATGATATTACCTATAGAATAATTTGAATTTGAAATTTCAGTGCTAAGTAGCCTAAAGTCACTTTTCTAAACATTATACATTCTTAGGTCAGCAGGAGTTTTAAATCTGGGTTCTATCACCACACCTAAAAAGTCACACATATAAAAACACAATATACACATATGAAAATCTAATTTTTATCACTAAATCAAAAGTAGCCCTGAATGAATTAAAACACTGTCCAAAATTGTAGCAAATTTACACCCTTCAGTATTAAAAAGTGACAGTCTTAAAATACAGTTTCCTTTTGATTAGATTAACACCTTAGCTCAAAGGGAAATGAGTTGATTAGTGTTAGAAGGATGCTCTGGTACCTTGGTTAGTGTTACTTTTAGTTAAAAGGATTTGTATTCTATAAGGAGTGGGGGTGGCTAACTATATTTTCATGGCTATCATCAAATATTCTTACTAAAAACTCGTCTTTTGCTCAATATTTTCACAAAGAGAAAGAATTTAACAATGGTCCCAATAAAATTAATTACTTTGGATGTCCCAAGGAGTGTGTTTTAATTTGTGCTGTTATCATGTACGCTGTGGTCTTCATCCAGAGCTAGATGTCACATAGACTCTGTCAATAGAGTTTCATTATAAAAAACACTATTAAACTTCAGCAGGCACCAGTTGTACACAACACAAAAGCACTGGTGTTCAGTGTTTGACTTCTCAAAGTTTTCAAAAAAAGCAATCTGATAAACTACTAGAGACCTACCTTTCCCTTTGACTAAGTATATCCAAACAAGTATTTACTCCATATAATAAGAAATTGTAGACGTTCCCTTTTTAGAGAGATCCTGGGGACTGTTATTACCATTGGGCCTCGATAAGACTGAAGTGGAACATCCTACATCATTTTTATTTCTCATAGTTTAGTGAAGAATACGGGGGTTCATGAGCAGTTTGGATGTGATGGGACAGAGGAAAGGAGATTTTCATTCTATAGTGTAACAATGTTAAAATAAAAAGCTCAGAGGAGTAATAGCATAGTGTAGGAGGCATATTCAGTAATTACAATAGAACCCTGAAATAAAGCATTGCCACATTGTCATTTGTGGTCCCATTTATTTCATTATAAATGCAGAGGATAAACAGCCCAGTAGGGACAGTGGGTGTGTCTTATGTGAGTTACATTGGAAAATTGTGTCTCAGACATTTTCAAAGCTCAAAATATTTGGCTTGTTCTTGAAAGTGGGAATGCCAGTCTAACTAGGAAGATAAACATCCTTAACTTCCTTTCACTGTACACTTTTACAGCTTGTTCAAAGTATGAATAAAAAGACCAGAAGGCACATATTCTCTTGCCCCTATGTATTTCAAAGGACCATTTTTCAAGTCATTCAAAAGAAGGCTGATTTTGATAGAGCAAAGTATCAAAAAATGTTGATGACTGGGCAAAGGACTGGCGTGAGCCTTACAAGTTGACCATGTAAGGTCAGAATTTTCTGGTATTGTTTATTTGGAGCGGCATGATTTGACCTGCAGGAGAGCTATCCGAAACCTTGTAATAAAAATCTTTTCTGTGATGGGGCTCTACAATATTGGCTTTAAGATCAAATGTCAGTGTTCTTTGATCTTTGTTGCTCAGATGTTCTCATTATGTGGAACAGAATTCAGCAGGTGTTTGATTGTTTACCCTGTAAAGGGGAAGGTGAGCTGGGATTAAATTGTTAGGACACAGCTTTGTTTTAGGCGCTCTGATGGGCTGAATTTGGAATAATTGTGTTGCTGCAATAGCAATCTTGCTAAGTACAATAGGACACGGAAAAGCTTGGCTCAGAAACTAATGGACTGCAGCTACCATCTGTGGGATTGAAACTAAATGCCTCTAAAAGAAATACTCATAAATGTAACTAGCCATCTTGTTGATTAGCTTTCTGGTGGACAGGATTCCAGTTGCCTAAATGGACTGCACGACCTCTCTCTCTGGAAGCCAGTAGTAAGTAGATAAACAATTTGTTTCTGAATAAGCATTTGCCCTATAAATTCCAATATAGTCAAAACCCCTTCGAAAGAAGGCACAATCAAATTATGTAATATGTAGAAAATTATATCAACACTTTGCAAACTGTAAATTAAAATAGAAAAACATAAGTTCTTGTGCCAGTATTTATAAGGTCATTCTTTTCTGATTCAATACATTCAGCCAATACTCTTCCATCCTATTCTGTTTGGTTGGGTTAATTGTATGCTGACGATTCTAAATTTACTTTCCTTGACTTATTCAAGATAAAATTTCAGTTTCAATTCTCAACACTAGTGTGCAATTTTCTTTACTAGTGCATACTTGTATTTCTTTCTTTATTTTTTTAAGGGAATAAAGATTTATGAGGGTTTGAATCTCACTGGAAGATGGTGGAAACTTGTGTTTCTTTTAATGTACCTGTACATTCACCTCTCTAAGAATGCACTACTATTAACACATATTTATTCTTTTTTACTTTGACTCCACGATTTACTTCTACCTTCCTTCCTCCCTCCCTTCTTTTCTTCCTTTATTTCTTCCTTCCTTCTTTCTTTCTAGTACTGCAGACTGAACCCAGGGGCACTTAACCACTGAGCCACATCCCCAGCCCTTTTTATTTTTTATTTTGAGACAGGGGCTTGCTAAGTTACTGATGCTGGTCTCAAACTTGTGATCCTCCTGCCTCAGCCTCCTGAGTTGCTAGGATTACAGGCATGTGACCTAGCAGGACTACATAATTTTAAACATTTGAGGACACCATTCTACATGGACATTTAGCCACAGATAAAATTTTAGGTGATTAGGAATATTTCTCTTGCTGCCCGAGATAAGCACGAACTGGTTTTTATAAAGAAGAAAGAGTTTGGAACCCCCAGGCAACTTACAAATTTATTTTTCTCATCTTTCTTCTCAGAATCATATCTTGTAGCCCAGGGAAATCCAGAGACTATAATGGATTTGCTGAGAGTTTGTCAGGCTGGAGGGTCAGCAGTGCCAACTCTGTTCTCTGCACCCACACACTTTCTCTTCCTGTAGTCCACTCTCCCAGTGTAGGTGCAATCTTGAGTGTACCCTTAGCCAGTCAGTTCCTTCCGTTTGGGAGGGAGGTAAAAATTAAGCCTCATGGAGCCTTCACTGCAAGAAGCTTCAGCCTGTGCTTTGAATTGTGATAGCAAACCTTTTGCCTAGTGTTGATTTATTGGTTTCCAATTGTGTTAACTGAATCTGTTTGGAGATCTGCCTAATGACATGCGTGTTCTTTGGGTTGCCTAATACTAGCTGTCATAGTGATTGAATCCCAGCTCACCTAAACCCAGTCTCTCCAATCTCTTTCCTCTCTTGTGATTCTACCAGGAACTGAAATCTTGTCTCTGACCCCAGCCATGGTTGGAACCCTCCACATCTGCTTGAATATTACCAGTTGCTCTATTTTACTTGTTTATTCATATATCCCTTTATTACCCTGATAACCTTGGTAGTGAGAACGTTTTCATTGCTGCCATTCGGATACTGGCTCCATCTTCTGGTTTAGACTTTCTTAGAATACTAATAGCTGGTAGATATCCTCCTGTATGTTCCATGCTGGTGGGGAAGTGCCAGTTCCTGGTCTGAGTCCTCCTGATTCAATACAGATAGCTGAATAATCTTCAGTAATCCCCTTTAAATAACTATATGTTGAAATGTTGACATTCTATTGGAATTCCATTATACTCCCAAATATTTTAAATGTTGTCTGTTTGTATATTTTCATTGATATACTTTTCTGTCTGACTTGAAAAATTCTGTCCCCTCTGCAGAGTAAAATCTGCCTGATATTTATCTTCATTTTCATGTTAACAAGGCAGATTCCCATCACACCATATTGGTAGAGAGATCAAATTTTTGCTCTGGTCCATCATTATCTTTTATTTTAATATAGTTTACTCTTCCATGCTTAGACAGGTATGACAGAGGTGTCACTATGGCAAAACTATGAGACTAGTTCCAAATGTAAGTAATTTCCACCTCTGTTCTTCTATTTCAAGTTCCTGATCCCTCTTTTCCTCTTTTTTTAATTCTATCAGATTAAGGACTCATATAATGAGCCATAGACATTTTAGTATCAGTACTTAAGATAATCCTGCAATTTCAGTCAAGTTAGACTCATTTTGCAGATTTGGACACTAGGATCTGGAAAGATCAAGATTATTTTGGTGTTCTTGGGTGTTCAGGCCCTTCCACATGGGCAAAAAAATGAGAAGGGAGGAATTACTTAGGGGAATGGGGAAGCAAGAGGCTCATGAGGGCTCAGTAGGGAGCAGGATCATCAGTGTTGATCCCAGGGAGTTTTAGTTCCTGGGCAGGTGGACAGAAGCAAAGGCAAATTCAGATGTCGGAGGTTTGGCTTTTGAGTGGTAGTCTACTAAGGAATGATGGAGTAGTGGAAGAAGATGGAGCTATTTGAGTATTACAGGCCATGTCTGGAGTTGTTCATCTCTTGGCCAACTCTACTGCCATGTGTCTAGAGATATCTATGATCAATTGTTGCTGCCTGCCTGGGAGGTGGTGGAGAGGACGGGGGAGTGGAAGCATGCTTATTTTCTGATACTTTTCATCTTTGTTTCAGATCAAATTATTCAGTTGGCACTTTTTATAAGTAAAAGGGGCCCCCAAAGAGACAAAAACTGTCAAAACTTGGACTGCATGTATTAAAGCAATATCAATTGTAAATGTGACTTGCTTACTACATTTGACTAAAGCCTTTGGGCAGCTTACAAGGTCCTACAACTCAGACCACCCGGGGTCACTATCTCTGAACTAGTCTCTTGCCATTCTGCTTTTCCCTCATCTACTCCATCTGGTCTTCTCACTTGAGGAAGACACATAGAAAGTTCCTGTCTCTCATATTTGCTGGTCCTGTTTCCTTTTTCTGAGATGCACTTTGGCTGGGGGTAGGTGGGCTTTGCTCCCTGCAACCTCTGTTGAATGTCAGCTCACAAGAAAAATCTCCCATGACTGCTGTAAAGAATGCAGCTCCTCTCTCTCCTCCCAAGCCCTTGGCACTGTCTATCCTCTTGACTTTGCCTTGTCCTTTCCTTTGAGGAACAAATTTATGTTAATTATTTTGTAGCACGATATCTCTTATGTTTAACACTGATGTGTTTATTATATAACGTATTTTATCATGATACTAAATTTTGATAATGACTGCTTTATCTCGTGACTAAATATTAAGTGCCTTTTCTTCAACCCCTCCCCCAATTTTAAGTGGTGTGCAGTGATATAAATGATAGGATATAAATAAAAAGGAAAAAAAATAAGCTAGTAAAGTGAAGCTTGTGGTAGAATTATACAACAAAAATATGATTCTTTTGTTCATCAAACCAGTGGACTCTAGTCAAACCTTGGGCGGGGGGGGGGGGGGGGGGAAGGAAAGAAAAGAAAGAGTAAATACAAGCACATAATTCTTTAGTTCCACCAGGCCACTGGAGAAAAATCTGAGTTTAAATCCAAGTCTTACTAGCTGTATGCTAAGGGAAATTACCTAATTTCTCAGATTCTGACTTTCCCTGCTTGTCAAATGGATATCATTAGAGTGTTGGCCTCATGTCTCTGATGCAGATCAGATGAGAACATAATGTGCAAGTAGGTCCTCAGCCCCAGGCCTGGCTCCCAGGCTCAATCCTGAATGGAAGGGCACTGCTGTGGGTGGTTGAAAGCAGGTCAAGGGGGTGCTGTGTACAGCTCAGCCACAGTCCACACCACTTGCTTTTTAGGTCTGCCCTTGAAGCAACAAACCACTATGTGAAGATGCAGAGTTCATGAAAGGACCCATTCTATCATCCACTCAAGTGACCTTCTATATTTTTAAAAGGAAAATTCCCTAAACACTATCCATTTCAAATCTCTTCTAAATACAAATGTCATGTGTTAAATGGGGCTCAGGCTTGGTGTGAGATGGGATGACAAACACACCCAACATTTATAGACGAGGTGGAGGTAAAGCTTTCATAGAGTTCCCCTAATTTGCTATGTTTTTGCCCTGGTGTTCCAACAGGAACTGCTTTTAGAAATCAATGAGCTAGTCTGGGAGGACGATACTGTAAATAACAGCTACCAAGAAAAAAATCCTGAAGAAAATTAATTTTCAGTGGAATGGAGAGGGAAAACAGAACTGGGCTTCTCCTGCTTGTGATTTATAACATGTCCCGTCTTAACTCACAATAATGAATCACTGACTTTTCTTGTACAGAGTTTATTCCCTGGGTTTGACTCTGCATATAAGTATACGCAAGGACAGGAATCCTTCTCTTGCTGAAATTCCTTTATGCTATGCATCAGCATCCTGTTCTTTCCAATATTAAAAAAAAAAGTCTTCCAAAAAAATTACTCCAAAGAGAATCTTCTTCCCCACTCTATTCCTGTTTTCTCAGAATTCTCAACTGAGGTGCACCAAAAGTCAAGTTTCCAACAATCGGATTAGAGTATATTCATAGAATATATTCATATTCTTTTAAAAATTAAATGAATTATTATTATTATTATTATTATTATTATTATTATTTGCAGTACAAGGGACCAAACCCAGGAGCACTCTGTCACTGAGTTTTAACCCAGTCCTTCTTAAATGTATATATTTTTTTGAGACAGGATTTTATTAAGTTGCTGCAGTTAGCTTCTAATTTGTGATCCTCCTGTCTCGGCCTCCTGAATCACAGGGGTTATAGATGTGTGCCACCATGCCCAGCTATTCATATTATTTTAAAGAACATTTAAAGGTAAAAAAATGTCTAGTGATAAAAAAAATCTATTATGGTCAAAAGTAGTATGTATTTTGTAGCTGTGTTAAGTTGCAAAAGTGCATTTTAATGGATCATAAATAGTACAACTATCTTAATAATATGGTCATGTAATGGCTATTGAGTAATCACATTTACCTGGAATTACATTAACTTGTATTTGTGTTTCCACTTATTTCTTGTATCCTAGCTTGCTCAAAGTTAAACCCGTCTTAGAAAAGTTTCCACAGACCTTGTTTCCAAATCTGGTGGTTACACTCTCAATACCCAGATTATTTTGTATCTTGGCAGCATGTGGCACTACTGACTATTCATTTCTTTCTTTTAAAACATGTTATTCCACTAGTCGTCACAATAACAATGCCCTTCACATTTTCCTACTGTGGCTTTTCCTTCTCAATGCCCTTTGACATTCCTCTTCTTCACCCTCTACCTTATAAAGGATTTTCCTCTGCTCTAGCTCTATCTTTTCCCACTCTAAGCTCTGCTTAAGTAACTTGCCTATGTCCATTGCTGCTCCAATTACTGTTACTTATATCTTCAGCTAAGATTGCTCTTCTAAACTTGGAGCTGCTCAGGTAATATATAAGGTTTTCCACATTTAGATAAAAAGGGTGCCTCAATATTTCACCTGCCTCATTGGCATGCATGCTTCCCACTTTTGGCCTCTTTCTTCTGCATCCTTTCCTTCAGTGTCCATGGTGAGTGTCCATCCCATTTTCCAAGTCAGGATTACAGATATGATCAAGGTCTCCAAGGCTAACGCCATCTATCTCTCTTCTTCTCCCTATTCTCATTATGAAACCTGCATTCAGCTTGCTGTTACATTCTCCCTGGATTTCAACACCAGCCTAACTGCCCTTCTTTCCCCCTGTCTTATTTCCATCTAATCAATCTTTCACCTTGTACCAACACTGGACCTTCTAATACACAAATTAGATTAAAATACTCAAGTTTAAAATCATTCTGTGGCTTCCCAGAGCAGAATGGTAGTTTCCAAAGGGTTTAGGAATGGTGGTGGAGGAATGGAAGATGTTACTCAAAGAGTACAAAGTTTCAATTAGAAGGAATAAGTTCAGGAGATTTATAGTATAGCAGGGCAATGATGGTTAATAATCATGTATTGCATACTTGAAAACTGCTAAAAATAAGATCTTAACTCTTCTCACAACAACAACAACAAAACACAAATACGAGGTGATAGAAACGTTGATTAACATGGTTTAACCATTTCACAATGCATACATATGAACCACAAATATACATAATTTTTTGCCAACTAATTAAATTAAAAACCATTCAATGACTTCTAATTATCCTGGCCATAAAGAGCAAAGTCCAGTCTATAAAGCCTTAATGGACTGGTCTCTGTCTTGACTTCTTGACACATTTCCTTTGCTTTTCCTCAATTAGGTCCTCTTGTCCCTGTACTTTCCTTACTCCTCTCTTACTTGGTTTAATCCTTTGCATCTGTCAGTTGAGCTGTCAATTCCTCCAGGAAGCCTTCCTGAAGTGAGGAGCTTCTCCTGTGCTAACCCATAGCAACTGAACACTCCCTCCTTGTCTGGTCCCACCTGCCTGTGAAACCTGGAAGCCTCAACAGCTTCATGGGCCCATGGACAGCGTCTGGGTTACTTGTGGTGGAATCTCAGTGACTTGCCTAGTGCTTAGTAGGTAGTAGGTACCAAATAAATATTTTATGGAAACATAAGTAAAAGAAAGAATAAAATCTATTTGCAAAGTTCAAATTGACTTTAAAGAATATCTGTCTATCTATTAAGTAATTATAAGTAGCAGAGCCTTTACTGTCTTTAGACTGAAATTGGAAGAACAGTCAACTTAAAATTGAAAAACAAAAATGACATCGCTGAAGGTTTGTTAATCACTTATCACATGTGCCTTTATTTATTCGTTATTATCATGCAAAGTGCTTCACATGTTATGTTATTTCATTCTCACAGTGAACTGTAAGGCAGAGTCTATAATTTTTAGAAAATATGGCTAAGGGAGATGAATAATTTGGTAGAACCAGGATTCTGTGCAATCCTCCAAATCTATAAAAAATTATCAAAGTGGATAAATATGTTCAATGAAAACCTATTGAAGAATGTATATTCACAGTCTCTATTCTACTCCAGTAAAAATAATCAGAACATTAAAGAAAGGGCCCATTTTGCATTTGGCTAGTTATTTCTACCAGCATGGTAAATAAATGTTCTGAATTACATGAAAGCTTATGATTGGGCAAAGTAAAAAATTTTCCAGCTCTTCTGCATCAGATACTGTAATTTCATTATTTGGCATAAAATGTGAATGCTCATGTTCATTAATAGTCAAATCCAGATTAAAATGCAAATAGAGAAATGTGATGGAAAACCAAACAGCAGATCCTTATCATTTGCTTTTTGTTGAAATCTGCCAATGTTCTTCACTGTAAACAAGTACTGAATTATAGAATTCTAGGCCCAAGAGAAACCTAAAAATTATTCAGTTCTTCCCAGTTATTCTTAATCTTGGAGTCTAAATAAAAATAACTAACAACTATAAGGAATTACCAAGTCTTATAAAAATTGGCTGGATGTATCTATGAAAGTTGAATCTGTATGGATCCTATGACCCAGCCCTGGGACTTCTAGGAATAGACCCAATAGAAATGCTTTACATTCACCAAAACATATGTATGATGCTCATAGAGGCATTAATTTTGCAATGACCCCATACTGGGATCAACCCATTGATCATCAACAGTGGACTGGGTACATAAAATATGTATTTAAGTGATGGAGTATATGATGCATTGTTGAGAACAAACGAATACAGCATACAACTGTGTGGGTGAATCTCAAAAATACTGTGCTGAGCAAAAGAAGTCATGTTTTATTTATATAAAGTCCAAAGTATAGCCAAACATAACCTATGTTGTCATAAATTGGGAGTGTGGTTATGGGGGACTGGAGTAACAACTGGAAGGGGACAAGTGTGTCTGCTAAGATACTTACGATTTGTTTTGTGATCCAGGGGCTGATCTCACAGGTGTGAGCACTTTGTGAAAGTCAAGTGGGCTTCAACACTTCTGATGTGTACATTATTCTGTATGGTATATTTCAGTAAAATTTTTATCCTTTCCTTCTACATACAAGAAACTTTGGCTCTAATATTATCAGCTTAATACATCATCAAGAGAGTGTCTGGAACAATGGGAAAAATTTGTGGAATGTTTTGAATCTTAATTTTATTAAAACTAACATTTGCTCCAATCATATCAGCAAAAATAAATATTTCAATATTGAAAATGTTTGCTCAAGAAACAAATGTGTTTGATGAGAAAACAAAAAATAATTTTTTCGTTGGCAAGCATTTACTAGATTGGAAATGGCACATGTAAAGCATCTTCACTGTCACTGATTTTGCTTCTGAGCTCAGTTTGCACAAGAGGCAGAATTTGGTAGAGTTGTATGACTTTTTTAAAAACCGAGGGATAGGGGCTGGAGTTGTGGCTCAGTGGTAGAGTGCGCTCGCCAAGCACATGCAAGGCCCTAGGTTAGATCTTCAACACCACATGAAAATAAATAAATAAAATAAATGTATTGTGTCAAACTATAACTAAAAAATAAAATATTTTTTTAAAAATTAAAAAATAACAGAAAAAAAGGCAAACTTCTAAAAAGTATTGCAATGGATAAGCCTCAACTCCACATAGTTCTATAATGTCTGGCATGTAATCAGCTTTCAAAACACATCTGCTAAGCTGGGTATGGTGGTATATGGTTACAATTCCAGTGACTCAGGAGACTGAGGCAGGAGGACTGAAAGTTCCAAACCACCCTTAGCAACTTAGTGAGGCACCGTCTCAAAACAACAACAAAAAAATGGGCTCAGTGGTTAAGTGCCCTTGGGTTCAATCTCTGGTACCAATAACAACACCACCACAAATCTGCTATATAAGTGAATATAATGTTTAGAACTCTTAAGGGTTTTTCTATCAATCTTTGTCATATGGAAGTACATTGAATTTTTTTATACCTGGTTAAGTAGAAAATTATGCTTTCTTACTATCGTAATAGACATACAATAAAGAATAATGATCAAAAAATACTTTAATTCTAATTAGTATTATTTTTATAACATACCTGTAGATTATTGAATACTTAAATGACTTATGAAGTACCAAATCATTTAAAAAAATGGTGTTTCATTTTTTAAAAAATTCAAAAGACAGAAAATGAATTAAAGATATCCCTTCCCCCACTACATTTATAGAAAATATTAAAACAGAAATATTATTCCCTCTGGCAGTAACTATATTTTAAATCAGTGTCAGGAAAACCTTAGAAAATATTAGCTTTTAGGGGAAAACACTTCCAATTCACATTTTCTACTTTTAAGTAATATATTCTTACTATGACTCTAAAATCTGTCTAAACCACCATTAACATTTTAAAAGAAAGTTCTCTAGTTCTTACCAAACAGAAATAAATAATACCTGACAACAGCATTAGAGAACATAAACATAAAATTACCTGTTATTAAAAACTGAGCACATTTTTCTCAAAGAAATATATTACTCAGCTGTAAAATAGTATGTTTGCCATTCACACTAATGTTTCAACATTATGGTTCAATCTTCTAAAAAGCTGACATGGAAAATAATGGTGTAATAAACTAATTCATCATAATGTGCAAAAGAAACTGCTGGAATAAATTGTAATAACCTTTCAAAAACTAGCAGCTTTTAAAAGTATTAATTTCTACTCCAGATAATTGGAAAGGACACCTGGGTGGGTAGGCAATATTTTTTATGGGATTGTTCTGTCAGGAGCTCAGATTGTCTCTGGACTCAGCAATGATCATTTAGCACTAAATGACAGCGAATCTTGCAAATGGGTCTTCCTAGATGGTGTTTGCCATAAATTACCAAACTCAACTACCCTCAAGGTCAGCCATATGAGAGGGCAGGTATCAAAGAGCCTTCGTGGAGACCTAGAGTGGTCCTCAGGTTTCTCATAAATGGACAATAGTTGTGTTGGCTGCCATAAAATCAACTTAATGGACTGACAACATAAATTACCATCAAACTTTGACAACATCCCTCCCTAGAAAACAGCTGAAGAATGCTTTTATATCAAAGCTGGGGAAAATGGATAACAATATGTTTTGCTCTATATTAGATCATAAATATTTTGAACAATGCAAAGTGGGGAATGAATTAATATTAGAAGCCACAATATGTTTTACCTGATGCATTAAAACCAGCATCTAAGTAGTACTAAAATGTCACTTGTTTTCTGAAGTAGCTGACAGTATATGTCATATACTAATGCAATTGTGTGTGTGTGTGTGTGTGTGTGTGTGTGTGTGTGTAGAAGAAGGTTGCATTTGCCTGGAAATCAATATTTTTAGTAAACATAGACAACTAAAAATAATAATGCTTGCTATTTAATCTTATTTTATCTGTAAAGTCCCCTGAGCTTACAGAAAGAAGATAGATTCTTGAAATCTCACACTACCTTGGATAAATCACTAATTCATTTTCTCTAAGGCTCTGTTTTTTCCATCTATACAAGTAAAATAATCACACAAAGACATTTTGAAGACAATTAAATTAATCTTGGGAGGAAGGTATTACAAAACCCAAATTACTAGGGAATCATACAATTACATTTATAAAAACAATCTGCACTTAATCAATTCACAGTTTTTAAAAAGTCAATTTGGTAGAAAATATAACAGCTAAACTAAGAAATTAGAAATTCAGTGGTGAATGAAGCATCATTGTCGAGTGACTTTTCTTTACTCATTTTATTGTGCTGCCATCCTGTAACTATAGTTATGATTACTAGTTTATTATTATCATTATGGCTACATAAAGCTAAAATTATTGTTTCAATTTTATAATAGCATTTACTTTCTTTTTAAATACAGGAGCATACTGTAGATTTTGTCAAGAGAAATGATGCATTGAATAAAAAAGCAAGATCTTTTGTGAATCCATTGGCTGACTATGAATATGGCATATAATGTTTCATGGACTCTGTATCATTAAGTAGAAAAGGTTCCTATTATGGAATTTAAAATTAGCATGTTTTTTGGTTTCCTCTCCCATATCGAGCCATCGCCTTCTCCCCTGTCTTTATGCCATTTCTTACATTCATTTCTTGCTTCCTGTTCCCATTGTCACTTCTGTCCAGAACCTCATCACTTTATACCTGACTTATTGCAGCACTTTCTTTGCTCTGTTCTCTTTCCACCAATCCATCCTGCCTAGTCCTGCCAAATTAATCTTTTTTAAAGCACTATTTTAATTATGCCACTCCTCCGCTCAAAATTTTTCAATGACTGCCCATCACTTGGAGGCCAAAGGCCAGAGTCTTTAGCTAGAATGAAAGGCTTTGGCCCCCTCACCTCCTTTCCTAGTCTTCTCCAGTTTCCTGCTCAAACCTTCAGGACAATAAATGTATTTGTTGCTTCACAGCCTCCACCACAAGTGCTGACCTGGCCAGTGCTCACCATCTTTGCTCATCCAGGAGCTGTCTTCTTTCTGTGGGGCCTTTTTTTTTGACCATTTCTGCACATAGCATTTCCAATCAGGAAGCTGGGAGCCTCTTTTTTTTGTTGTTTGTTATTAAACAGAATTTATTTTGCTATTGTGATGTTACATAATTTTGGTTTTTGTTGTTCAGGGGCTACTCTTTCCTTCCTAATTAATCCATTAAGCTTTTGGAGGGCAGGGCTTTGAGTTCTTATTAATTGCCAATGTCCCTATCACAGAGCCATGAAAGCTCTTGGCACTCAATTGACACTTGTTTAATGAATGAAGGCAAAGTGCCACTCTAGGCTTTTTGAAAGATGATGATGAAAACTATTCAGTTGTGTTTGTAACCTGCAGTATTTTAGAGCAGCCATTTAGATCTGTGATGCAGGTTCCTGAGTTTAATAGCTTTGCTTTCACTATTTGGTTCTTAGTGAAATTCTGGAATATGATATATGAGCTGAGAACATGGGATTCATAATGTTAAATATGACTGAGGTGAACTTGGGCAGTAGTAGAATAAACAAACTAGTGCACATTAATTGAACTAATACTTACTTTCTGAAAGTTCCTTACTACCATAAATCTCATTACTTTCTAAATAAAACTAAAATCATTCCAAGAATAATTTAAGAGAATGACATAGCCTACAATCTTTATTTTATAACTCAGACACATATTTTAGCTTATAATGCCCTATAATAGAAAGAATATGGGCTTTGGAACTCAGTAAGACCAGAGCAGACAACTTAGTTCTGCTTCTTACCAGGTTTGATAGCTTGCATCAGGAACTCAATATCTTTGAACTTTAAATTTCCTCATAAGGCAAATGTGAATAGTATTAATATCTAATTCATTTGAAAAACCTGAGATAAATGAACCTTTTTGAGCTGTTTATTAGGATGATGGATTTAAATCCCTGAGGGCACCTAGCCTAGTACCTGGCACATTAATAAATGGCAGCTATTATTATTGTTTTGGTTTTGAAAATGTTTCTTTTCACTCATTACCTTCTGGCTTCCCTAAAAGTTAAGGGTATGAGCATCAGAGTCTAAATAGATCTGATGTGAATTGTGGCTCTACCATTTACTAACTTACTAATCTATTTATTAACATCTCCAAGCTTCAGTTTCCTCAACTGTATGGGAAAATAACAAAATGTCATTGCAGAAATGCTTTAAAGACTTAAGACAGATCTGTTATAACTGGTCTAGCATAGAACAAGCACTCCATCAATAGCAGATATTATAATTCCTGACTATTTTATTAGAAAGAGATACAACCCTGCTATTGTTGTAAACACATGCTTATAAATACATTTTAAGTGAAAGAGGTAGGAATTTTTTTCTATATTAAGTTTCACAACGCTTCAGAAAAAATTAATTTAATATTATAAAAATGGTTCTTGTAAATGGTATTTGTATAGTGACTTGCAGTTACAAAATACCTTTATAACCGAGAACCAGATGTCCAAATATGTTCCATCTTAGCCATTGGTGGCTCTAATCCTACAGTCATTATCCTTGCATCCCACTCTACCATCAAGATGCTTAATAATTAACAATAATGATAAACTGCAAATTCTAAGGAAGCTATTAAAAACTCAAATGTGTTATTATCATAGGCCTATATTTTTAGAAATACTTGACAGTTGAAATTGGCCAGATGAAATTGAACAATTGATCATGGATTCTCCATCTCAGCAGTAGATCTTGGAAACAGAAGCCTCCTCTGGGTTGGCTTTAACAAAAGACACACAAAAGTGGTTTCTTAATTTCTCTTTGATTTCTAGAATACTGTTCAAATTTTCCTATTCTCATTCAGGCTAAAAGTCAGCTTAAAAAAATCTAGTAGGTGGTGTCTCAAATTTATCACATAAACAAAAGCTTATGAAGAAACATGGGTAACTTTCTTAAATCTAAATCAATGCACTGAGATATGGTGAGATTAATGACATGTTATCTAAACTCAGTAGGAAAGCAATTAAGTGCTAAGAAACAGAAAGCACCTCACAGTTTCATGAGACTGAGCTGTTTTTACTATGATAATAACTGAAGCATGTGCTTAATAACTCATATAATACATTTATTTCCCTTCAATATCTACAAGGTCAAAGCCAGACATCAGCCACAACTTAAAGTGCCATTGATCTTTTTGAAAAACTGTTCAAGAGACTATCAAGAAGCATCAGGCTGGATCCTACTCAGGCACCCAGGGTGTCTCAGGGACTCTGGGGAGCACACATGTAATTTTAAACCATATATTTAAGGGTAGTGTTCCTAATGAGCCACTGGCTATACAACCATTCCTTACACAAGTGCAATAGTCCTAATTCCCAATGATCATTCTATATAGAGTTCTTGGTTTAGTGATTATGGCCTTGTAGCTAGATTTTAAAACATAGAATGCCACTTGGTAACTGAGAATGGAATAGCATTGGTCCTAGTCAATTGGGGCAACTTTTTCTAAATCTGTTCCCAGAATCCCTTACAGAGGCATGACTTTTCTACCTATTTGGTCTTCCTTTATTGCTTCCATCACCTTCTAGGAATTTTAAACCATTTACAAACTTCTTAACTATTTCAGTATTTCTATTTACTAGACTCATAATTATAATTTATATTTATGGTATCTCTGATCATTTCAAAGCCATTTTAACAATAAAATATTTTGATCTTCATTGTAATGTCATGTAAGATGAGGAAATTGAGGTGGTCATCTGACATGCCTGAGGTCACTTGAAGTTCATGCTAAATATAATACCTGCTTCATGACTCTAGATCAAGGCTCCCTTTGCCCTCATAATCCTCATAACTACTATACCATTTGCTTGGTCTTTGATTAGGTTTGTGCTAGGAATCCTTTTTCACCAGCTGTCTGATTTTTAAATATGTTAAAAACTCTGAGTTCTAGCATCATTATTGGTAAATAGGGATACCAAAACTAAATTCATAGAGATATTTTAAGGATTAATGAAATGATGTATGTTAAGTAAAAAAACCTAAAATGATTAAGTGTTCAAAATGTTAGAATCTCCAGTTCCCATCCTTGGCAATTCTTTGCCTACGGGTGGTTCTGTTAGGTCAACAGAGAATCTTAGAAGTTACCCTGGAATTCTGTAGCAGGTAGGGAAGTCACAGTATGCCTAATGTGCCAGTATGGAAGCCAAATTAATCAAGGATTTGTCAAGTATCTACTATATCCCAGCATAGATCCAAGTGCTGCAGATGCACAAACAAAGAAGTAGAAGCCAAGGAATGCTGCAGGTGACAATAAAACCTGGTGACTTTCTAGACAATGAAGAGATTCCAAGAGGGGCCAATCTGCCTTTTTCACAGAGCCCCTGGCAAATTCTCCAAAACTATGTCAAAGAGAATAAAGCAATTTTAAATCTACTTCATATCAATTTTATAGTTTATTTTTAAATAACACAATCCACAAAATTCCCAGATACGATTTTTGTAGGCAATGGCATTTTATCCAGCCTGAACTATTACATGGGGTGAAAGAGGGAAGGTGAAGGATCAATCTTACATTGAACTTAAGAATTAGGGGTACCTGTAAGTACTTCTACTGTTTCCATTGCTTATTTTATAATCACATAGTTTACAAAATAACCCAGGGTAGAAACAGCCATCAGCATTTTCTTCTCTCTTCAGTGCCTCAGAAAAGAAATACTTGAGTACAATTTTAGCCTCTAAATCACCATCCCTACAAAGTAATTACTATTCTATCCCATTTGGACTAACTCATTTAAAAAAAGTTACCTATAGTCAACTAAAAACATTTCATATTTAAAGTGTCCTGTAAGAGGTCAAATCTAGTGAAATATCAGCATAATTTACTTAAAAACTCTGATATGTGTAATAAGAATTGTAATGCATTCTGCTGTCATATATAAATAAAAAATATACATAAAAAACTCTGAATAAAGGAGAATAAATTTCATCATTATCAGTAACAACTAATTATTGCACACCTGCATGTGAGGCAATGTTCAGAATGACACAGCCTAAAGTTTAAGGTCAGATATTGTGGTCTTAATTCTGCCTCCTATGGTGCTTTTAGGCAGTGACCTGACATTGCAGGGCCGCCGTGTTCCTGTCTTGAGAATGGAGATCATGCCATCTACTGTCTAGCATATATTGAGAAAATTGAGATTACTATAATTGTTTTTTAAGTGTTCTTATCTATCAGCTCAGTCTTTCACAATAACCCAATGAGATAGATAATATTATTATCCTCATTTTGAAGATCAGAAGATTATGGCATAGAAAGTTTTAACAAAAATCTTTGTCATGGTCACCCAACTGGTAATTGTCTGAGCAGGGAGTTCAAGCTCAGGCAGGCTGGCTCCAGAGTATGTGTGCTCTGTCTGAACCTCTCACCTATGTTGCCTCCCTCCACCATCAGAGATTAGTCCATGCTTGTGTCCTCTTCCCTTGGAAATGGAAGTAAACAGTTGTTACACTGAGGATATAGGATGCACGCATGCAGAATAAAAAAAAAAACAAAACAATACATAATAGAAGTTGTCAGTGCTG
This sequence comes from Marmota flaviventris, assembly GCF_047511675.1. Classification (NCBI taxonomy): domain Eukaryota; kingdom Metazoa; phylum Chordata; class Mammalia; order Rodentia; family Sciuridae; genus Marmota; species Marmota flaviventris. The sequence continues at coordinate 49,717,277 of NC_092503.1, read as the reverse complement.
GAAGAGAGTAATAACACAAGGTACATAGAAGTTTGGAAGAAGGGAAATTATGGGGGTGAGGGAAATCAGCAAGATTCTAGAACATGGAACTTGACTTTGGCCTTCAAGGGTAAAAAGAACTAAAATCAGCAAAGAGAAGTTGGGAAAGTTGTTTTAGATAATGGGAACAGCATAGACAAGAGATATCTGCATCCAGGAAGTAAGCATCAGTTTCAGTGACGGGGGAAAATTTCCATATGGGAGTATTGAGACTCGAGAGTGGGAGGAGAAGGTTTAAAACAATTTTGTAGAATGTTTAGAAGTCCAAAAGGATGGAAGATCTCCTGCTGGAGGCCCACTGGAGAATAAATTTCATTGTTATCAGCATGTCGTATGCACATGTGTGTGTGTGTGCGCTTGCTCACTCCTGCCAACCAGCACTTCCAAGGGCTGATGAGACAGCAGGTGCAAGAGCTGAGTGGAAGTTGGGGAATTATATAATGAACTGCTGAAGTGTGTGAAAATCTCCCATACACATACCTACATTCAGACACTTCTCATTATTCCAGCAGCGATTATCTGGTTGGTGGACATTCCATGGCCTCTCCTCACTTCCTGGCTGTCTTTTCAGTTTGCTCCCTGTCTGTTAGCACCTGAAAGCAAAGTGATTTTCCAAATTAGCCTTTTTGTTTTCCCTTAGTAGCTGAAGTTAAATGTTTGTTGTGGAAAGAAGCCTATTATAGATGATAAGAACATTTTTTCATGGTACTTCCAGTCCCTTTATTAGACAATTGTTGACGAAGAACACAGATCACACTGGAGCTTAACCCTACAATATGTAATTGTTAATTCTCTTAATCAAGAATGAGCTTGTAAATTGGGAACTATGCACATGTACTTTCAGAGAATGTTCTCATTGCAGAACTTCATTTCATATTTGACTGCTGAGGTTTTTAGGTGAGAGTGGTTAAATGTGTTCTTTAAAATGTTATGTATTACATATCTTCAGACTAACTAACAAATGTAGACGATCATCTTATGATCAATCATCTTATGTTGGATGCTATTTGAATATATTAAGCAATTGCTAATTCTTTCTAAGTTATATACAGAACATTCAGAAGACCTGAGTCATTCTCTGGCTGCAGAGTTCATGTTTGAATCTAAAACTGAAGTGCTGTATTAGAGGGACAGAAAACAAGAAGGATATGGGAAAAAATGGAAAAGATTGCAATGCCAAGCTCTTTTTTGAAAAGTAATATTTAAAAACTATTTCAGACTACTATTAAGAGTAGATATGACATATAAGTAGATTATAGAAACCTAATACATCATTATCACTAATATATATTCAACAAAAGTAGACACAAAGACTTTTCGTTCTAAAATAGTCAAAAAATCCATCTTTTTGCTTAAGTTCATTGGATGCAAACATGTTTGTGGTGCAGAAACACATACACATACACACACTTTTTCAAGAAACAGAAAAGACCTAAAAAAAATTGTGTGCTTGGCTAATACCCAGCTGAATCTATTGTATCTGTTCTCTGATTAATATATTTGTATAAATTATTTACAATTCTTTCACTTTAGACCCTGTCCATTCTTTATCTCAAAACCGAATATTACCCGGGGTTCCAGAGAGAAAAATACCGCATCCAGTCATTTCAGGACATGACACAAGTCAACTTTGCCCAATTATTAGCCGGAAAACTGGATCCATTGCTTGTGGAAATCTCCTGGTACACTCACAGCCTACCTGACTTCAATATAAAATTATACCAAACAAGCCCCTACTATTCTGCCCCTCAATCTGTTGGATAAAGTAGAATGGTTTTCAAAGACGCTACATAAATGGAAATATTATAATTGTGAGTAATTAAAATGCTAAACTCAAGAGGGCACTCAACAATTCGTTACACATAGAGCTTGAACCACCAAGGGTAGTAGTAGTACCTTCAATTAGTTCAGCTTTTACAGCAGAAGATAAAGGTAACAATCAGTAATCAAGTAACAAAATAAGCTAACTTGTTTTCAAGTTACCTTCTTTCTGAAGCAGGGCTTCTGCTCTCTTTTAGATTCTTAACATTGGTACTAACTCCAGAATATAAGAAAACAACAGATAATGGAAAAATACACTTCCTTCAAAGCTTTGAGTTGATGTACTTTAGTTTTACGAGGTATTCTAATTGAGTAGTTTGAACTAGGAAGTAGCAGTAAATGATTTAAAAGAAAGCCCTTTTTAATATATTTTGTAAAATTTTATCAACATGCTGTTCACTTAACTTAAAATATTTCTTAAGAGTCAGAGTTTATGCTAAGTGTTAACATTGCACTGTAAGAACTGGAAGATTTAAAAAAAATCTATATAGTTTGGGGTACATGTATCCACATTTCATGAAAGAAAAGATTTTTGGAGTTATTCTTCATTATTCTCTAGTTGTATTTTTTTAATTGAATTGCAAAATTATTTAGACTTTTCTTGCTCAGAGCCTTCTTTATAAAGTACATAGCTTTTCATTTTTACAGACTATAACTAAAATACTAAATGGTGTTTCAGTTGTTGAAGTTTATCTTAAGTGCTTATAGACTAAATCACATGCTAAATTAGAAGTAGATCTAAAACACTAAACACAGTTTTGGATCTAAAAGACTATAGTAAAACAGATTTCTTTGCTCTGATTCAATATCAAATTGATAACCATGACCTGAGAAAGGGTTTTCTCTTACCAGCTGCCACTTCAGGAAGATATATTTAGTCTTTCAGTTAAGTAGAGAAAAGAACTCATTAGAAAGTGGTACAAGAGGTTTCAGAATGAGAAATCTCAAGTTACCAATTCCACTTTTAATGATTTGTTGCCTGAGCCCTGTACTTAATTAAAATGGTTATTTTAAATGCCTATATTTAATTTAAACATAATTACCTAAAGTTCAATGTTATTGCCTCATCCATTTTGAAATTTATTAATTTATAAAATTAATTTATAAAAAATAGTTCAAAAGTGCTATAAAATAAATATCACAACATATCAGGATTATTTGCACCTTTTGTTAGATTCAGTGGTGACTCAGAGTGAGTTGTTCACATTAGGTATCACTACAGGGTCTCTGGCATGGCTAATATATAATAGACTCAAATATTGACATGTCCTTGACAGTTCCTTTGCATTTAGAATGTACACTTTGACATTCCGGGTAATATTGCTAAGTCTATTGCTAAGAATATGATTGTTGAATTTTAAAGGGATCTAAGTTTTAGGAATTAATTTTTACTTTAGTACATTTAAGAGTAACTGCTGGTTTTAATCAATGATTCATAAACATGCAACAATCAGTGTAATGTAATTTCTTGTGAGTCAGACAAATAAGTGAACCAGAAAGTGTTTTCAAGGACAAGTTATGACTTTAACTTCTACTTAAAAACACAGCATGGTCTATATACAAGGAACCTAAAAAAGTTGTGAGGCACAACTTTTCCTAGTCTATAAAATCTGAGGCTATTCCAGTAGCCTTTCAAAGAGAGTTTCCTGGTACGCTGAAGTATAATCCTTAGTGGGCATAGTGGGCAAAGTTTCTTAGCTTTGCACATTTCTCTACTTATGATGATTGGTATCATAGTTCAGGTACTGAATACTACTTGGTCCTGAGATGAATGCCTAATAAGGTGGAATTAGGCCTGTGTTACACATGAACGAAGGGAAGCTTGCAGCAGCTGAGGTACTTTTCCAGTCTCACATAATTCATAAGTGATGGAGGATGGATACAAACCCTGGGTCCCAGCTCTGCACCTCAGTGTTCCTAGCTCCCATCCCAAAGGGCTGGGGAAGGCGTTCTCTGTTGTGAGTTGTTTATAAACACCCACTTCCTCCTCCCCACTGTCAGCACATCAACAGCACAGTGTTCTTCTATGCAGTAATATTGTGAGTTAACTGAAAGGCAAAGGCAACGTATTTGGTTTGACCACTAGTAATTAAATTCTTTTGCTTCAATGTTTCCTTTCATACCAGTATGTGCAGAATTTCTAATATTGTGTTAAAACCTGGGCTTTATAGTCTCCAAAGAACCTTAAAGGTTGGGGGAACTTGTTCCCCTCATTCTCTGACATTAGCTCAAACCTTTTTACATCCCCCCAATATGCAATTAGGTATTTTTTTAATTTTTTTTAGTTGTAGATGGACACAATACCTTTAATTAATTAATTAATTAATTATATGTGATGCAGAGGATCAAACCCAGTGCCTCATACATGCTAGGCAAGCGCTCTATCACTGAGCTACACCCCAGCCAACCATAAGGTATTTTAATGGAGATCAGACTGTAAAATCAGTCAGCTTCCATAAGTAAAGTGGTGTGGAATACTTCTCTCATTTTCACACTAGTACTAATCTATAACACTCCTGGATGCCTCTAAGTCATACTGTATCTCAATCTTCTCTACTGCCATCTGTTTCTGTTTCTTCCAAACATTCTCTTTGGTTCCCATTCAAGAGCTAGACCTAAGTGAGTCTCTGTAAAGAATGTGGGTAGCAAATACAAATATCCCTTCTCTTTAGATAAGACAACATTATGACAAAGCTAATTATCTATTAATTTTTACTTTACAATTTGAAGTATCCACTGTCATATTAACTCTGGATAGCCTCAGAAGGTCCAAAAGATGTGAACTATCATAGAGCAATCAAAATGAAGAGAGGCCATTTGAGGAACAAGAAGAGGCACATCTGGTTTGTTAATCTTGCTAAGGTCTTTAAATGCCACCTGTCTTCCCATTCCTCTCTGGCTAACATCATCCCTTAGGCTAAAAGCTTTAAAAATTATTTGGGGTCGGGCGTGGGGGTGTAAAAAACTTCTTGAGAAACTAGTTTGAGATTTTAATTCTGTATTTCATCTGCCAGACACTGAAATGCAGTTAGCCGCAGCAAGTGTTCCTAATAGATAAGGGAATTGTCGCTTCACATATAATTACATTGAGTCTGACGGTGGACATAGCCAACCATCTCATCGTCACACTATTAGAAGTGCCAGGAAGTCTGAAAAGAAACCATCTCGAGGAGAGTCGGGGCTACTTTTATTTTACTTCAAACCAGGGTTATCATGGAATAAAACTGATAATTCTTGTGGGAAAATGATTTTTGGAATATAAAAAAAAGGGGAGTAAAGGGTATAAAAAACTGTCGTGACTGGCAGGAAGTTCAGGCATTTTGCGTTCTTTTTTTGTTTCCTTTGGAATGTTAAACAGGTTGGGTTCTTTTTAAAAGAAAACATTTTATTCGGAACATTCTCCCATGAAAGCCCTCTTTGACAAAGTGTCAGTTTTTGATATATTAGTACATGTCTGCCTACATTTTATATTCAAAAAAAGACAAGTCATGTTTGAACAACTTTTGACAAGCATGGGGATGCTTAAACTTCCATAGAACTGACTCTTTCCATGTAATGCTGTAGTCTATTTTATACTTCCTATTCTGTACCACTTCATGACATTTTCAATTATGCCAAATTGTGGTTGAAAAAAAAATTGAAGAATAATTAGAACAGGAAAAGTCAACTCATCAATAAAAATCTTTTATTTATTTATTTTTATGTGGTGCTGAGGATTGAACCCAGTGCCTGACATGTGCCAGGCAAACATTCTACCACTGAGCTACAACCCCAGCATAAAATACTTTTAAACATATAATTCTGAAATTTACTGGGAAAGAGACAGATACAGCCCTAAGTGAAAATCATAAATGAGGAACAGGAAATAAGGCAAAGAAATTTCTAATCAACTACCCAAGGAATCTCAAAAAATTCAGCCACCTCTTACTTAGATTTACCTACTAAATTAAAAATTTCAAAATAAAATCCTGTTTACAGGCAATGCAGTGTCTCTCTACTGGAAACCCCACTTGGATTCCCATAGGCACCTCAAGACAACACTTATAAAACCTCTCCCGCTACCCCAAATTGCCACTCCTCCTGTGTCCCCCATATTGCAATGCTATAGAATGAAGGTTGCTCTCGAGTTTCTTCTGCCCACTCTCTACCCTACCCTTGTTCATTCATTCATCCAGAACCTAGTCTCATTCCTTCAACATTCAAGCTACTTCTTGTTGGCCCAGATTACTGACCCACTCAGTCAGACTAATTTCTCCTCTTTGTCTTGGTCTCACTTGGATGTCTTATCGTCAGAAAGATTCCTCCGACAGTTTTGTATCTGTGTCCTTTCTCTAGATCCTTAGTACACTATTCTTGCCAATCAAAGTCCCTGTACCACCTTGATGTGATTGCATATTTACTCACCTGGGCAGTCTATCAGCTCTTGAGGGCTCAGCCACATATTTCTTGTTTATTGTTGAATCTCTACTGCTTAGACCAGTTATTGGACTACTTTAGATACTCTCACTTTGTTAAAAATGATTAATGAGGGCTGGTGCACAGCTCAGTGGTAGACCACTTGTCCAGCATTCATGAGGCTCTGGGTTCCATCCCCAGCATGTGCATGTGCGTACACACACACACACACATACAATGAGGGGGGAGAGGGAGAGAGAGATACATAAATGAATCACTTGGGTGAAAAGTTCATATATGACAGAAGCCTTTACTTTTTTTCCTTTTGGTGATAATAAAAACTGTTAAATTTAACCACATTTAAAAATAATTTGAGTTGACATGTGCTAATGCTCCCATTTGACTATTGCATTTAACTGGAACAACAAGTTTCATAAATTAGTTTTCTCATACTACCTCTGTCTACAAAGAACAGCTCAAGGTAGACAATATAAACATTGGGTATAGAAGGATGTAAAGTTCTGGAATGCCATGCTTGGATTTGAGTTTGAGACATAGAATTCCAATGGTGTCAAGGATGAACGGGAGCAGAAAAGATTTATGGAGACCAGGGCATACCACCTGAAGTCACTGAAGCCTTTCCATACATTATGGCTAGAGAAATTTTAGGGGAAGGCTGTGACTGGAAAAGGAGAAAATTTGAAATCAGTACCCATTAGTGGGCCAGAGAACTGGAGCTAGAGAATAGACCATCCTATGAATATTTTTATTACATAATGAAGGGCTGTAATAATCAATATACTCTTGAAAGGGCCTTAAATCTAATGAAGCGGCTGTGCATAACTAAATTACGGCTATGACAAATTCGGGGAATTGGTTGAGAGTTCTTTGCATCCAAAATTCAAATAAGTAATCAAAATGAAATTACATCAGCTCCCCCTCAGACCACCTTTGAAATACAGGAGGCATTTATTAAGACGACCCAAATAGCATCATGACATAACTGCTTCCATATTTCATGAGTGCCTCTGGCTAAGGAGGAGGTTGGATGGAGCCAGGCAGGGGAGGGTATGTGAGGGGAAGGAGGGAGAAAGGGAAGAAGCTCCTTGCAAGGAGATAAGTAGAACTCTTATTTTAAAAATTGCCTCAGCAGTACTTTTCTTAAGTCAAGATTAAAAATACGATGAGCTTACAGAATGCTATTCTCCACAGCAAAAGTAATATAAAAAACGATTTTTATTCCCATATAAATTACTTAACACAGCTGCTCCTCGTTTTCCAGATTAGTGCTGGCACGGATGGGCCATTCTCTTTAAAAGAGATTCGTTCTTGGTATTTTTCAGTCTTTAGCTTTCAGTATTTCTTTATCTCTTAAAAGAACTCTTATTTCATAATATATTGAAATACTTCACCAGGAATACACACAGAGTTGTTTACACTGGCTCTCTTCTAGGCTTCCTGGGGGCAATCATGTGGATGGTAGCAGAAAACAATTTCAAGGACAATAATAATGATGAATAAATTACAGCATAGAGTACATTGTCTCCATTGAAGAAAGGCATTTGTCTTATGGAACTGTATTTCTGTTTTAAAAACAGTTCTCCCCATCTCCTACACCTGTCCAGAATACTTCTTTATTGAAATTCTCATTTCAAAAGAGTGCTTCAAACTGATTTTGAGGAATGTGAGTTCTTCACAGTCTTTTCTGCAATATGCTTTTTATCAGATCAGCAGAAACAATGTGAAGACACCTGTCGCAATAATTTCAAATGTCTATCATCTACCAAATCATACATAAATGATCCATGTTTGCAATGTGGTCCTTGAATGAAGGACTTTTCCTAGACAAACAAATGCTGTCAAAAATATAAATATATGTCTTGTAAGAAAAAGTCAGTCGTATCATTTGCAGAAACTTACAGTTTTTATTTTTATCTTTAATCAGAACCAAGAGAACATTTTTGAAAGAACTAATCTTGTTTTTCATTCACACAGAGAGTGATTTGTACATGCACGCCTACTCACAGGTATAGACATCATTCAACTAAACTTCACAGGGCTGAGGTTTGAAATGGAGTTGGATTGTCAGCAAAGCATTTATTGAATGTTACTTAAGGTAAATCATGAAAAGCATTCATCCTCTCACCCCATGCCAGCTCCCCCCAACAAGAAAAAGTATAACTTTCGAACATATATATATATATATATATATATATATATATATATATATATATTTTAAAGCATAGAGAAAGACTCTGGGTTATAAATCTATTTTTATATCCTATATGCCAATTCTTTTATGTGGTCTTAACTTATATGCTAGTCACTCCCAAGAAGTGGTAGGCTTCCCAGGTGATTCTACTGTGCTGCTAGAGTTGAGAATTCTCCTCTAAAACCTTCTTCTGCACCATGATTTAGTGATCACCTCCTACCCATTTTCCATTCTGTTCTTGGCACCGCCTCATTTCCCTCACAACCTTGATGCTTTCTCTGGGATCAAAACTTATGCTGAATTTCCCTATTCCATTTCCATCTCCTATCCTTAGAACTGTAATGCAATCTTACTGTAGTTTGAATGGAAGTATCAGACATTTTAACATTCAGGTTCAAGGAAACAAGTATGTATCAAAATAAGGCTCAGATTATTATTTACAAGACTACTACTGAAAATAGCTAGTGAAGGAAAAATGTATCCTCTCATCTCCAGGCATCCCTTTGAATTCCTTCTATTTCAGACTTAAACATAAGTTAACGTAATGACACAGCATTATGATCATTCAGGTATTCCTAAAGGTTTTTATAAGTGTGTGCAGTATTCAAATATGGCTCAAATGGATCCAACCACCCTGCTGCTACTAATGTAAAGCATTATATTCTATGATATTATGGCTAAGGTTAGCAATATCCAAGCTTCAAAGAACAATAAAGAACATTCTTAAATGTACCTTATGTCTAAACTACTGTGGCACCTGGTGGTGTACTTTGTCAGCACTTTATTGGTTTCAAAAGAATAAAAACAAACACTGAGGTCCTTACTCTGAAATCCATTTCTAGAATTTATTTTACTACAAAAAACTTAGTCCTCTGAGAGGTGTTCTAGTTACAAAAGAAGAATTTATTTTTGTAAGTTTTCTATTTTAAAAGGTGTATTTATTCAACACTTTAAGTTTGTAAATGTGCATTAGATTTGTGAAATCTTACTTTTTCCATGAGCAGGAGGGGAATCCTCAAAGAAGGAAACTTACTGAAATAAGAATGCTTTTCTGTACTGGCCAAAAGTGGTGCATTTATGTGGGAAGACAGAGAGACATCCAAACCTTTGTTGGAACATGAAAAAAAAAATTGGAATAAACCCTATTTGCTTTCAACATTGTTTCTAGTGGTTATTTATTTACCCAATTACTTATTCATTGATATATAAAAAGAAAAACACTTTTTCTTTCTTTTGTTTAAGTGTACAACCATAGGCAACTGATACCACTGCTTCCCTTAGATGTTTTAATTTCAGATTTTATATACATGAACATAAGCTGCCTGATAATAGTAAAGGAATATAAAGTATATTTGTAAAGCAATGAAAGAACAACCCGATTTACCACATAATCAGTATGGAGACATTTCCTAAGAAATGGATAATTTAGACGTGAAAAATGATTAATCATAACCAAATCCATTTATCAATTAGCTTTGCATGTGTTAACAAAAGAGGGATAAATAACAGACACACACACAAACACACACACACACACACACTCACACACAAGGTGAATGGCCATGAACCAAAGTAAAATCTCTCCAATTATTTATGTAGAAAGGACCTAGTATTTCAATTTGCTTTCTCATACAGAAGGAAAACAGGAATGATGAAAAGAAAGAGACAAACACACACACACACACACACACACACACACACACACCCCACTAGAAGGTTCCCTGAACTGCCCTACTCATGCTTCCACAAACATTAAGGAAGAGAGCAGGCAATGGAACGGGGCCTTATTCAGAAGTGAATCACTGGGAAGCTGTAATTGCTCCATGTGATTTAGAATCATCTTCTTCTTCTTTTTTTTTATTTTTGAACAGAATGAAATTTTTTAGAGACAAAGTTCATAAAAAGCAAATAAATTATTATAAGACAATGATAAATCAAAGAAAAATTCCAATAGACATTATGATTGCTGTATGTACATAGGTGACTCTATGACCAGTGTGATTCTGCAATCTGTACAATTAGAAAAATGAGAAATTATACCCCAATGATTTGAATGTGTGAATTGCCAAGATCATTGTAATGTCGTGTGTAGCTAATAAAAAAATTAAATTAAATTAAAAAAAGAAAAATTCCTTCAAGCTAAGACTGTTGTCTTTATGAAAAGCTTATATTTTTAAAGATAAGGAAGAAGAAAGGATTTTATAAAAACCAAGTTGGTCAAAAGGCAGTCAAAGAAGAGTCCTTCATGTATTTTTTTTTTTTTTTGGAAAAAGAAATAATATTTACCACATATATGACAATCTGATATTTGACAAATATGCATTTTGTCTCTTTTTCCCTCCACATATTTAGTTATTCCCAGCCAGGAGATGGATATGTTGTCCAGGACAGAACTCTTTGGATGTGGGACATGGCTGGGAGCCTGCCATTTCCTGGTTAGCCTTGTACTCCAGAATGTAAGCTCCATGAAAGTAGATTTTTGGTTTTTTGTTTGTTTCCCTGTTTTGCTCACTGCTCTCTTTAGCACATAAAATCCTGCCTAGCACTAGTAAGTGTGCAATGAATATTTGGAGTAAGAATAAATAAATGCAGTGCAGACCCCAAGTTCTTTACTTTTGGCAACTCTTTGTAGTTACTGACTGAGATGTTAGCATGTGCCAAACATTGTGCCAAATGCTAATCACTTAATATTAATCAATTAATACTCAATCTATGTGATAAAGTCATTAGTATCTTAATTTTATTAGTAATATTATCCAAGATAGCATTAGGGAGGTCAGTAATGTGCATAAAGTCTTAGAACTTGTAGAAGGTAACTAGTAACCATGTTTAATTCCAAAGCCTAACTCTTACTATGCTAAACACTGGTTTGATCCTGGTTAATCAGTAACCCTGCTCCATTCATCATCTCAGAACCATTTTGGATTCTGATATTTTCATTTAAACCCTAGTCTAACTCTGGACTTGGAGATCCTGTACTGCATACTATGCAAGTTCTGCTTTAGTCTCCCCAGGACATCTTTCTGATGATATCTTAGTTTGCTTTAACAAAATACCATAGACTTGGTAGCTGAAAGAACAGATATTATTATTTTTTTTCATGGTTTTGGAGGTTTGGAAGTCTAAGATCAGAGTGTCAGCATGACTGGGTTCTGGTGCACATTCTTTTCCTGGCTTGTAGACAACTATCTACTCATGTGTACTCATGGGGCCTAACCCTGGTATGTGCTAACAGATACTATGTCTCTCTCCCTCTTCTCATAAGGTCACTAATTTATCAGGTTAGAACTGCATCAATATGTTTTAATGTAATCTTAATAGCCTCTTGAAATCCCTATTTCCAAATACAGTCAGATATAGTTGGGGAGCTAGGGTTTCAACATACGATTTGACAGTGGGGGACAATATTCAGTCAATAGTAAGTGTCCTTCTGAGCTAACTTGTCTAGGAAGTAACAAATATATTCCACTTATCGGCTTTAATCACATGTCATTGTCACACATGCCAGAATAACTTTTCACCATTTGATTTTGTGCAATGTTTGGACCTCGGTAATTTAGAGATTAAGTATGCATACCTAGGACAAATGTGTATTAGATTTGAAGAACTGTTAAAACTCTCTCAATAGCTAGGTCATTCTGCCATCGTATGGTGGAATACAATAATAATCCTTCAGATGGTGCTTGATCTTTTCAAAACCTTCATTCTGGCACTCCATGATTGGAGTTAGCATTGCAGAACTAGGGTCATGGATTTGAAGCTTATATTTCTTTGTACTTTTGCGATCTGGAGAACATTGTAGAATTCATAAAATATATTTTAGAATTATTGTTTTCCTGAGTCTGCCAAATAATAGATACCTGTTACTTCCCAAAGGGAAATTTCATAGGTACCATGTAGCCTGATATAGTTTGTAATGATTATCACATCTACATGCTGTTACTTACATGTAACTTTGAGAATCCCTGATCTGAACAGACAATGGAGCACAGAGTTAGCACAACTCTAAAAGTATTCCTTGGGATTTCATAAGTTTTTCTTGAAATGTTTCAGTTGAATCTTAGAATCAGAAATATATTCTGACCTAGTTATTACAAAGCTTTCTTGCCATGGGAAAAGAAAAGGAAACCCAGAACAGTATTTTTTTTTTAGTAACAATGGCTTTGTTCTCTAAACTTGCATTAAGCTGCTAGTGATATGGTGGTAAACCTTGTAGAAAGATAGGGAATGTGGCAGCATGACCTGTACCAACATTTCAAAATGTGAATTTGGTCGTCACTGTAGACATAACTAAAATGTCAAAGAGTCCTGGTACCACAATGTGAAAATTTTAAAAGAGCTTTCTTTTTTTGGGCAAATAAAAACTTTCTGAGTCATGATCAATCCTTCTTCAGGGAACGTAAGGAAGTCTGATTACGTGGGTACGTGTGTGTGCGTGTGTGTGTGTGTGTGTGTGTGTGTGTAGGCATGTGTGTGTGTGTGTATACATGCTATCTTGAATTTCAAAGTTCTTCTTGAGGAGAAATATTTCTCTATATTTTTAATCTGCTCTCAATTTTAAGAAGCAATAGTGAATTTTATTTTATATAAGATTAAAATTGCTAAAATGTAAATATCCACAGTAAATGCAAAACTATTATTTAAAACAAGTTGAGAATATGCAGGAGTAATATGCATCACACTATTAATGGAAATTTCTTGGAAATATTATAATAAGTTATCATTTTTGGATTTTCATATAATTAGGAGTATAACATGAATTATTTATATTAAAAAGAAGAGATTGGCAAGAAGGGTGTGGTGGCACATGTCTGCAATCCCACTGACTTGGGAGGCAGAGACAGGAGAATCTCAAGTTTGAGGCCAGCCTCAGCAACTTAGCAAGACCTTAAGTAACTTAATGAGACCCTGTCTCAAAAAATAAAAAAGGTTGGGGATATGGTTCAGTGGTTAAGCAACCCTAACTTCATTCCCCAGTATTTCCCCTATGCCTCCCCCGAAAAGAGATGGGTCATTTTAAACAGCTATCAAGCACTACATCTAGACAATAATGTAAAATTCAAGTGTAAAAAATAATTATTTTTGGCAATTTTTATTTAAATATTGAGTAAAGATAATATTATGTTGTTGGGACATACTGTGATACCTGGTTTAATTTTTTTTTATTTTTTCCCAAAGGCTGAATTGTTAGGGGAATATTATAAAGAGTCCTATATAAGGAACTTGGAGATCTGAGATTTTATTTTGCTATGGCATTAAATACCTCTGAGATCTTGGGCTTACCCTCACAGAGCTTGAGTTTTCTCATCTTCAATAGAAGAGGATAAAATGAAATTAGGTGATCTTTGAAGTCCTTAGAGGCTCTCTCCATTTATGATACTAAGTGCCTAGTCCTATACCAGAGTCAACAGAACTATTCTTCATGAGCAAAACAGACAGTAAAGATTATTACAGATGACTATTATCCTTCATGTGGTTACAGTGGCTAACTTTGTCATTATTAAAAAAGCACACTCCTAAGTGACACCCTCCAGTTATTCCAGCCTGTGGTGGTGAATTTTATGTGTCATCTTGACAGGACCTCAAGGTACCCAGATTAAATACTATTTCTGGGTGCATCTATGAGGATTTTAGATAAGAGTAGCATTTGAACTGATAAACTCAGTAAATTATCTTCCCCCACATCAGTGGCATAATCCAATTAGTTGAGGATCTGGGTAGAACAAAATTCAGAATAAGGCAGGGAGGAGGGTTATTCCCTTCCTGTCTGCTTACTTGATCTGGGATAGTGATTTTCTCCTGCTTTTAGATTTGGATTTATACCATCATCTTCTGTTTAGAAGATGCTTCTCTGGACCCATATTAGAATTTCACTATCAGCTTTCTATACCTCTACCTTAATAACTGTGGGATTTCTCAAACCACATAATTGCCTGAAAAATATAATCACCATTGATGACAAGTGATTGATGATTTCTAGCACTTCTAGCAAGTGCTTCAAAATTCTTCCAACCTCTACCCATTGCCCAATTCTAAAGCCACCTCCATATTTTTAGCTATTTGTTACAATAGCACTGAATTTCTTAGGACCAGTTTCTATATTAGACATATTTTCCCAGACAAACAGAACCAACACACACACACACACACACACACACACACACACACACTTATTTATTTATTTATAGTTTTTTTTTCTTAGAAATATTTCCAGTTAAATGTCTGATTTAATTGCTTTGTAAGTTCTACCTTCCACAGAATGCTAAAATGTGAATGCAATTTCAGCATGTTCTTTGCCACTTTTAAAGACGTTTGCTTATTCTCTATCGCCCAACAACATATTCCTCATTTCCATCTGAGATCTGATAGTAATGGCCTTTACTATCCTATTTCTGCCAAAATTATGTCATTATTCTTTATTTCTTCCTGAGCCCTCACTAGAATCACCTGTTTACTCCAACATCATTTTCACCTCCCTAGAAGTAACTACTTATAGTTCTTCTAGCTGCATATTTTATTTTGACATTTTTTACTACCTTTTAAATACCACACTTACATTAATTTTTCTTAAATTTTTGGTTTGAGGCCTTGATTATTGATTTTCCTCTTGGAAGAGAGGGCTTTACTTCTCTTTTCACATACATGTACTCCCTTTTCCACATAGATACTTTCTGTCCTCCTGTTCTTTTGGTACACTTACACCAACAATGATCACCACAAATATTATTAGTACATTATGTAGAACCATTCTCAGCTGAGTTGCATGATAGGTATTCTGTCAATTTCCCTATGTTGGAGAAGTCTCTTGGACTGCTTTACCTGTTCATTCTCATCTAGCACAGGTGCAATGCTGGGATGCCCCCTTCTTTCTCTTAGAATAAAATTCCATTTTGTTTAAATCCTATGTATTCTTTTTTTTAATGAGAAAATAACTGTATTCTACATCATGTAGTTACAAATGATGTAGAATACTTCTACTTTCTTTGCTCCTAGTGGATGAAGTACATCCTCTAAGGTTTCTTAAGAAAGGATACAGATAAGATAGAAAAATTTTAATCTTTTTAAACTGAAAACATTATATTGTAAGGTCTGTTTGCCTTCCCAAATAATTAATAGGGTCATTTAGTACAGATTCTGGGTTAGAAATAATTGTCCTTCTGAATTTTCAAGGTACTTATGATCATTTAGCTACTCAGTTTTGCTAATGAAAAATCTGATACTATTTTTATACTTCATATCCACTATGAAATCTATATTTTCACTTTGGAGTTCTTTTAGATTTTTCTTTGGTCCTAGTAATGTAAAATTTCTTCATAAATATGGTCTATTTTTATTCATTTTGTTGGTCACTCCATAGTACTCTGAGTTAGAAAATTCATGCTCTGTAATTCCAAGAATATTTCTTTGATGGATTTCCCTTCCACTTGTAAAATTTTCCTCATACTGGGGGTACTTACTATTCAGAAGTAAGATTCTTGGACTACTTTTTAAAATCTCTCCTATTTTCTATCTCTTTATCATTTTTGGGGTATTTGCTGAGACAATGCCTCGATTTTACCTTTATATACACTTTTATTTTGAATTTCATTTCTACATTACACTTTTAATTTCCAGACATATCTTTTTTTTTCTTTTCTAAGTGTGCCTGACTTTTAGTGTATTATTCTTCCATCTTTTCTCTTTACCTAGTCTCTCTTTCCTACAAGGTGTTACTGTTTCTGTGTCTGTTAAATTAGATGCCTTTCTGGAACATGTTGTGAATCCATTATTGTCTACTCATTTCTGAACCAAGAGCTTGTGTGTGTATAAGAAAAGAATCAACGGTGCCCTCTTTCTAGGGTGATCTAGCCAGACTATTTCTTTAGAGAATCTCTGGTCTCAGTGTTCTCAGGTTTTTCACTTTGGTCTGAGTATAGTCCCTAAGATGACTCTTTGAGTAACCTTCCTGGAGAAAATAGATTGCAGGATTCTTGGAGTCCAGTGGAGAAGGCAGCTGTGACTCCCATCACTCTGTAGATAAATGCTTAGCTAAATTTATTATTTTTAGTGTGGTGTCCCTGTTATCTCTTCTGCCTGGTGTTCCCAAGTCCATGGCCTCTGTTTTCCCTAGTCATAAATAAAATTTGAGTTTCATAACTGTATGAATGAGTGAGGGCGTCTGGCAGGTGTCCAGTTGCTCTAATCAATTTTTTTTTCCTGTTACTTAGCTTACCTGTATTTTGTGATTCCAGAGAGACTCCATAAGGCTATTTCCTGTGCCTTTTAGGAATGTTTTTGTGGAACCTGGATTGCTTCTGGCTTTACCCACTGTTGGTTTTAGAATTCAGTATCTTGGGGTTTGTTAAGTTGGTTTCCATGATTCCATCTGCCTTCCAGCTTAAATAACTTGTTATTATTGTCTCCTATCCTATGCTTTTTGACTTTAAATGTGTGTGCCTCTTTTTAAAAAAATTCTTGTTTTTTAGTCATTTCACTGGTGGTTTTGTATACCACGACTACTTGCTCACCAGCATCCTCAACAGATAACGCAGTGCCCTGTACTTAGAGGGTCTCTAGTAAGTACCTATTAACTGAGGGAAGGAATTGTCACACTGACAATTCTTTTCATCTCCCCCATACAAATAACTATCTTCCAGTTAAGCAAAGTCGCTGTATTGCTTCTATGAAAATATTACAAGATATTAATATTATAATATGTTAAATATTATAAGGTTTGATAAAATTAAATGTTCTTTGCCATCTTAATTTAAAGCCATGCAGGGGCTCTTCAGTATCTTCAAACTTAGGTATTGTGAAAATATCTTGGTACAAATGCACCATCTAGCCTAGAACAGAATACCAGTCTCTGATAATGAAAAAAGGCTTTTCTGTGGCTGATATTGCCATCTGTCCTGGTTTCCACTTAACATGTATATTAGTTGTTTGAATAGATTCTTGGATGGTGAAGGTCACTTTATTTCAGCCCTTTAACTATGGGGTCATCATGAATAACCTCGAACTGCAGCTGTGGCTAAAGAGAAAATGACTTCAATTGTTGACAAATGCCCTTGGTCCAGACTTAATGGTGGCCTAATAACATTAAATATAGAAAATAAGGGACAAAGGAAAACATGTACTCACAAAAGGGTTTCACGGCATGTATCCTGAAAGTTCTTCCTGTTCTGTGAAATACTTCAAAATGTGCATCCAGGCACCTGTGCATTCTCTCTTCTCTCTCTCCTTATGTTATTTTCAATCACAAAGTAATAGTTACTATGAAAACATACTTAAAATTGATAATTATTGTCACTCAATACTGCCTTATTTTCTACTAATACACAATGCTATACAAGTAGATCTTTTAATCTTCTTAAAGAGAGAATATATGAAGCAGGGTCTTTGCTGCATTGGAGAAATACTTGAACAGGTAACTCCAACTTGAAATAATGTCACATTAGGGGCAAAGGGAAATGACATGAGAATCAAACTCTATGAGAATAAATGTTGAAACAGGTAATGTCCAGGCTTCAAAAATAAAATAATGAATGCTGTCTAAGAGGTAGAGAATTGGTCTCCATTTTACTGGCAGCACTAAGTGAGGTGAAGCCAATCCCCAGGCACCATCAAATGTCTCCTCACTCGGTGCCTTGCTATGACAAGAGATGGGGCTACACAGTTTTTCTGGGATGTGTGTGGAAAGCATTATTTTCTAAGGAAAAGTTTGGCTCTGCCCACCATGGTCCCCTGGCTTCATCTCCCTACTTAGGCTCCTGTAAGTAACTTTGTTTCCTTACTAGACTCCCTAATGTCTATGAGCAAAATTTAGCTCTATTTTCATCTGATTGGTCATAAAAACGCATGTACCTTGTCAAAATAGGCACTTGTTGTTCCAATTCAGGTTCTTCCAAAGGTTGTGATCTTGAACTCTGTTGGTAATTTCTTCCCCATTGAGAAAATGGTTTCTGATTTTTTCATATTTTATAGAAACAATTACCTGTTCTTCCAGATAGAAAATAGTTTCTGGTACTAACTTCAAAATTAAACTTATTATGCAGCTCTTACATAAGAAAAACACACTAAATATTAAGTAACATAATAAATATTATTTCAGACAAAGGTTTAACAACCTGGATAAATGTTTTTCATGGTTATTTTTCCACCATCTTCAGTGGTGACAGTTTTGAAATACTGGTTGAGTTAGAATGTATGCCTTTAGATTTCTAAGTAATTTAATGTTGATTGTAAACACTCATAAGGTCCTTATTATGTGCCAGACACTATAGTGAGCGCTCGATATTCGTGAACTCACCAAATCCTCCAAGTAATGGTAAGAGGTGGACATCTATTTTCATCCCATTTTACAGATGGGGGAGCTGATTCCTAAGGATGCTAGCGTCTTGCCCAATATTACACTGACATTAAGTGTCAAGGACACAAGGGTGCACTTATTTAAGATGCATTCCTTTTTTTGGCCTGCTTTTTTTTTTTTTTTTTAATTCTTCCACATAGGATTTTGGGAAGAATTTGCATAGTGATACATTTAAAGCTAAACTCCTGTTTTTTGTTTTGTTTTTAATTCTGAAGTGGTAATTACAACACAAAACCCAGAGCAAGGAAGACATTCCACTTTGAAAATTTAGGAGATTGCCTATAGATTCAGAGGGAAGGCTAGAGATTATTCAGATGGAAACCCCAGAACTGTAAAATTCTGGGAAAATTGGGCCAAGGGTCATAGCTTTTACCATTGGGTTATAAAGTTAAAAAAATACGTACAAACACACACACACACATATACACACATACATATATATAACTCATATATACACACATATACATATATATAAAGTAAAATTTGTATACAAACATATGTATATAAATAAATAAGATAAAGCACACCAGCATCAGTGAAAAATGTAGCTTCTCACAATTTCTCTTAAAGACATCATATCAGGAGCCTCTATGCTGCAGAATATGATGTATTATTTTTCTCCAACTTCTATTTCCACAGTTTCTATAAAAGTTTAATTGAAAAAGTAAATAAAAGTTTATCATACTTCAAGTCTTTTTATTTTATTCCTCTCATTAAAAAATGTAATAGTAGCATGGATGTGTGTCTGTTTTTTTTTGTTGTTGTTGTTGTTTGTTTTGTTTTGTTTTAGATTCTGTCAAGTTACTAGCATAGTAGTCTTTCTTGAACAAGAATAAGTGGTTAATGCCTTGTTTGTCCATTCATGGAACACATTAAATCAGCAAGCTCCTTTCAGTCACTAATGTGCCAGAGATCAAAGCTACCTCATTCTGCTCCTTGACTTAATTCTGTCCTCGTGTATTAGGGACAAACAAATGAGCAATAAACAGATACACACAGCACAGAGACATGCACATACCCAGTGCTATGGGAGCCTAGAGGAAATAAAACTATAATTCTGATGGGAAAAATCAGGGAGGTGATATGTGAATCATATTTTGAAGGATAAATAGCAAGTCACAGGATGTAACTGGTGAGTAGAAGTGTTGGTAAAGAAAAATCCTCATGGAACATAAAGAGCTTGGTGTGTTTGGGGGTATGGCAGTGGCTGCAGGATAATCATGTGAGTGAAGCAGGGTCGATTGGCAGTTTAGATGGTTGACTCTAGCATCATTCTGCCTGGTTAGAATCCTGGCACTGACCTTGGATGATTTCCTATTACTTCTTTAAGCCTTAATTTCCCTTTCTATACAATAGAGAAAATAACGTAAACTACAAGGTTTTTAAGGGTTAAGTGAAATAGTATTATAAAGCCCTTAGCATAAGATTGTAAATGGCAACAAAACGCCCTCAATAAATGCAATTATTAATTACCCCAAAGAGACAACCAATTTTTAGGTAAGCAATATGACTACTAAGAGTGAAATTTCCAGGGGCTGGGGTTGTAGCTCAGTGGTAGAGCGCTTGCCTAGCACATGTGAGGCACTGAGTTCAATCCTCAGCACCACATAAAAATAAATGTATTGTGTCTATCTACAAAAAAAAGGAAAAAAGAAAAGAGTGAAATCCCGCCCCCCCCCCCCCATGTTACTTCATGCTAACAGTATGCTATATTAGATTATGTTTCCAGATTCCTTTGCACAGCTACTCTCTTCTGTAAATCAGAAATCTAATTCTGGAAAGCCGCTTCCCACCCCAGACACTCTGCGTGATATCTGAACAGCTGGTTCATAGCCCATCTGAGCATTCTTATCTCCTAAATTACGAAGATAAATAAGTATAAGAGATTCATAGTGTTACTAGATACCGTATGCACATTCTTTATGAGAAGGACTATATCAACTTATTTGAGATTTGTCTTTTGGGGGAAATCATACTGAGAGAAACAAGTTCTCATTTGGACTGGATGACTCAGAACTGGATCTTCTAATTTTAATTAAATATACTCAGTCATCTTATCTTTATATGAACCAAATATGTAAGACCCAAAGGAACTGATTTTTAAAAGCTGATTTACTTTAGCTAAATATTAAACAATTATAATACTTTCACTATACACCCTTTAAAAATACAACAGAAGTTGGCAAATGCATAATCTTTACACTAGATTCCATCTCCACTACTTTCCTTCCTTGTCAGAGTTTAAAGTCATGGTGAAGTCCAGAGAGACACTGAAGATCTGCTACCTGGGTGACCTCAGCAAGGGTTAGACAGACCTATTTATCCAAAGCTGAAATTCAGCATACCAGACCGAATTCCATAGTTAAGAGATCTTTTCTAGTTTCCTAGGCCAGGTCATACAAGAAAGGGAGAAAGGATCCTTTTGGTGGAGGTAGCAGTCAAAGGCAAAGAAACCCTGTATATTAGGGAAAATTGGGTTGATGATAAGTTGGTGTAAGGATTATGGCTGTGGAAATGTACAAGGCAGTGTTCCTCTGGTGAACAAACTCTGGAGGGTAACAGGCCACCCTGTTTTCTACACTTGGAATATTCTGCAGTTTCTCCCTGGAACTAGTAAGATGACTAATACATGTTCAATGCCTAGCAGCTAGGGTAATGTCCTTTGTGAGAAGGCTCTATGCTAGAGTCTTATCAGCCTCGACCTTGACCTCAGACACTCAACTTCTGGAAATAAAGGAACTCTCTTAGACAACACCAATGTGTTACTGCACCTAAACCTGTCCACATAACAGTAACTTTATACAATTAGCAATACGTTCTAATGATGCCAATGACCTAATGTAATCTATGGATATAAATAAAGCTGGCAGCTCAGAAGAGCAGCACTCTTTACTTTGCCCCTGCACCTTGCTTCTGTCTCTTTTTTGTTTTTCTTTACAAGTAGGAGCCAAACTGAGGGGCTACAGACACACAAGCCCACTGCCCATATCACAAAGTGGGTTGTGTATGATTTCAGCTGCTGAAAGTCAATGGAGAGTGATGTGGTCAGGCTTGGAGTGTTGATCCAATCAAAGATGCTAACTAAAAAAAAGGAAGTAAAGCATTGTATGAGTCAAATTCAACATACTTGTGTGCAGGATCAGTATTCTGTTTCATGGTTCTGCCAGGTTTGTGGTCTTTGGCCTATGCTAAGAGAGTAGAAACCATACTGTGGGGCCGAACTAGTTAGATCATTTGTTAATATTCCATGAAACAGAATAGAAAAACTGAAGGGATAGCATTTATAGTTGTATATCCTCAACTAGGATAAGGGTGAAGTTTAATTGGTGAGATTCATGTTAAATTAGAAAATTTAACATGAATTTAACATCAGGACCCACAATTTCTACTTCAGCCAGTTTATTCTTAGGGTCTCCTCTTTTACCTATGAGCTGGGAGTAGAACAAGGTGAACAAAGGAATATAAAGATTTTTCCAACCTGTTTATCCACTGAGTGGGGCTTATATGGGAGAATGAGACATTGAATCTTTTAAGTGACTTCTTTTTGCTTATTTTATTTTCTCATGTTTACTCTTTACGTTGAAATGGTGAACAAAAGATATATTGCCCAAATTCTAATGATAATGTCAAATAATTGCCCTTGGGAAGTCTCCTCCCTTATGGTCCCCAAACTCAGCTAGCCATATTAGCATCATTCCAAGCACTTTACATCCAATCTGGAACACCACAAAAAGAGACCAAGAATTCTGCAGAAGTTGAATCTAAATCTATACAGTGACAGTCACTTGGTGTGGAATTTAGTATGTATGATGATAAACTACTATATGATTATTTTTTGAAATTACTAATTTGTTTAATGGAGTTTTGACTTTTTTTAAAAGAGGAATTTGATGTCATTAGTAAAGAGAAACTAAAGTCTTCACAAATTTGTACATAAAAAAGAATCATTAAATAGGAGAAGGGTGGAGTGATAATTGAGGGAAAAGTTCTTCTGAAGTGAAAAGAAGTAAAGATGCAAAGTTTTTTGTTTTTAATTTTTTTGAAGGGGTTACTATCTTGAAAAAAGATAATTTTAGCTTTAGGACAGAGACACCCTGAGTTCCTAGGGCTCCAACCAGCTGGCCCAAATTAACCATTTTTAGTTGAATTGAAAAGTGACCTCTCCATTCAGTTAGTAGACAAAGTAAGAGCTGGGCTTAAGGAGAAATTAGCACCTTTTTCCTGCACAACAGCAGAGCTAATATGGGAAGTGACAAGCCACGTTGTGTGAAGAAATCCTAGGACAACTCTGTAAGTGCACAAAGTTCAATGTGTAACTATGTAAATTAAAGAAACAGTTGAACTGACCTGGGAATCTTTCTATACTCATCATGGACTTTGCTGTACATTATAAATCACACTGTTATTAGTAGAAATTAGAGATCAATGAAAATTTTTCTACTTAGTCCAAGTTATTTTTTAAAATAATCAATGCATTGATGAAATAATTTTAAGTTGTATACCCAATTCTCATGGTGGCTGCTGACTTAGGAAAATCAAACCCACAAATCTGTAATATACACACTCATGCTTCCATTCCCCAAGTGCAGCTACCTACAGACTCAATGCTTAACTGTGAGTTGGCCTATAAAGAGTCATTTATTGCATATGATTTAAAATAGATACCAAGGTGCTTCTAGGACATAGGGCAACTGTCCAAAAGTGTAACTGAGGGAATAATGGTAGAAGTAAAAATATTAAAATCACAAGTTATTCATGCCATTATTATCAAAGTGATAAAATAGGAATATTGAATGTTTATATTTTAACAAAACCCAAATAGAAACATAAAATGGTATGTCATACACTAAAATAAATACATGAAAGTAATAAACTAAAAGTTCAAGTACAAAAATGAGGAATTTTTGTGACAATGACATAAAGAATGCAGGCATAGGATAATATATTGGAACAAAATAAATGTCCTCACTCTTTCTGGAGTTAGTCAGACATGTATTAGATCAGTGTGGCATTTTCTAGTATGTGAATTTGTGGAATATTGGCCCTATGACATGCTTCGTAAAAAAATTATGGTCAAACAAGTTTGCAAATGTTGGAAAACATTTCTCCCTTGCAAACTGATAATGCACACAAGCAAATTAGAAGCTCTGAGAGGTCCAATAGTAAAGGAATTTTTACTATTATTTTATATCCAGAGTCAACCATTGTAAGAATAAGTAAAAATTAAAAATAAGAGGCTAATTCTCCCTATTGAAAATAGTGGAACAGACTTCCTTTTTGGCATTTACTTGAGAAAACACACAATTGTACATAATTTCTCTTTTTTAAAAAATATATTAATCCTTTTGAAAAATAGATAGACCCTTTGTCAGATTTATGATCCAAAAATGTCTTCTTCAAGGTCTTGGGTGCCATCTTTTTGAAAGACAAAGGTCATAAAAGATATGTGCCCCTGTATTCCAGTTCTTCTGAGAAGGGAGGGGCCTAATTTTAGAGAGAATCTTCTTCCAATGTGCAAAGCCTACTGCTATAAAGATAATAAAGTTTGTTTTTTCTTCTGGATAAAACAAGTAAATGAATACATACGGTCACTGCAATTACCACTATGTGTGACAAAAGGTGGTGTCAATTCCCTTACTTGATGACCAGTTATTATTTATCTTGAAAATAAGTATGCAAGGGTTTGTATAAGCAAGAATATATAAAAGGGGAGATTTCTGTCTTTGTTGTTTCTTAGCGGATTACCTATGGTGTGCATCACCTTTTGGTTTAATGCTTCTTCAATAAAAAAAGTGCTTTTATTGGCTTGAGGAAATGATTTCTGGACTGGGGAAAAATTATTTCAACTATATATCCCTAAGACCAGAGATATCTCCCTTTTGTGGAAAACAAATTCAAATTGTGCATATTTTGAAAAAGACTGGTTTATAATGTGTCATTTAAAGTTTTATAAAATGACTCCACATATCTTAGGATTTCAATAACTTTAAAATTAGGAATTTTAAAAAATGCCTGAAAAAGAGACCAAAAAGCTTTTTTTTTTATTTATTTATTTTTTTTCATCCAAGTAGTCTTTCTTTCTTCTTTGGTCATCCTTCTATGAACCACAAAACACCAAAAGTTATTTCTTAATTTTCTCAAGGATGCTATATAAGGAATACCAATCTATTTAATAGGGGAGAACTTTATTCCATGGAAGAGATGCTTTAAGCCATTAAAGCTTAGTTCTGTCATAAAACTCCAGTTGAGACAGAGAATGGCAGATCTCTGTCTCCTCTAAGAAAAGAGCAATGTATCTGCTGATTCTTCTTCCTAAGATTAGACTTACAAATGCGATTGTGACTTGACATTTGCTTTCATTTGTTTAATAAAAATCTCAACTCAATATGTCCAGTAATATGTTAGATCTTTTCTTATAAACAGGATCCTCAAAATGTCTCTTCTCTCTCAGTTGATAGCCACTCTGTTGTAGCTGTCAGGTCAAAAACACCTTAAACATTCCTGACCTCTCTCTTCCACCTATAAAAAGGAAAATACGTTGGCTCTACCATCTAAATATGTCCATCTCTGGCCACTTCTTACCCCCTCCACTGACACCACTCAAAAACGAGTTATTGTCATCTCTTGCCTGGTTATTCTAGTAGCCTCTCTGCTTTTGCCATTATCATTCCCTCCCCTGTCCTACCTAGTCATCCTTAGTAGGGTAACTATTAGGGTACTTTCAACAGTTGTATCTCTGACCTCATCCTTCTTAGTGTTCAAATGTGCCTAATTCCTCTAATCTTAGAGTCAAAGCATTCCTTGCCCTCTCTCTAGAATATCCTCCCATGTAGCCATCCTCCTCACTTTCTTTAACCCTTTGCCCAAATGTCAGCATCTCAGTGAGGCTACATGGCCCACCTTACTCAAAAATGCAACTCATTCCCGAGATCTTGGTGCTCTGATCACCCACATCTTACAGTTTTTCCCTCCATAGTACTTATTTTCTTCAAATATACTAGATAATTTATCTATTATGTTTATTGTTAGTTTATGTCTCTCCTTTTCCCATTTCTACAGTATAAGTACCATGAAAGTAAGGATCTTTGTATTCCAGGTGCCTAGAGAATTATGGGGCAGATTAAAGATAGTCTATGAATATTTGAACAAATTAGAAAATGGTCTCTTATAACAGCTTCAGGTGAGATTAATTTTTTTTAAGGTTTAATGCATGAGGAAACAAAACTCAAATAGGTTAGTTGTCAGGCATATTTATAGGTGTTATTGTTTGGATCTGGAATGTTCCCCAAAAGCTTATGTATTGAAGGCTTGGTCCCCTTTGCAGGAGTGTAAAGCGGTGGGGCCCTTGGGAAGTACTGGATAATGGGTATTTATTTTTTCCAAATAATAACCAATTCTCTCATTCTTTTACACCAGCTGGCTGTCTAACAACTCAATTTTGATACTAACTTTCCAGAACTATCACATACCACACAAGTTAAGGTTTCAGGCCTGCAAGACTTTCCATAACTTTAGATGCCAATCTCAGGTCCTATGTGCCCTGCTACCTGCACTTAAGTTTGACTTGGTTACAAATTCAGGGGTTCCCATAACCTATTCCTCAGGTTCAATAATTCACTAGAACAACTCAGAACTCAGGAAAATGCTATTATTATTATTATTATTATTAAAGCAAGCACCTTGTGCATGCTAGATGAGTTGCTCTAACACTGAGCTACACCCACAGTCCCAATGCTATACTTATGATTACCATTTTATTATAAAGACTGCACCATAGGAGTATCCAAATGGAAATCACATAGAGCAAGGTATGGGGTGGGGAAGGCAGAATCCTCTTCCGGGGGGCCCCCCTTCCAGCATATCAACATGTTCACTGATCAGAAGATTTTAGATTCATTGTTTCAGTTTTAAATTTAAGTTTCATCAAACAGACACGACTGACTAAACTATCGGCCATTAGCTTTACTTAACCTTTAACCCCTGTCCCTTCCTGAGACATCATTGGTGGTGCTAAAGTTTGAACCCCCTGATCATATGATTGGCTTTTCCAAGCCCCTCCTTCCCTCAGTCCCCAGGAGTCATTAGCAGAGAACAGTCACTTCTGCCACTCAGCAAAATCCAATGGTTTTAGTAGCTTTGTGTGGTGGGGGGACAAAAACCAAGTAAATATTATAACACAAATCATGATATTTTAGTTAACATATTTATCTACCTTCCCTTCTAGATTTTAAACTTCTCCAGGACAGTTTCTCTATTTGCTTTTCTTTTCCATTCCTGATGCATCAAAATGATACTAAAATATTTTTAATAAATGAGTGATTACCTGAAATGAAGTGTGAAAATTGAGTTTTATTGGTCTATAACATCGCTCAGTAATAAAAATATGACATAAGTAGGTATTTCAGCAGAAATAAAAATATCATAGTAAATTATGATAATTCACATGACAAAATTCTTATTAACTAAATTTTGGTATATAACCCCAGATTGGCCACTTACTTGTTATGTAAAATCATGTGAGTCTATAACACCCTAAGCTAGAATGTTCTCAACCATAACACAAAGGAAAAGTTATATCCTCACTTATCACACAGCAATGTTGTAATGTTAGATAATGTATGTAAGTGCTTATAGCTTTAAACATTTATCAAATAGGAATAATTAAGATGTTATTAAACATACAATATTCATAAGCATATAAGAGTGGCTTCTGAACTGCAAATGAATATTATTGAAAAAGCTTAGAGAAAAACATTAGTTATAGATTTTATTTACTCTTGAGTGAGTCGGAAAATGTTCATATCTCAACCTGAACTTACAACTCAAGTTTGAGAAGGCTGTGGCACAGGAGCAGAAAGGACCTTGTGAAGTACATTAAAAATGACCACATATTCATTCCACTTGGGTCTAATGCTGTAATCATTGGGAGAATTTCCTGAGTAAAGTCTGAAGGATACAGTATATCACAATCAACTCTTTCCAATAAGGTTATTTAATGCTATTCAATTCACATTTCCCTCAGGTTTTGGCAAGATTATAGAATTTATTCTCCTACATAGTAGCCAGCCAAGTAAATCACACTGCATACTTCCATTATCACACATTTTTCTTATCCAACATCTGTGGCTTTATTTTACCTTCCTTCAGAGTCCCTTAGAACTTAGCAGTACTGGCTTCCTTTTTGTAATTCTGCAATTTAGTTTAGTTTTCTTCCTGATATTTTCTTAATAAAAAAAAGTCAAAAAAGTACAAGTCAAGTAGTTTTCAACAATAAAGCCAAAGACAAAGTGATAAATATTATAGACAAATGTTAGAGTCTGTAAACAAGTCAAAGTAACACCTGGAATTTTGCCAGGGGAATGTTAGAGTTCGTAAACAAGTCTGGATGGTGCCTGGCAAAATGTCAGAGGGAGTGGTTTGAGAAGTAACAAAAACAAGCCATTAACTGTGGAGATTCCTTATTGGTTGACTGATGTATCTAGTTTATGCTAATTAGATAAGCTGTGTGGAATGTATAAATACTGCTCCTGTCCTGCAATAAACGGCTCCTACTCCTGCTGTATCAACGTACACAAGTTATTCGTCACCCCCCGGCTATTTTGCTGCAGCCGGACTGCAGCAGACAAAGTGTATTTCCTTGTAGACAGAAGATATTAGTTTGTATTAAAGCAGAAAAAAATATAAAAGTAGTACTATCTCTGCTACAGGGTCTCAGTGCTCTT
This sequence comes from Marmota flaviventris, assembly GCF_047511675.1. Classification (NCBI taxonomy): domain Eukaryota; kingdom Metazoa; phylum Chordata; class Mammalia; order Rodentia; family Sciuridae; genus Marmota; species Marmota flaviventris. The sequence goes on along the minus strand of NC_092503.1, from coordinate 49,688,740 downwards.
CATTAGAAACAGAGAAGCATAAAGAGCTGCATTAGAGCAGCCTAGCAGGCTCCCCAAAGGACAGTATGAGTGGAGATAATCCACTCCCCTGCTAAAGCTGCACATCCTCAAAAGTCCAGACTCCAGACTGCTCAAGGTATGTTATGCTATAACTCAGTGGCTTTCTGAGACAGTGCTTTGGTACTTTTCAAATAGGCCAAAAATCTTGTTGATAATATCATATCATATTATGTTATATAATGTTACACTGTCACTCTAGTATATTGTACTGTTCTGTAGTATTACTATAGGATAATATGCTAATTATAGAATAGTCTATAATGTCTTTACTGCACTGCACTGTACTATCTTGTACTATACTATATACTATACTGTGCTATTCCTAAAGGGGAGCTTATGCAAATATCTATTTTAGTGATAGAAATATGAGTGGTCCATCTTTGAACCACAATATACAGCATATCTTAATACACAGTTAGTATGATTTATGGGCCAGAAACAATGTTCATGAATGTAGTTATAATTAAGTACTTCAATGTTAATAGCTCATAATAAACTAAGTAGATGAACATAAACTAAAATAAACAGTAAAGTAAAACAGTCTTTGTAGCAATTAAAACTCTGACCAACTAAATACTATACTGTGGTGTGACTGATAACTTGCTCTTTATGGACACTGGAAAATTCCACAATTGTGTAGGGTTTATAGGAGGCATCTGAATGTTCATTGCCCAGTGGTTAAGTTCTTAGTCAAGTTCTTGGTAAATGCTATGACTCATCAACTTTAGGTTAGGAGTGCTGAATAAAAAATATTTACCACCCACTCTTAGTAATTGATCCCCAAAGTGCTTTTCAACAGGGCTTTGCCTATGTTAGAGGATGGAGAACTCTTTATTTGTGGCACAAGCCACTCTTCTAGATAAATGGTCTTCCTTTGCACCCCAGTAGTAAATGCTAATATGTCACTTAATCTCTGTGACCATCAAGATGACCAAGGATAAACCAGGCAGGATGATGCATGCCTGTAATCCCAGCAATTCAGGAGGCTGAGGCAAGAGGATTAAAAGTTCAAGTCCAGCCTCAGCAACATATCAAGACCCTGTCTTAACATATTGTAAAAAGGGGCTGGAACAGGAGTTCAGTATTAAAGTGTCCCTGGGTTCAATTCTCAGTGCATGCGCGCACACACACATACACATGCCCGCGCGCGCGCACACACACACACACACACACAAGCAAAACCAAAAGAAAACCAAGGCCAAATTCTCCCAAGTAAGGGGAGATAGTGCCAAGAGCACACTGCTTACAAGAATTCCAAAAAGGATAAGCTTGTGGTGTGTCCAACCAGGGGATCCTATCCTCTCCAATGTCCTCATTGACTGAGTCTGACAAGTCCACAAATCCACATTCTAATACAAGCTACAGATTCAAATTTCTTAAGCATGATGATATCGGAGATAAACTGTTTGGCCTCTCTTATTTATAACCCAGATGACTTTTTTTTGTCTTTTTCTGAGCTTTGGCTTTTTTATGCTGAGAATAAAATCCAGGTCTTTGCAAATACTAAGCACAGGCTCTACCTGTGAGCTACTGCTGTCCAGTTTTAAGAAGAGGAAAACTATGCTTATTTTAATGTCTTTATATAATTTCATGCAAGGTTTTTTTGCAAAATGTAAATCACAAAAGAAGTATTATTAATATTATTAGTGTTTAAAGATCAGGAATTGCCTTGAATTGGGGGTTCATCCTCAAATATAATTGTTCCAGGGATACACCATAAACTTCATTATATATTCCTGGGCAACGAATGCAGAGTCCAGCTAAAGCCAAATAGGGAGGATAGGTGTTAAAATCTACTGAAATTACTGGCATGGAAATGATAGACTTTAGCTCAGTAACAGTAAATTGTAATTATGGATAGGAGGGGCATCTGGGCCATAGAGATTTTCAGAATCACTTCATTATTACCACACTGAAACGCATTTGTGTTGTCAGTGAAACCAACATACTCTGTGGTGAATTCAATTTGATAAAGCAGTTTCATTAAGCACATGCTATATTTTGGCACTAGTTTGAATTACTAATTATATATTTTTAAATCTTTTTAAAAATATTCATTTCTAGTTTCCTTTTTCATTACTGCAGAATTATCTTCTCTTTTATAACTTTAAAAAAACTTCCCTCTGCATAATTTTCAAAATTTATTTCTCTGACCTAATTTTCTCCTTTCTAAAGTCTTCTCTTCCTACATTTTCCTTTCCTGTATTCTTTCAACTCTTCTATTGAAGAGTATTGTTTTTCTTTTACCAACTCACTAAGTGGTCCTAGAATAAACAACTTGGTATTCAAATTCTGAATACTCATTTTAATAAGAAGAAAGTTGTTAAGCAGAAAAAGAAAATTGCTGGTTCCTGTTTCTATTTTTATTTTGAAACCCCTTATACCATGAATTGGCCTGTAAGAATGAATTTAAATAGGTTAGAAATGAATTTGTCTATATATGTTGAACAATATAACTGAGTGTTCTGGGTAAATGAATGAAAGTAGAAAACAAGAGATGAAGGAGAAAGAGATGGGGAAAAGAAACACCAATCAATGTCAATGTTGCAATGTCAATGTTGGTCAACAGTGGCATCGAGTTCAAGTTTGTTTCCCTCTCAAGGTAATATAGAGAGAGACTTCTCAGGCATTAGTATAAGATGAACTTTCAAGGTACCCTTGTGTGTATGTGTGTGTGTGTTTTAATTCATGAAGTTTATGATTTTAATACAATTTTGACATCATTCACAGATTGTTCATGGCCTTTGACACTTCTGTCAAAAGCCAAGGTGGCAAATTTGATAAAGCATACAATGCAAAAACATAAATATTGTACTGTGAATAGACTGGATGGAATAAAATAGAAAGGTTTCTACAATGCTTGAATAAAATATTCATTACTAGTAGTAATTACAAACTGAAATTAGAAAATAAAAATTCCATGTGAGCAGAAGTGATTTTGTGTCTCCATTCATCTGTGTGCCCCTCTAGGTATATTCCACATTTTCATTGCATAATTTGAAAGCGAAAGACTGTTGTAGTCTTGGACTTCAATTATGTGAACCAAAAAATGCAGTTAAAAGAATCGTGATCACAATTCATGTCTTAAGGGATTTTAACTTATTTTAGCTGTTGTAGCAGCTGCTCTTGTTTCTGAAAAATAAAGAAAAAAAACTGATGGACAAGGAAACTATTAGCACTTCTCCAGCTTAAGCAGTGGCAATGTGAATATCATCTAATAGGAAAAGAACTGGATTATTAGGGGCTGTATTAAATGAGTCACTGTAAAAGCTAGACACATGTTTCATTACATTTCCAGAGAACATACGAAATTCATAAGAATATGTATGTACTTCGTTAAGACTAAAGTCACTTCTGTGTTACTGAGATCCAGGTTTAGGTAGTAGCTAGGATGAGATCAATATTTTGCTAGATCTCTCTCAGTATTCACAATGAGCAGTGATTAGTTTTTGCTCAATTCAGGGACAACCTGTAACTACTGGAAATCTTATCTACAGTTAATATAAAATCCTACTTTAATTGAGACAAGATTTACATACCTGTACTTCCACTCTGTTCTCTGTGCTCTACCCTATGTCTAAATTCTCTCTTCCCCAAGATAGCCTTTAACAATGAGGGCAGTTTTCAATCCTCTTCTGTATCCTACCTTATTCAGACTAAAAATTCTTACTTCCTTTGATGTACCCCTTTGCCCTTTTTCTGGTCTTAGGTGTGCTACCCTGAACATTGCATCTTCTTTGGTTAAGTGCCACTTAAAAAGAGATGTCTATTTTGGGTATGGCTGCAGGTACAACCAACCTAGAGTAAGACAAGCAGTCATTCTCTTTGTTCTAGACATGTTTTTGTTACAAATATAAACTAACATCATAATCAATTATATAACATTTGTGTTTTTGGCAATTATATAACATCTCTAACAATGAATTAATAATTAAATGAACATCCAGAATCTTTCACGTGTGGTTTTTCTCAAGTTCTTCCCAATGCACCTTTTTTGACTGTATATTTGGTTTTGACAGGTGGATAAAACCTTACATTTATTTCCCCATATTTGGCCCAGTGTTATAGTTCATGTAGATGTTTCTGAGTCTTGATCCTAGCTTCCTTGATGTGAGCTAATTCTCAGTAGTATGACATCTGCAAGTTTGATTTACAGGAGTCACTGGTTTCTAGGACTCATTCTAGAAACAATTCTATAATTTAAAAACAAAAATCATTTTTGTATTAAAATTAAAGATAGAAATACAATGACTTTTTAAATGAGTTTTATTTCTAGCAACTTCAGAATTTTTTTATGAGTCTCATGAATATACTACTTAAAGTTATTCCAAATTCCTTTAAAATAAGGACTTAATTTACTAAGATATGTTTAACTTTATATCAGAAAAAATGTGTTAAAATCAGCTTTCATTATTAGATTCCTGGATCTTACATAGTAGGACTCAAAACCATTTCTATTTATGACACTATAGTTAGCAGAAAATACTTGGCATAACAGACTCTGCTAGAAGAATCAAATAGAATTCAAAATAGACTCTGAATACTCAGAAGCTTTGGAATTGTTGAAAGATCATATAAGGTAATAGCTAATGACTAGAACATAATGAATGTGAAAAAGGATCCTAAAGTGACATGTGCTCCACACTGTTTTGCAGCCTTACAAGAAATATGATAGAAAGGCATATTGTCATTAGGAGTGATTATATGAGAATTGGCAGTCAGAGTACAGTATTTCAAGCATGGCTATGGGTGTGGTCTGTAACTGTGTCTCACGACCCCAGATTGAGGTTTTGTTCATGGTCTCTCCTGCTTGCTAACAGATAAGCTGTTTACATGCAATCTGCTCCTTAGTAGACATCAACTGGGAGCTAGTAGGAATGTCCCCTCTAGGAAATACAGAGTGGCTTCCAATGAGAGCTGATTGGGCCTTGTGCAATATGGTACTTGTGGTGATGGTGGACATTCCAAACTCCTGATGTATTTTCTCCATGGGGAGCTCCTGTCATATAGTTAAGAGATGTGGGAAAACATGATGATGCTGATGTTTTGTTGGTGTTTTCTCACTTGCTGCTTCAAAGTAGTAAGAATCCCTTTGTCTTCTCATTCCTCATTTTGTACCCTAAAACTAGGAGACAAGCCTTTATATTCTACAAATCCCGATAAAGAAAACAAAATGTGAGAAGTAGTTAATTATTTCTTCCTAATAAGTGCACTAATTGATGGCAAATGCCTTCTTATTTAAAGAATTCTTTATATGATTTAGCATCTTAAGTCTTCTTAGATATGTTTACTTCTGAAATTTAATCTCTCTCTCTCCCCTTTATATCTACCCCAAATTTTAAATGAGACTCTGTGTTTAAAGGTGCCTGTGTTTACAACACAGTAAGTTGCTCATGGTAGTAGGTTAGTAGCTTTCATTCCAGTTTGTGCCTTTTTGGTTTCTATCCCAGGTATTTGTCTTCTGACTCTCATATTAAAACATTTTCTGCAGCTTCCTGCCTTTTCAGAACATTTGGTATATTTTGTCCTGTATACCTGTCCCCAGATATCTCAACATGAGTTATAATCCTAACTTTTAAGTTCTCGTAGGCTCCTGGGAAACAAGACAAAATGTATACAGGGCTACCTCACTTCTTAGGAGAGATACCTCAAACTACTTACCTGTCATTCAAAATCTTTTATTTCACCTCTAACACTGTAATACACCTTTGTCCCCCAACAGCAGCCTCAGTTTATGTACTGTAAACTCTAGTAAATCAAATAGCTTGCTGATCTTCTTATATGTCCCTATGCCTTCCTGCCCTTCTCTTTGCTTATGAATTGCATCCCAAGTCCTTTCTGGGATCACAATGTGTTTTTCTTTCCTGGGAAAGTCCTCTATTTTCTTGTTATCATGCTTGCCTCATTTCCTCCTATCTTATTCTTGAATATCTAACTGCCTCTTTGTGAAGCTTTATCTCACCAACCGAAGGAATTTTTTTTTTTCTTTTTCAGAACACTTAAAGATGTTTATCCATACCTTCCTATAGCATTTATCACTTCTTTCATTTTGAAATAAATTTAGAATTACAGAAAAGTTACATCGTTCTTATTGTACCCTTTCTAATGTTAATATCATGATTAACTACAACACAGTGTTTAAAATTAAGCAATTAAATTCTGTGCAATACTTTAAACTAAACTCAAGTTTATTTGGATCTCACTGGTTTTTCCAGTAATGTACTCTCTCTATTCCAGGACCCACTTTTAAGATCCCACATTGCATCTAATTGTCTCCTTAGTTTCTCCTAAACTGCCATGATTGCTCTATCTTTTCTCCTCCTTTGTGACCTTGATGACTTTTTACCTTATAATATCACTTCATTTCTACGACTATTTCCTCTCATTTTGCTCTAGGTCTCTTGTAAGATTTGTCATTGCAACACGTTTTTATTCCCCAAAGTGTCTAGCAAATGATGGAAGCTCAATAATTACTACTTAACTACATGTCAGAAACAATTAGAAAGGATAGTAAGAAAATCTACATAATTAAATGCCGAGTTGTGAGTTATTAGAGTCTTGAAGTTGTTACAAAAATTAGAGAGCAAGACTGAGAAGTTGTGAGACAGAAAACTCTCTTTGCAGATCTGAGACAGGTTTTCCCTAGATCTCCAGAATAGTGATCATAATGCTCATGTGAGCTAATCATGGTGCATGGAGGAAGGGCAGCCTCAGTCTCAGCAACTGGCCTGAATTGTTAGAGCTCACTATCAACAAACTTCAGGCATCCCGTGAAAGGGATGGATCCTGATCATTCACAACGAACCACTGGGCTAAAAGTAATCATCCCTATCTATGTCACACCTTGAAACATAGCTTTCTGTTGAAAACTCAGAACAGAGCACTCTGGTCTTGGCTGGAATCCTGAATCCCAGTTGGTTAAATTTCTGGTTCCACTTACAAGTGACTGATGACTGTGTCATGATGCTTTAAACCATGATGCCAACACTCTTGTACCCATGATGTTTTCTGTCACCTGGGTGTCCCCTTGGTTCTGACCCTTCCATCACTACTGAAGCCCACACTCCCCCGAGAAGCAGGAAAAGACTTAGCTGGCAAGTCCATGCATTTTGTGGGTTGCCACCCACCCTTATTCTGTTGCGTTACTGAGACTTCCTCTCCTTTCCCACACCCCCGACTCCAGTATCCCAGCACTTTTCAGCACTGTGGCCTTTCCCCTCACAACTCAGCTGTCCTTCCTTATTTTATTCTGAGTCTCAAATCACAGTGATTCTGCTGAAGTCCAGACTGTAACACAGGCTGGATCTGTGCTCTTCCCTTCTCTGAACTTGTTAGTTTTGACCTTCTGAACAAGACACCTGTCTTCTGAGGCCACAGCAGCTTTGCTTTGTTTTGGAGGGATCTAATTACTGGAATCAGAAAGAGGATATTCTATAATTTCAGCTACATGCTGCATCAGATTTAGAGCTTTTACAAAAATTCAGAAATACCTTCTGACAGGATCAAGAGCACTTGAACTGATATCTGCTGTGTTTTAATGGGAGCACTGCTGCATAATTTTTCATCTTCTTTGGAAGGCCTCGCCACAAAGAGAAAACATGCCAACTAGGGTCCCACAGAGGTGTTTTGACATTAGGCTTAATAAAGCATGAAGAACTCATTAATAAATAATGTTCTGCTAGGTTAACAAATAAAGCTGAATGCACTGGCTAGACCTTGAAGTAAATCAAATCATACATGTAGCCATGTGACTTGTTAACTTGCAGCAGTCTCTTCGCAGCAATTGGGCAAAGCCCAATGCAACAATGCACACAAATAAAACCAGCATATCATAAATGCATGTGCCTTAAGTTATGATACAGACTGTCAAATTTTTTAACACTCTCTGGATCCAAACCAATAAACAAACCTTCACCAATGCTGATCCAGAGACATTCCAATGATAGTTTTAATCTTTGCTAAAAGAATTCCACACACTCACAAACACACTTATATCCTGTCAGCTCATGTCCTTTGTCTTATTATCTATAGGAATTTGTCAAGAATGATCTAGAGAATGTTAGTATATGTAGGCAGGCTAGTTTATTTAGCAACCATGGTTTATTTAACCAAAGGAACTTCTGATGAATGCATTAGATAGATGCAGAAAAACTTTGTGAGTATCCAGTAAAAAAAGAAAGAAAAAAGAAAAGAAAGGAATCATCCTCCCTTGAAAAACAAACCAAAGCACAATAGTATTAAATACAATAGTATTAAATACTATTGTGGACTTGGAAGTCTGCATGGTTTTAGTTGGAGAAAGACTTCCTAGTTACCTAGAAGCAGTGAACATAATCTTAGAGCACTGGAGGGTGGAGAGAGGCATGGTCTTTCTCTGGTGGAGCTCTGGTACCAAAACCAGCTACTGCTTCCCAGAGCCTTTTCATGATTACAAGCTGATGGACAGCTGTCCAGTGTCAGTTAAGCATGACTCACTCACTCCAGCTGTTCAACAATCTGGAGGGAGAGAGTTTCCTGCTGTACACTATTCTGCTTGGCCACAATCTCCACTCACTAGTGGGTTTAGCCAGAAAGCCAGCCACCATGCAATAAGACCCAGCCATTTCCAGGCAATGTTTTGATGAAACAACTTGTTGGGTGGATTCAATTTCAACTGGAAGGCCTTGCCAAAGATGCCCATATGTGCAAATTTACGCCTCTTGCCAGACCTTTTATGTGGTTATGATGACAAAACCATTAGGTTGCCACTTAAATTATATTCCAAAGCTGCAGGTATAAAGCAACCATTGTCTGCAGAGTGAAAGTATTCTATTAAATAAGATCATTTGAATATTTTCACTATCTGTATGCTATGTCTACATATAGACTATATATATGTGTCATTTTATAAAGTTATATATTTATGTGATTTCATTTTCAAGTTAATGGAAACAATTAAATGAAACAAATTAGATTTTACAGTGCTATATGATATGACTTCATTTTGGTGAAAATAAGAGAGGCCATGTAGAGTGGTAAAAATGAAGGCAGTGTAGACCTATTAAGCCTTACAAAGGACTTTACATGAATCATCTCTAATTCCAATAGTCTTTTGATATTGGCATATTAACATCTGCATTTTCCATATGAAGAAATTTAGACTTAGCAAATTGAGGGTTCCCAAGGTCACACAGTAAAGAGCAAAATTGGGGATTTCAATTTAGGCATTCTGATATCAAAGCTTACATCCTTAATTACTATCCTATACCACCTTGCATGTTACCAGGAAATCCAACCATGGATTGGTGTACCACCAACCTAGAAAAAAATGGGACTTCCTGATCCCTTTGCATTAAAATGAGTTTAGGGTTAGCCTAAACATTCAAGTTATCTTTCTGTAGGTTTCTAACAAACATTAAGCTACATATTTAAATGTTATACTTCCTATAAGTGGAAGTTCTTGAAGTCAAAATACAAAATGAAATTAAAAAGAATATTTTAATTTTATTACCTAAACTAATTAGTTCTTGTTTCAGTGACAAATGTCTTTGATATTTACTCAAACATACATTAGTATGAATTTTTTTTTTCAGAAACTAAAAAATATTCAAAACCTCAACATTGAAAATTGTGTTTCTTTTGGAAAAGGGGACAACTTGGTTGAAAGGATGCTTAAGCCCATCAGTAGGTGAAGTTTTGGAGGAAAGATGCGTTTTCCTGATGAGCTGAGGGTGAGCTGAGATTTCAAAAGCCTGAAGAAATGGGAAATGCAGTGTCCTGATTAGGCCTATAAGGGTTGTATTGTTTGATTACTGATGAGAATCAAACACCTCACTTTCCAGTGTCCAAAATCAAATCATTAGGAAATATATTCTTGTTGTCAAAACATGAATAAGACTTTTTTTTTGGTTCTATTTTTCATTCTCTTTTTCCCTTTTTGCTTAATCTTCTGAGTGCACTGAATTTATTTACATATAAAAGGTAAGAGAATTCATAATGGTATGTCACATTATATAGAAATTTCTGTTATTATTAATTCCTGTGCAATCTGACTTCTAACGCTTCTGTGTTTTACTTCTCCAAAAAGATTGAAGCTGCATTTGACATGTCTTTGTTACCCATAAAGTGCTAAGTAGACGGTTTTAAAAACAATTCTACTCTCCATAGTGCATGATTTATTATGCAAGTATAAACTCTACACAAAAAGGTGTAAATGCAAGTAGTCATTCACAATAAATGTGGTGCCCCAAGGCACTATTTCTACCTCATAAGTATTTTGATGTTATATTGCATTATATTGTCTGTCAAACCATACTTCCAATCACATTATTTTTATTCTTTGCAATTTACATAATGTGTGAAAAGACAGTGAAATGCAAAGGTATGTTCAATTTTACTCTTCCCAAGAGGAAATTACAACACTCTTGGACCACAAAGGTTTAGATAGAGTGGGACAAGTGGCCCACTAATCCCCTTGCTGATTAGAGGACAATTCATCTATGAGGGGACTAAAAATGGGAAAACAATGTTCCTTTGGGGAGAAATATGCAAAAAATGCTGTTGCCTTCTAAATCACATCCATATTCATAGGGGAAGAGGGAGAAAGAAAGGAAGAATAGAAATTTCCAAGGATATCACTAAGGGCTTTAGACAAAATGAACTCAATCAATCAAAAATAAGCATAAATTAATTATTTTCATAGCTTTTCTTGCATTGGTAATCTGAAATATATTAGCTTATTTTTGGTTATTGAAAATAAGAAGCATTTTGTCTAACATTCCTAATGCTAGAATGCTAATAGCCACAGCATTAATAAGAATCAGCTCCAGTTTAAAATTATAAATTTCAATTGACTTTATCCATTAATAAAAAATTTTAAATAAAGAGCATTGTGGGTATAGGAACAGATAGAAGAGCTGGTTTTTAGCTTCTAGTCTTACTGTCTTATAGGATTTACAAAAACAGGAGTAAAAGCTGGATGGATTATTTTCCTGTTTCTCACTATCGGACAAAACCATCAAAACCTTGAAAAGTTCACAAAGTGCTCATTAAGTCTTCCGGACCCTAGGTGTTCATTGCCGCTTTCTATAATCATCCTCATCAATCAGATGGAGCCCTGTGTCTAATGTTATACATACTTTTTAATTTACTTAAAAAATTTAAATTCTATTGGTTTAATAAATGGTAGGGCTGGAAATACATATGAAAATTCTATTCTGTGCAGGGAGAAACCTCCATCATTTCATTAGATAATGCGATGGCTATATCCTTCATTACAAGAGAATTTAGAACCTGTTTATAAGAATTTATAAGAAAGAAATGTACAATGTTTTAAGATGTATTTTAATGCTTAAGCTAAAAATCATCTTTGAAAATAAATTGATATTGCTTTAATTGTTTAATTTTGTTGTATATGAAACTCCCTAGGCTTAGCAGACAGTGTTTGTGTTTTGAATATATTACCCCTCTGGTCTATTAAATCTACCGAAATTATTTTCCAGTGAGTTATGTAATTTTCCCTTATGAGGGTTCAGAGAGTTTTCACATGACTCTGTATCATTTCCTAAGAACTCTGAGGAATCCAGGGCACAGATGGTACTTTAGGTGTTTCCTAAACTCAGCAGTTTATTAACCATTTTCTCCTCCCATCATTCATTGAAAAATAATATAGTTGTATTTCATTTGTGTGCCATATATATTGATTAATGGGTAAGTCATTTCATGGCTTATTAAGAATTTCATTTATTTTTCAGAGAAAAAAAATCTCAAAAGATCATTCTTATTAAAAAAGAAAAAGTAACATTCCAGTAGTGCAAAAGAGGTCTTTAAATCTATGAGGCACATTCACTAAGCAGATCACTTTGTGAAATTCAAAGAAATCGTCAACCGTTCCTACTTCTCAGGAGGTCGTTATTTTGATAACAGGACATGGAAAATCTCAGGTTAAGGTGATTCACTCGTCTGATGAAAAACAGACGAGAATGAGATTTACAAAAACAAGTTTCTGTCCCAGTTCTATTAATTGGCTTCTTGTACCTGCATACATCACTGATCCTTCACAAAATAATCCTCCCTGGGACTCAGTTTTCACATCTGGAAGATAAGGGTGGAATCGAACTAGAATTCCTGCTCAAGCATGAAAATATTTCCTAAAGTGGCACCATAAAATGAAATAACTTAGGAATTATTTTTTAAAGCTATGTTTTCGAATTTAAAGATTAGTCCTCACTTTTGAGAGTTTTATTCAATAGTTCCACTTCTGCAAATCCAAGTTAATCCTATAAGATAACATATTCTTACCTGCCATTTGGGTCATTTAGAACTAATTGGGCTTAGCTTAACATTACTGACAAGGACTGTAGTTTTACTGACACTATGGTAATTTAAAATGACTCCATGAGTTATAGACTATAAGAAAAAAGAAAGAAATATTAATTTATGATTTTTTCATTGTCTGATCCCTTTGGAAGTCCCAAAGAATTTCTTAGAGAATAATTCTTCATAGACCACTTATTAAAAAAATGAATAAACACAGAGATTAACATTAGAAAATGCATGTGGTTAACTGATTTAACTTGGGGAAATTATAAAGTAACAATTTCAAATATAAGCATCAAGATTATCACTAAAAAAAAAATTGTGCAATAGTCATTTAGTAACGACTCTGCCCTCCAAATTGAATCCACATATTCTTATTTTAAGACAACCAGACTGAACACAGAAAATCATTTGCTAGAAGAGTTAGTGCAAACGTGATGGGTGGATCCCATTTCCCACATCCTGTTGTGCTGTTCCTTATCTATTTATCTCTTATTTATATTTTATACCTTATGATATTCTACAACTCACTTACTTACTTGTTATGATAATCTTTTACTATCTGCCAAACCCCAACAGAATTCCATGAAAACAGATATGTTTTTGGCTGTTTTGTTCAACGATGAATCTCAAGTTCTAGAACAGTCTGGCACATACCAGTTATTAACTATTTGTGTTCCATTTGCTGAATGAATGAAGAAATGAAGTACATATTGACTTATAATGTATCCATCTGTGGGCTTTGATTCTTAGCTGAAGTCACTATACAATGCATAACATATGTACAGCTCTTTGCACAGGAACACACACACACACAGTCAGGTCAGTATAGTTCATAAAGTTCCTACTGAACTTAGGTAGACATTCATTTTTTCTGCTATAAAAATAAATTATTACATTTGGCCATATTGGTTAGACACAGTGAACACATAGCTGTCGTGACACAATGTGGATGTACTCATGAGGAAGAGAGAATGATGGAAGAGCAAAGTGAATGACCTCAGCAAGGTCATGGAGAGAACAATCTGTGGTTGTAAAATGTTGGCTCTGACATCCATATTATCAATTTGACTTTAGCCAACTTGATAAAATAGCCATCTTAAATTTACTTGTCTAAAGGATAAGACCAATGTCTTAGTGATCTATGCCAGAGTACTGTGTATTTTATGTAAATTCAATTGCATTTATACAACTATGAATATTCTAATAGCAAAAAAAGATGATATTTGAACTATCTTTACTTTCTCAAATAATGTAAGGAAATTTTGATCCACATGGTTGAGATCTAATAGAAAGAAAGAAATTAAACTGGAGAAAATTTATATAAGTTAGAAAAAATATGCTATCTAGGAAAAATGCTATGATAAAATATTATAGGTTCATTAAATTTTTTTTCTGAAGTAATATATTGTGAAGGTCAATGTGTTAAGGTTTCATTTTTGAATATATTTTCCTTTCCTTTTAATAGAAGTGTCACATGCCAACATACATGACATTTCTTCATAGTTTTAGGTCAGAAAAAAATAAGGTTTTTCTTTCATAATTTTTCATGCTCTACAAAGTTTGCCATCATAAACCAATTTGCATTTATTACAAATAGGTATTACATTAGCAAAGCAATTTGACTGTATTCCATTTCACTAGTGAAGCCAAGCAGCTTTGCATTGTAAGTAAGTTGAGTTAATAGACTGTGTGTAAAGGATGTGCTACCTGGACCTGAAGTTACCTAGTTGTTTCTTACTGAACTTAGGAGTCTTCAAAATGAAGGCAGGAAACCTGCTGTGAGAAGGATAGGAAAATTATTATAATCTGCATTCCTAAATTGAATGAGAATTTTTGCTCAGCAGAAACCTCTTGACTGCAAAAACTCTGAAATTATATCCTGCTGTTAAGAATACCTGTTTGGGTTGGGGGCGGGGGATTCTGAACATTTCACTTGCCTTCAAATCAAATAAATTTTATGTATCCATTTCTAGCAGTAGTGCAAGGCTGCTATCTTTCTTTTCAAAAAGAGAAGGGGCTTGTAACCCCTTTTTGCAGATAATTTTAAAAAGAAGTGACTAGGCAAGAAATTTTTGTTAGTAGGCAGTTTTAATTATTTTTGATATAGAAATACTTGGTCTTGAAGATAAAATTTCAGTATACTTTGCTTTAATACAGAAGATAACATTTTGACTTAGTACACTACCTTAAAAATGGTCTATTTCTTGTGTTGTTTTAAGGAGTAAAATTTATTTGTTGAATAAATTGTTACGGTAACCAACAAAATTATGATATGTCTTCATTATGTACAGGCATTGATTTTAGAGTCCCTCTTTAGTCTTAGTTAATACTTTTTGGCTCTGAATTTCACCTTTTTGGATATTAGGATTCTTAGTTCTAATATTTTGAGGTTGCATTTTTTTGAGTACATCTTTGCCTATCTTTTCATTTAAAAAAAATTAAATAACTGGGCTTAGTTGTATTCTTGTATACATTCAAAATTGGGTTTTATACTGTGATCTAGTTTGAAAATACTTAAATTTAAATAAATAAATGTATTTTTTACATTTATCAATACGAAAGGTGACAAAGATATTCTCTCATAAAATTTTAGGCTTTCTGTAAAAGGTTCTGAAATAGTACTTCATTATAGGGTCTGTTTTCTTTCTCAACATTTGTAGATTTTAGAAACATTTAGTGAGTGGGAAATTTATACCTTTACACAATAACTCTGATCTTTTATATCTTTAGAATATTTATTATTTTCCTACTAGTAAATAGGAAAAGTAACACATTTTCCTCTCCCTCCCTCCCATTCTTTACCAGCGAATATTGGGCAATAACTATACCTTCCCAGGAACCTTCTTTCATATTCTTAGGCACACTTAACATTTCTGTAATTTGATTTGTCAAGTTTAAGTGAAATCTAGTGATTCACAGATACTGAAAAGCAATCAGCTAATGTTCTCCTTACAGAAAATTCTTCCTATTGTGTCCTCCTGATTTTTGTTAGTTGTTCTTGTTCTTCATTGTCAGGATATTCTGATTTTACATTCTGGTCTGTCACCTTCATCTCCATATTTATTTTATGTTTAGTTCTAGAGTTAAATGCATTTAACACTTATGAACAGTTCTTTTGTAGTAGTTTCTACAGTCATTTCTTGGTTGGACCAAGTTTGTCTGGCTAATAGCTGTTTCCAAAAGGAGCTCAGGAGAATACTTTCTGAATTCTTGTGCATGCAGAGTATTTGCCTCTATCCTTTATACCTGAAGTGCAGCCATTGATGCTTTTTTTCCATAATGATGGCAAATTTATAATCTACCATGGCACCCAATTCTTTGTTGGATGTATCTTCTTTTTAAGTTGATAAAATGTGCCTCCTTGAAAACTTCTGAGTAGCCTGTAGTCTTTTCTATATAAAATGTTTCAAATATTTTTTTGTTTTCCAGGATAAAATAACGAGTCATTGAAAAAAAATATTTAAACAAGTCATTGAAGAAGAAGGACAAAATATTTCCAAAGTACCTACCAGTAGACTTAACATTTTGTTAAAGTTTTGTTCTTTCAGTTAGTACAAATCATTGTGGTCTCCTTACCATCCCTGCACATCCCACATAGCACCCTGTAGTTATCATATCATGGCTAGAGAGGACCCCTGGGATCACCTGATACAAGGGCCTCAAATGAGTTTGAAGAAACTGGGGTGCAGAGAAAAACATAAAGAGATTTCCTCAAGGTCAGGCCACCATCAGGAAGGTGAGTCAGACTGAGAACACTAATGACTTCCAGGCAAAGACTGTCCACTTCACTAGGACTTCCAAAAACACAAAGATCAAAATGTTTCTCTGCACATACAAGACTCAGTTTATGCCCCACATTAAAAAAGGTACTTTGCCAGGTGCAGTGGCACATACCTGTAATCCCAGCGGCTCAGGAAGCTGAGAGAGGAGGATGCAAGTTCAAAGCCAGCCTCAGCAATTTAGTGAGGCAGTTAGCAACTCAGTGAGACCCTGTCTCTAAACAAATATAAAAAGGGCTGGGGATGTGGCTCAATGGTTGAGCATCCCTAGGTTCAATCTTCAGTACAAAAAAAAAAGTACCTAGAGTCTGATAATTATCATTTCATTCCATATTCCAACTGTGGAATGACACACTTGGGATAGCTGAATCAAAGAACTTTCAGTAGGTTTGCTGTTAAATACATAAATTGTCACTTTTATGTTCTATTTCTTGAAAGGAGAAACTTCAGAAAATGCAGACTTAGCTTTCTTACCTCAAACTCTCTCAACCATTATTTTGAAATAAAAGTAGACAGTTTATGCTTAAAACATAAGAGCCAGATTCTATCTTGAAATACACCACCCACTCTCTAACAGCAGAATTTGGCCCTAAAAGCCAATTAACAAATATTGTCATTAAACTAAAGAGCTAATTACTTTGGAATCAGACAGAATGAACAAAATCATAGGCCAACCACAGCTGGTAGTAATAATGGTGAGACTAACCGTATGTTACACTAGAGATTTGAAGAACAAAGACATATTAACACTAACATAACCAAACACATAAAATTATCTTCCAAATGAAACAAGCTACCATGGTTAGAAAATTCTTGGAAGCACATTGGAATTATCAGATCCACGAACTAAAGATTATTTCCAAGGAATGAATTGCTGTATTATCAGTGTTTAATGAAGAGGGAAACAGAAAACTTTTTTTTCTACTGCAATAGTCTACAAATAAAACATTATATCTAAAAATTATTTTGCTCTAACTAGAAGTACTATTCTTATATTCAAATAATATTAATATAAGATGCAGGAGAGCCTTGCTGTGTTATTTTAAACAACCACTAGTAGGATTTCCTTATAGTGCTAAGAAGTAAAATTTCCAGATAAATGAGAATTGTTCCACGTATTCAGAAACATTTTAAACTTATTTTAAGAATATATGTTTTAAGCCAGGCACGGTGCTGCATACCTGTAATCCCAGTAGCTCAGGAAGCTGAGGTTGAAAGATCTCAAATTCAAAGCCAGCCTCAGCAACTTAGTGAGATCCTTTCTCAAAATAAATAAAAATAAAATAAAAAATAAAAGGGGGATGTGGCTCAGTGGTTAAGCAACCTTGGATTCGATTCCTGGTACCAAAAAAAAAAAAAAAGGATCCATCATGCTTTAGGAAAACAAGTTTTACAAATCCCAAGAGGAGATTAAAAAGTCACCCATAATTTTATCAATTGAGGATAACTATCAATATTGTGATTAAATAAATTTTTATTCCTTTAGATTTTCTCCCTTTTCATTTCTAACATTTTAAATGAAAACGGGGCAATACTATAATGTGCTTTTGTAGCTTCTTGTATTTATTTATATAAAATATGACTATTTTTGAGTGTTAGTAATAAATTATACTTTTACTATATAAATTTTGATAGCTTTTCAACTTAAATTGAAAATAATAAACAAATTCTAATCTGTTTGTATAATCCACAGATTTTTTATTGTTATTCAATTTCACAATGCTCCCAAGAGCTTTTTAGATAGGTAAGTCTACTTTCTCTTATGCTGATGGTCCCAGATAGTTCTTCTGTTCTAAAGCAGTGTCTTACTTTGGGTCCTTTTTCACTTTCAATATCAGATTTTCAGGTAAAGTTGACCAAGCCTGAATTAAAGCTAAACTTGCTATTTCTATTTCTAGATTAATGACATTACATATTACACAGGGACAAGGAAAATAACTAAGAATTTTAAATTCAATTACATTTATAAGTACTTATGTATTTTCTTCATGTGTTTAACTTTCGTCGTGGAGGGAAATTTTCTCCTACCATTCTTACCCAAGAAATCATTATTGAAAAATACTCACTTAGGTTTCCTTGCTCAGTCATATCTGACCAGATTGTTTACTGTTCTTTGTGTGAGACTTTTTTATGACAAGTTTGAAGGAGGAAAGAATGCCATCATACATGAGGGGATCAGACTACAAGAACTCAATTATCCTCAGCGAATCTAAAACTTTATGCTTTTATGATTCTATAAAGGTTCTGTAATATGTTGTAGACTTTATGTGCTGCATATTTAGACTGCCTCACTCAAGATTCCTGAAACTGTGTTGTAAGGTGTCTTTAGGGAACCACGATTTAAAAACACACTGGTAAGTACACCAGTGATAATGAACATGACTTGCTTGAGGACACAATTCTACTCTCTGTCCACCTGCTCCTCTGCAAAGAAAAAAGAATAAAAGGTAATAAAAAGAGAGAAACATAGAAAAAAAGACAGAGAACATGTGTGAGAGAAATATGGAGAGATAGGAAATAGAAAAAGTAGTTTCTTTGTTTTTCTGAAATTAAAGTATTACAGAAGAGTTGCACTAAAAGCTTTGAGGAACTTATTCAATCATAACTTATGCTCTGTAGGATTTTTATGATGTTTGTACTATAAATTTTAGCATTTTATGTTCACATGTAATTATCATGTAATTCAGAACAATTTTGATAACAAATGCATGTGAAACTATTAGTATTGTTAATCCAAGTTTGTAAATCTTTAATTTTTGTTACTTGACAAAAACTCTTTTATTTTATGCAGATGACTATAATCAATTTTTATGTTTAATAATAATAGCTAACATGTGTAGCTTAATTAACACTATAAGGATACACTTTCTTCTGATGAAGGGATTTGTTTTTGCCTTTGATAGTTTATGGCCAAGCAATTTGACACAATGTGAAGAACTGCATACAAAGACTGTTAGAGAAAAATGTCATTAAGCCTGAAATTCAATAAAAGGATTAAAAATTTCATTTTTTTACTCTAAAATAATATCACATTGAACCTTTAAGGAACAATCACAGTTTAAAATCTGAATGTAGATTATAATTAAAACTTTTAAAAACTTAAAACACCAATGATGAAAAATTTGCTAATTGAGATAGGAAGTAGAAATACAAGAAAGTGATATTCACTAAATGCACTTGTAACTGGTCATAAATATACCACATGATTTCTAAGTTCTTGTCTACAAACAACTAAAAGTAATGATAAATGTGTTAAGCAGATCTGTTCTTTTTGAGTCTAGGCCTGAGTTTTCAAATTGAAGAGAAAAAATGCAACCCTCAAAATGTAAGAATATTTGGCCAACCCCGGCACTAACTCATTGTATTTTATCTTCTAGACATTTCGTATAATTACATTCAATAACCCTAAGCATCTAAATAAATCAAAACATTACACAGGACAGAGTGATACCTAAGGAGAACAATACCAGGGTTATCACTATGAAAGAAAGACAGGGGCAATTGGGAATGAGCTCATCATGTTGAATTGTAAAAGAGAATATTAAATTTTTTTTAAAGAAAGGATCTCATGAAAATATAAGGGACATCAGTAGAGTAGAGGGAGGAATGAGGGTGGGCATGAGGAAGTACTGGGGAATGAAATCTACCAAACTAAGCTAGGTCCATGTATAAATATACCACAATGAGTCCTATTAAATATATGATATATTGCACTAATTAAAATAATCATAATAATAGGAGGGAGATCAGCAGAGTAGACCAAGCAAATTAGGGAGGGAGAAGAAAAGGGAAAGGCAAGGTACAGGAAATGAGATAGATCAAATTATGCTATGTGCATACGTGAATATGGTATAATGAATTCCTGTATTATGTATAATTAATTATAAGGCACCAAAAAAATGAATTTAAAAATAAAAAAAGTTAAACTGGTTCTAAAATCTAAGAAAAGAGGAAATATTAAAGAGAATTAATATTTCAAATTGGAGGGCTAAAAGGGAGCACTAATTTAGTGCTTCTGTGCTAAAATCATTCCTTCCTTATTTATTCTCGTGACTAAAGGAAACAAATACTATAAAAGTCCAATTTAACATAAAGTTTAAAAATGAAAAAATATGTTACTCTGAATTCCAATTTCATGTTTCTTTAAGGTCCTAGACCCAAATGCACCAAGATCACTTAAGGCTAAGTAACTGTAAAAATGCAGATTCCTGGGCCATAATTCAGCCCTAGTGAATTAAAGTTTCCATGAAGTATATCCAGAAATCAGCATTTTAAAGACCTTTCTCTTACCTTTATGTGACTGTTAGGCATATTAAAGTCCAAGAACCACTGTATGTCATGCTTCTTTGTGTGAATGATTATTGGATTTCCATGATTTCCACTGTGCCTTTCTTATGTATTCATGACATTCAACAATTTAAACATTATATTTCATTTATTTTCTCTTTTTTTTTTTCTGTAGAACTGCACATAGGCAGCTCTATTTCTGACCTTTAACAACTGCTTTTAACTTTCATATGTTTTTTTTTAAAAAAATGTTTTTCACTTTTGATGTAAAGTTACATAGATATGTGAGTTACCTCCAAAATTCACTTACCTTCAAATCCTTGTGCTCATCCAGAAAGTTTTGAACATACGATAGAGACAATCAAGAAGAATATATGTGGTGGATTCTTCAATTTCCAAGGGTGTTAAGATTGGCCAAGGAGACTCCTCAGGTGGACACCAGAAATGCAGATAAGAGAAGCCACCAAGGCTTAAGCCAGTAGATAACTGATTATCTCTAAACAGAACAGAAAAACCAACAGTAGGTCACCTGTAATTCACAGAGAATCATCCATGGAGAAGGTTATTTTCAGTAAACTAGCACTGTTACTAAATTTAAACTTGGCCTGGGCTTGCTGCTCCCTGATTTAGCACAGTTGTCATTTAAAATTTCATGTCATTATGAAGTCAGAATTTCATGATGATACTGCCTGCAGAGAATACTGGTAGAAATCCTATTGCTTTAATTGACTATTTTTTTCTAAACATTGCATCAAGTGATATGATTACTTATTTTTGATGTGCAGGTGCTGTATTTTGGTGCTGAATTTCTCTCTAAGTTAAGGTTGATGAGGTCTCTTGGAAATACATCTTCATATGAAACTATTATACCCTGTAAAAGATAAAATAGGATACTCTACTAAATCCCGGTGGAATCATCTGGTAGTTTTGCTATATTGTCTTTCACATGGGTAACACTTGCCAAGATAATTAGGCATATACAAGAATAATATTTTTTTTCTACCCAAGATGTGTTGCCTACTCAGGAAAATTGAAATTCTAGCATCTTTGTTGAATGAGTTGAGCTGAAATTTGTTAGTGGTTAATAGAAAAAGAGAATAAAACATTTCTATTTTAAAAATTGGTATTCAATCATGTAATTATTTTCCTGAAGAGTAGGAAGAAAGCAAAACATAGAAATAAATAAAAATGTCAAATATAAAGTGACAAGAATGTACTACACACACAAGCACAGAATACATTGTATGACAGTAGTTCTCATGTAAGACCTATTTCCTGACCATCATAAAACCATTCCTAACCTTCTTCCTTGCTGTGTTTCACAAAGAGACATCAAAGTGGTCGTATTCTGGCCCATAAATTATGTGAAATATGCTGGGAAGAAATCCTGACAGAATATTGCTTTTAGATAAACAGAAAGATGCTTCCTTCTCTCTTCTCTTCCATAGGTAGAACTATTGTCTTTTCATCATGATGTAAATAAATATCCAGAGAAATAAGGCTACAGCCCTGGTTATTGATAAGCAGCTAAACCAACACCAGTTACTTGGGAACTCTACTGGAATTAAACCACTTAGTTTTCTATTTTTTTTTTTTTTTTTTGAGAGAAGATTTTCTGGTTTACAAAACACGCCCCAAAATTGCTAAAAAGCAAGTGTCACTGCAAAGATTATTGTGGCATCTATCTTTTAACTCCTTGGCATATAATCTACAATAAGGAAAGTTCTCATTCTGTAGAGAGTCAAGGACAGCCTTTATGTGACAGAGGTGGGAATCTGCCTTCTTTTGACTCTCCCAAAAGTTGTGCAAATGAAGAATAATGAGACATGAGGTGTTGGTAACTAATTAGAACAAAATGGAGTGAAAAGCCAAGGTCAGGGTAGTTTTGAAGAAAGAGGGTCCAGTGTTAAGAAAGGAGAGAAGCAGGATCTCATCTTTACCTTGGTGCCAAACTATCACATTACTTGAAATCTCAGTAGAAAAGATTGGAGCACCCCAGAGTTCTTTGTTATTATCTTGCTGTGTCCTGGATTCTTTTCTATAAAATGCTTTTCACACTTGTTGCTTCACTATCTCCCTTTCATTAACATTTCTTCTTCAGTTGTACCCCAGGCTCTCACTATCTTTTTCCTCGTCTATTGTTAACAGATTTCCTACTTTCCTAAACACTGCAAAATGTCCTGTAATTGCTTCAAGACTTCTTAATACATATTTCACTGGACCCTACTTCTGTTTAAAACACAAGAGCTGCTGGGTGCTATGTATACACACACATGTATTCCCAGCTACTTGGAGGTTGGCAGTTCTAGGCCAGCCTGGGCAACTTAGACCCAGTTTTAAAAGAAAATTAAAAATGTTTGGGGATATACATAGTTCAGTGGTAGAGCCGAGCATGGGTAAGGCCCTGGGTTCAATTCCCAGCACAAAAACAACAACCAAACATCCCAAACAAACAAAACAACAGTAATAACATTTCATTCTTTAATAATCATCTGCTTTCTTATCCATATTTCATCTTTTTCTATTTATTTATTTAGTATGACTCAGCACTCCTCTCAGGAAACATTTTGAGATTCTTATAATTCATAATGAGATGATACAAATCTAAACCACTATGTTATCCACTGTATATGCTAATAAGAGTACTCATCAAGGTCTATAATGATATCATTTGATGACTCTTGAATTTTATCCTTAGCTTAATATTTTTCCTCTTGTCTCCAGTCATTTCTAACTAGATGACATCTAGATGACATCTTAAGTTGGATGTTTTGAGGATTCTTTAAACTGAGTTTGTCCATAATAGAGCCCATAAATCCTTCCCCTTAAACACACCTTCCCTCCAATGTTCCATGTTCATGTAAATAGAACCATCAGCTGTCAGTTGGAAAAGTCAACAACCAAGTTGGCTTCAAACTTTTAATAATGAATCAGAGTAGATCTGACCTTATTTTCTCCCTGAGGCTCAGTATCTAGTTTCAAATCCTTTTGATTTTACTTCCTGAATAATTTTTAAATCTCTACTTTGATCCTTTTCTCTCCATCCTCTCTTCCTTCTTCCTCTTATACCATGACCTCTAAGACTATGTTTAATTTCCAGAACACTGTAGGATTTCTTTCAGTCTCCCATTATAGATTTTTCCTCTGCATTATATTTTACTCATAGCATCTACAGTGATCTTTTAAAAACACAAATTTAATCACTGTCAATTAAATTGTTTAAAAAAACTTCAATGCTTTACCACTGGTCTCAGGATACAGTGGTTTGACACCATCCAAACCTTTCATTATTTTTCAGCCTTATTGGTCTATATGACAAAAACAGTTTTGTTTAACTCATTTTTATATACACAGCATTTAACAACATGCTTAATACATACTAGGCACTCAATAAATATTTGTTGAATGAATGAACTATTGTCTTTCAATAACCCAAGAACTGGCTCATGTTATTAATTTTCCCTTCATATTTTGTTTTTTGAATTACTTATAAGCATATTGAAGGCAAGAAATGTCTTTTATATCCTATAGCAGAATGCTATGCAAGTAATTGAGGTTCAGGAGTATCTGACTTTACTGATACTGATAATTCATTTCCGATTCCTTTTTAAAAAGTTGAAGTTCGTTTTCTCTCACAATGGCTAGGATACAATTTTTCTATAAGATTAGAAATGAAAAAAAGGAAATATATTATTGCTGTCAGAACTGTGGGAAATAGGATCTAGGTATCTGATCACAATTCTACATAATGTGCACAGATTAATTATAAAGGAGCTGTTCTGCATGATATGGAAAACCTTCATACACAGGGCTGTTAGATGAACAAATACTCATGCATGACATTTGTTATTGTCACTGTCATATTTTCAAATATTTTACATTTCTCTTTAGAAATGATTTATATTCAAAATAGAAGCAAAAATTCAGTAGGTGTAACAGCTAACAGCTAAAGCCTTTCTGAGTAGGGATCAATTATTTTTAGAAAATAGTTACCCCCAATACAAATTAATTTCTAGATATTAGACCTTCAAAATAGGAGGAATATTTCCTAAGGGAGTCTAATAGCAAAGGGAGCCTACAGACAAGCTGACAGAGGGGTGGGAGTGTGCTATGCTACACAGGAGGACCAGGCATACATGGTTCTCCAGGGCTTCCATGTTAGCTGTGGCTAGATAATGGCTTCCAAACTGGAAAAAGGTAGACATGATTAGGATAGCAGAGATCCAGAAATTGAGAAACCAGGAAATAAAAGAATGCAAATTTTATACTTGTATAAAATTCTTGAGCAAGCTTCATCTTCTGGTTCTTAAAAACAAGTTGAAATTTGCCTGAGACACATTTATACATGAAATAATTGCCTTTGGGTTTCCATAGACTGTTGTTCAGTTATAAATACTTTCCAGTTTTCTCAGGGTATTGAATCTGTTGAGGAGTTTGTAAAATTAAAAGAAAAAAGAAGGAATAAAAGATAAAAAGGAACCATCCTCTGTGAAATGCATTTTGAAAGTGACTAAAAATACTTCTCTTAAAAAAGCAGAGAGCAGGCTATTTTACACTTTTCCCCCCAGAGTACTAACAGATATTTTAGGAAGCCAGTGAATCATGATTTAATACTCAATTGATTTTCAAGCAAAATAAGAAAATCCACCAGGATGTTAGTCATGAGTTCATTTTCCCCATAACTTAAATTCTGAAAGGTAGGCTGAAGAGGCACTATTTATTTGCTCATATTCTTCTACTCAGAGAGAGAGAGAGAGAGAAAGGGAGAATAGTTAACTAGATGATGGAAGAACAGGTTCTCATGCTGTACTTCTTTATACAAGCATCTTTCATGTAGGGGAATAACTGATATTCATGTGTAGAGTATTTCACTTGGTAAACACTTTTTAAAAATTTATTAACTTCTGAATATATTGACAGAATTGGGTTTGTCCTCTTGCACAAAAATTGATATATATTCTATAGTTATAGTATAAATCTTTGGTATTTCTTTTGGTGGTTTTTTATTTAGTGGTTTCTTTTGTTAAGAGTATGAGATTGCTCATTTATTTCTACTTTGTGTAGGTATACCTCTCAATATTGATTTAAAAATCTAAGCTTTGTTTTTTCCTTTTGGCTCAGCTGGGGGGTATAGGTCAGTGGCAGAGGGCTTGACTAGAGGCTCAAGGCCCTGGCTTGCATCCCTGGCAATGGAAAGAATTTTTTCCCCTTTGGCTAAGTCTAATTAACAGATGTTGAACAGCTATGACAATTCTTATTGATAAAAAGTAAACTTTACCTTGAAATTTCGAAAATTCGCCAAGGAAACAAGAAATAGTATATGATAAGAACCAAACAAGTGAAAAATTCACATCCATAATTACCCTTAGATGATCAGCCTTCTGTGATTTTATCCACCAGTGAGAGACTGAGGAGCTTGGAAAATCTCAATATTCCATTAAGAAGATCTGAAAATAAGGTCATTACAAGGAGACAGGACCGGAATATAACTATAGAAACTAAATTTGCAGGGGAGGGTATGGATAGATGTGAGTAGTAGTATGATTTCTCACCTATGTGCATTTCTCTGAGGATCTGTCTCCCACAAACCAGTTCTTACAGAAAACCTAGAGACCTGTGCAACATGGAGCTTTGAGAATGAAGAGGAAATCTTGGAGTCAGAAGTCATTTGTGTTGATTTGGATACTACATCCTGCTAGTGATTGCAGAAGTCACTTATTCAGATGATTCCAAAGATTTCTCTTTGGTTGGTGTATCCCTCACAACATCCGTGTTTACTCAACAGTGACTGGTAGGCCAGAAAGAGACCCTCTGGGGAGAAGACACTGTGCAATTAGATAAATTATTCTTTATTGAATTCTTGTAATTGGTTGAAGAATTATGTGAATGTACATAGCTCTATTCATAATTCATAGACTATTCTTATGAGTTTTTTTAAAAAATTAATGTCTGTTCTTTACTCCTAACTATTCTAAAGTATATTCGTTTATTTGATTTTGATGAATAATGGTTGAATTTTTCTGTCTTTTTGTGGGAGTCTTCTGAGTACAAGGACTATGCCTTCTGCATGCTCTGCCCATGACAGAATGTTTGGCTTACAGTGGATGCTGAATGCATGATGATGATCACTTCACACAACATTTTGCATGAGTGCAAAAGAGAAAAATGTTCCTAGCCTTTATCTGCTATCGTTTTCATTTATTTCTGGCATAGGCAAGACAGAAGATTTGCATTACTTCTAAGCCTAGACACGATGCATTTAGATATGCTTTTCCATCTCTCCACAAGATAAAACATATGCCATATAACAATTGGTACAGCAATTTTATGCTGAATTGAAATATTTTAGACTTTGATGGGCTCAACAGATTCACATACACATAAAAGATAGATGTCAAAGAACAGGAAAATGTTTAACTATATCTTCAGTTCTGCTGGCTCAGGGCCCACGTTATTGGTGCTGTCTTCTCAGAATGTTTCTCAGAAAGTGAGTTACACAAAGTTTATAGGATGTCTTTAAAAGTGGGTTTACATATGGTAAACTGACTTAAGATATCTACTTGTTTTATATAAAATCCAGGTTATAAATATGTCTCAAAAGTCCTTCACAATAATCAAAGACTTGTTTAGTTACAGTGGAAGGCAAGGAGGTAAACCATCCTAGAAAGTGCAGGAAATTCATACATTACTTTATATACTTACTGCATGACAGCAATTCTCTAGTTCACAGTCAAATTTATAATAAAAATGCATGGTTCTCTCTGTTAATTATTTCATCAATGGAAAGTTCATATAAATGAAAAATGAAAAGCATATGAGTATTAGATTGTTATTAAAATAGCTCTGACTGGGGCCAGGTGATGTGGCTACCAATCCAGGTTCTCCTATGGCCTGAAATAAATTCTTTTCCTGAAGGATTCTTATATTATACATCCATATAAAAAGATCTTGGACTGAAACAGAAGTTTTTAGACATTTCATTTGAGAATATATCTGGGTTTAAAACAAAACAAAACAAAAAAAATCAAATACCCCTCCAATACTTGGGTCCCATCCTCAAAGATCTAGTTGAATTTATATGAGGTAGAGAAACTGAGCCCCAGAAGTTGCACAGGTGGTTTTAATCTTCATCCTGGTTGAGATTCACTGACCCTATGTTTTCCCAGCACCTTTAATGTCTAAGTGTATATGATTCTGGAATTCTAGGTAAAGTCCTTCTTTGTGCAATTTGTGTGTGCATGCACATACACCCAAGGCCAAGTTTATTATTAATATGCACTCTCATTTCTACTCTTAGCAGTTTTCTACACAAGTGAGAACTATGTTTTCAACTAAAAAAAAATCCCTGGCACCCTGCTGTAAATCAAATATAGTATTAATTAACAGACAAGATACAGAGAAGCAAAGAAATACATAAAGACATAGTGAAAATATAAACTTTCTAAAAGCAATATTGTAGTGGCCTATCAGTTTTTAATAAAAATGTTGAGTGTTTACTTATATAAAACACTTTAGAATTCTAAGCTTATAAAAACTCTACTTTTAATATAAAAATACAAAAACATAATGATAATCATTAGTGGAAATAGTTATAATCATTACTGATAATAAATGATAATCATTAGTGGAAATAAAGTTAACTACTATAGAAATATTGAGGGTTGGTCTAATTAAAGGAGGAAAAATATATTTTGATGAAGAAATTGCTTAGTTATTTATTGAATGAATAAAACTTTCCCATGTCTAAATGTAGATCTTACATTGATCTGATTATTGGGACAGAAGGTTCCTAGCAAAATATTGGTAGCTATTGCTTTACTAGAGCTTGGTCCAGAATTTGCTTAATAGGGTTTCTGTGGACCACACAAACTCAGGCTGGCAGAGCTTCTGATAGTTTGACCAAAGGGAAGAACATCTGCATATAGGATCGGCCTTGGCATAGTTTTCTCATTTAGCTGGATGACCACTCTTTCACTATGCAAGAAATTAAAAAGAATTTTAAAAAATATAAGTGAGCTTAAAGAAACCATGAGAAGAGAGCTGTTGTACTTTTGTATTTTTTTGTCTAGATGATCTATATCCTCAAGAAAAGGCAAAGTCCAAGTTTTCTCTCTCCATATTTATAAATATATTATTCTATGTAATATCTTTTTTCAACTCTATCTTCTGCTAGTGCTCCTCTGTATCACTGCTTTGCTGAATAAATAAATGAAATCTAGGTTGGATGTCTGTTTCAAATGTGCATTTATTTGAAAATATGTTTAACTTGTTCCATTATTAGGCTTGAGAGTTCTTCAAAGACATATAACATGCCTTTCTTTTTGTAATACTTTATATATACTGGAAATTCAGAAATGTCAAAGGCAATCAGAATTAAGATTATAAAAAGAAGTCATAGGTGAGCTTTCAATGATAATCTTTAAATCTGAGTTTTTTTCCTCTCTTGGGTGATTTACTTTTGCAAAGTATTCATGCTCTCAATGAACATGTGGGAAAAAAAACTCCTTGATTTAGATTCTGTTGTCATTAATTTTCAGTTAACAAGATGTATTGAAACAGCCCTGCTGCTCTGCACTCTGTTCACGTAAGCATATTAGGATTAAAACTCTCTCTCTTTTTCTTGTACTTCTCTGTCAGGCCACAGTTAAAAGGCTAGAGTTCTAGTTCAAAACTAGAATGTGAGAACTGTGCTCCTATCTGGCTGCCTATATTTAGCTCTTGTCACTTTCCTGCCATTGGCTTTAGCTGCATCTGAGTTATGAGACCCAGCAGGAGGAATAGAAGTAACCTCATGCAGGTGGGGCACAGATAGTTGTATTTGAAGGACTGATTCTTAGAACATCCCTTTTTTTATATATCCAGAAATAGGTGAACTCATAGTAAAATTTGTTTAATTAAATAACATCCCTTCATTTGTTCACCAGTGATTATTTATGATGTGCCTTCCTTTCTTTGTGTGTGTGTATGTGTGAGTATGTGTGTGCATGTGCGTGTGTGTGTGTGTTTTAATTTGTTCTTTTTTAGATATACATGACAGTACAGTGTATTTTGACATATTATACATATACAGAGTATAACTTATTAGGATTATGCTTTCCTTTCCCTAAGTGATGGTGATATAAAATTCTTATTTTTTTTTTAGCAACGATTTATTTAATGACTTCAGCTGAAACTCCTTTAAGTCACTTCTCAAGGTTTTACACACAAGGTTTCACACACCCTTACTATTTATTTTGCCAGCTATTCTGCTCATTCTTCACTAAGCAACTTGATCAACAGAG
Organism: Marmota flaviventris; assembly: GCF_047511675.1. Classification (NCBI taxonomy): domain Eukaryota; kingdom Metazoa; phylum Chordata; class Mammalia; order Rodentia; family Sciuridae; genus Marmota; species Marmota flaviventris. Next base: position 49,659,033 of record NC_092503.1, on the reverse strand, counting down.
GCACTCCCTGTTCACAGGGCCAATTCCTGTCCTTGAGTATATGATGATGTTTCTAATGCCAAACTTTCTATTATTATCATAATCAAAGTTCCCTGCATACTTCCCGATCCCAGGAGAAAGAGGTGGCTCCCTACCTCCTGATGTTTTTGCCTTATCACAGTTTTTATTTCATTCAAAAACACCAATTTAGAAAGCACTAATCTATCATTAGTTTTACTGTGGCTTCACCCTTCTCAATTTTTTTAATCCCCTTCTGGAAACATCTCAATGAAATGAGATGACCCGAAATATTTCAGTGTTAAAATCCAGAATGTCAAATGCTGGGGGGGAGAGAGGTATCTGTTCTGCATTTTCTGGTAACAACAACAAAAAAAATGTTATTGACAATGGTTGACTCTGAACTATCCTTTGTTGCTAAACACAAGACCAGTGTTGCTGTTCTAGTTTAAATCCTTCACGAAAAACTGGAGTAGATGCACAAATATATTTTTGTAATTAAAGTGTAAAAAGCCCACCATGTAATCTGGACTCTCTTCTCTATATAATTATAGTCATTTTCTAAAGTGTCTAGTATGAAAACACAGAGTTACAACCGTAGTTTTCAGTAATTTCTTGTGAAAACAGCATCTCAGATTTTAAAAATCTAGTACGCTATCTATACTGTAGACCCCCAAGCCACTTCAATTGTTTACTATTCAGAGGCAAATATTGATTATATCAGAGATGAAAAATCAGGGGAGCTCTGGGTTCACCGAGAATGTTATTCCAAGAGCCTTTCCTGGGGTACGCCCTGTCGCCCAAGGAACAATGACACGTGAGTGCATTTGCTCAAAGTAGTTTTGATATCAGTGGGCTAAACAATCAAAGCAATGTATCACCACTGAAAAGGCATGCAGTAAGCAAAACAGAATTTTAAAAGAAAAAGAAATCTCAAGGTGATTCACAGCTTTTAAAGAAAAGTGCTTTCGGTTCTTTAAGCTATGTCTATATATTTAAAGAAACATCAGAATTTTTTTTTTAGACTACAAAGAAAATACCTTATCTCCCTCTTCTTGCCAGTGTACTTTATCTGCAACTTCAATAGACAACAATTGCTTTTTAAAAATTACCCTCTTGGATCAACCTTGCTTGGAGAGTTTAGTGTGGAAAAGTTGAAACTTTTTTTGAAGGGTTTCAAACTTAATCAGGTTAAGAATAGATAAACACTGTTAATGTTTCTTTTTTTCTTACCTTCTCCATTCTCTGTTTTTGTTATTCCTTTTACTACCTCTGAAGCAATATTCTCCCTTTTATCTACTTTCATTATGCATTCTTTCTATAACCACCTACATCTTTTTTTTTAAAAAGCAGATAAGTACCAGGAAAAACAACTTTGCCATTCAACTTTCCTATCATGAAAAGTTAGGTTCTTATCAGGTAAAGTCATAATGTGGAAATTTATCCACCTGGTAATAAGATTTCATGTAATATCCCCTTACTATATTGGTTTTGCAACCAATTGCATCTTTGTTGGCCGACAGGAGCACCCTGACGGCTCTCTATAAGAGATTTTGAAAAGGCATGTTGAAATGTTTCTAACTAAATCATGATGAGAGATTGGGGAATCTGATGAGTTTCATGTTGGGTTATGTAAGAGAGAGCTATTAGAATAAGGAGAGGAGCTCCTGCACAGTTCCCTGACAAGATCTGAGATGTATAGACACAAAATATTCCCCAAAAAAGAGTCAGTTTAAAACGTGGACTCAGATTTATAATGATTGTACTATTTAAACTGATGCTCTTATCATTTTCCATTTTACCATTCTACCTGGGTCTGTTATAGCATCAGTTACAATTATTTATTGCTTTGGGTTTTTCTTTTCCTATCTTTATCACTAGATTATAAGATCCATAAAGGCAGGTGTTTTGTATCCTCAGCATCAAGTTCAGTATACAATTGAAAATTTCACTAATATAACAACCTCTATTTACCTGTGTGTTTTTGCACTTGAAAGACAAATGGTCCAAACTGAGTTATTCTTGATCTCACTGGATTTTTAAGACTTAGTGTAAAAAAAAAGTAAAATGTCTTAGTGACTTTTACATTGATTACACCTTGAAATGATACTATTTTAGACTTGGTTAAATAAAATATATTATTATATTTAATTTTATCTCTTTTACCTTTTCAAAATGCAGCTACTAGAAAATTTAAAATTCCATGTCATTCACAATATATTTCTACTAAATTGCACTTGTCTAGGGACTAAGTATTATGTTAAAAGATTAACAAATGAATGGATAACTGGATGGATGGATGGATGGATGGTGCCGGCACTTAGAGATGACACTATCAAATGTGTTTTATTCAGCTTTTTCTCCACAGAGACTGAAAGATCTGACCAGAACAATTGTATAGGAGGAAAGGTTTACTCAGGGGTTCATGGTTTCAGGGGTCTCCATCCATAGACAGCAGGCTCCATTCCTTGGGGCTTGAGGTGAGGCAGAACAACATGGTAGGAGATATGGTAGAGGAAAGCAGCTCACATGATGACTAGAAAGCAAGAGGTTTCCACTTGACAGATACAAATATATACCTCAAACCCTGCCCCAAGTGCCCCACCTCCTCCAGCTACCCTCTACCACTTCAGTTACCACTCAGTTAATCCTTATCAGGGGGTAAATTCACTGATTAGGTTAAGACCCTTACACCCAATCATTTCTCCTCTGAACCTTCTTGCATTGTCTCACCCGTGAGCTTTTGGGGGACACCTCATATTCAAACCATAACGAAAAGGAACACTGACTAACTTCTGGTGTGGTGATAATCAAGAAAAATAGGTCATCAATTGCAGTAGACTTTATTGATGTCCCCAATTCTTCTCCACTATCCATTACTTCTCCACTATCCACACCCATTGCTATGTGGCTTTGTAGTTTGTCCCAATAAGGAAATAGAAAGTTTTCCCCCATCCTTCTATTTTTTTTTTTTAAATGAGGGTTGTATGGTTTGACCACATGACCTATTTGATCAATGAGACATTCGTGAACATAATGCAATGAAAGGTTTGAACAGTGTTCGCACCACTGAATTTACTCTCTATCACTTTTACTATGGTTGTGACAACTTGCCCAGGTTTACCAGCTTATCCAAGGAGTAGGATGAGTGACATATAGAATAAAATTAAACTGCTGTGGAGCCAGTTGCCTAATCTCCAGCTTATCCCCATCTACAGAAGCAAAGCAGCTGAGACCAGCCGACCCCAAGTGACCCACAGACCCATGAGCTGGATAAATGCTCATTATTGTATGCTGCAGAGATTTTGTGGTTGTTTGTTATTTGGGCTTCATTCAAAATACATCTCTGATATGGAAGTGAAATCTTCAGAACTGAGCTTTCATTTTTTAGTGTTACAATTAACATTGGGGACCTTGTAGTCGTACTTAAAAATTTCCCTATCTGATAAACTATTTTTGACCAAGATGAAAAATATGAGAAATAGGAAAGATATTCTACCAGGAGCTAAACAAATTTATCCCAGAGGTACATCACATAGGTACCATGTTTTATTTAGTTTGGGGTGCTGGGGATTAAATCCAAGGGCTCAAACATTCTCTTTGAGTGCTCCACCACTGAGCTACACCCCAGCCCATCAAGTATTGGTGGGTTAAACAACCATCAATGGGGATGGTAAAATATAAGTAGGATGGAAGTGCATAGCATAATTATTTTTCCAGGCAAGTGCTGATTTGTTAAAAAGTCTTTATTTATAGAAATATTTCTAGATTTCTTTTTGTTTTGGGGGACAATCATTAATATGATTTATTAATTTAATTATAAAAAATAATTAATATGACTTGCCTACTTCCAGCTTCCTCTTATGCTGAATTTTGAAGAAGGTACTGGCTTTCACTCACTTGGGCTATCTCCTACTTTGTCCCCAACACCCTCCTGGGAAGGTGTTCTGCTGTCTATTGATTCCATGGGCTTTTCTGATGCTGCATAATAGTGAGAATGAGAAAAAACTGGAATTATGGCTAGAGAAGTAGGAGGACAAGAGTAGTAGAACAGTGTCCTTTTGAATAAGACCCCAGGCTCTAGTCTGGAAAGGAGTAGGGATTCCTCATGGAGTTTCTAAGTGAGACCCAGAGAAAGTGAGATTGTAGGAGCTACAGTGAGAAGAGGAAAGGAGGATTTTACCAAACACTCCAGAAGGCTTTGTTGTTTAAATTCTCTTTATAAGATTGAAAACTTCAGATGGAAAAGTTGAGTTACTTCATTTGATATTACTTCTTAAACAATTCCACCTCTCTGAGACTGGTCTATGTCAAGCACAGTTTTGCAGTTCAGTAGTCCCCCACCCCGTCCTTGGTTTTGCTTTCTGAGGTCTCAATTACCCAGAGTCAATTGTGGTGCAGAAATATTAAATGGATAATTCTAGAAATAAATAACACATGCTTTAAAATGCATGTTGTTCTGCGTAGTATCAGAGTCTCATACCTTCTCATACTGTCCTACCCGGGATGTGAACCATTCCTTAGTTAAGCACATCCATGCAGTGACCCTTAGGTCACTTAGAAGTTGTTTTGGTTATGAGACTGACTGTCACAAAAATATAGTACTTAATGTTCAGGTAACCCTTATTTCACTAAGTAGTGGCCACAAAGTATAGGAGTAGGAGGCACCAGGACATATAACATGAAGGGCAGATTAATGTGGTACCATGTGGCTGCAGAGCGTATAGGAAAAAAATAAAGTTTATTGAGCATTTAGTACTATCTGTGGCTTTAGACATCCACTGGGAGCCCTGACTGTATCTCCTGAAGGTGAGGGGAGCAATTATAATGATTTTTTTTTACAAAAAATTTAATATGTAATCACAGCATCATGAATAGAGGGAACATGGACCTTCCAAAGTTATTAATTTTCCATAATACTTACTAGATATATAACCATCCAGTTAACTAAACCATTGTAAGACTCAATTTCTTGATTTATATAATGGAGAAAATAAAAAAGCTCATAGATTATCCTCAGGATTAGATAAGACAGTAAATACAAAAATATTTAGCACATTTCTTAGACATAAATATTAATTGAAATATTAGAGCATTATTTTTCATATTTTCTGTATGAAAAATAAAGGTTTAGCCTATAATCACTTTAAAGGTTGACCTGTGCCCTCAAGTTGTGCTCAAGTTTGTAACTGTAGCTAACTGCTTAAGCAGCAGTTAATTGACAGAGCTTTTTATTGTACAGTTATGTTTGTAGAAGGCCAAAGAAACTCTGCCTATCAGTCATAATTGATAAGCAGCTTCCCAAGGTCAAGAGGATGCAAATGCTGGAAAACTCAACAAAGACAGTCACCACATATGGGGACTTTTAAATTAAAACTCAAAATTTATATGTGGTTCCATCATTATCCTGTGTTTCTTTCAAAGGGAAGACAACACAGGTCTACCCATGATTGGAATATCATTTTAATTCCTTTTCACACATTTCTTTCAGTAGTGAAATGTGAAAACACATGGTGTTTTTGCATGGGTATTGACTATGGCCTGACAGGATTATAGTTTTCACTAGCAATACAACTAGTGATTCACAAGGTGGCATTTAGGTCTTAGATACTATTCAGCACAGAAGAGCTATATAGAAAAAGCATTAGTAATTCCATATGAGGTTTGGAACTACTATGTAAAATTTATAGCTAATGTTACATAAGTAGCACTTTGCCTAAAGTTGACCAGAATTAATAAAAGGAGAAAATTAGATTAAAAGACAAACAGGATACTTAAAAAAAAATTGGAAACACCAAGACAACACCCTTCTTCCTACATAAAATAAGGTGTAGAGATATATAATGTGCATCCTCATCCATAGATATGAAACAGAGATGGATTAGAAAAGCCTACCTGATTCTTCCCATGTGTTTGTGAATAATGCTTAACATTAAATGTCAAGTCAGGATCATCATCAACAATAAAGTCTTGGTATGCAGCCAGCCTGCCAGCCTAGATTGTCACACTGGAGTTCCACAGGTGAGAAGAATAGATGACAACAGGACAACTGAGCAGATGTGGTTTGGTGAGCTAATGTAGGGACAGCCACAAGCTGTGAGGACAGATAGAGTCCTGCAAGGACACCGAAGCACAATTTTGATGGACACTGTGGAGAGTAGTAGACTGCTGGGAAGCAAAAAAGCCTGATAGATGGATCTGACACGTAGCGATCAGGAGGAGCGACCTCATTTTCAGGGCAAAATATGAATCAAACCTGATGTGAAGAGCAGATTCCCAGAGTGCCAGGCTCCAACAACACCAGCAGATGCTTCCAACAAGCAAAACAATCGTTACAAACATAGGTGGGAAAGAAAAGCTGCATCTGTGTTGTCCATGCAGATTAATTCCACTAGAGCCAAATACCCAGGAAAACACTGTGCTTTATATTGATACAAAGATGCAAGTTTTTATGGAAAGGGCCCAGGAAAAAAAAAAATCAGTCACTTCTCCTGACCCCATAGAAACTGAAGCTCACATGATGGAGAAGTATAGGTCTTCAGGCTTTATGTAGACAAACTCAGTAAGACTTTTTACAAACTTACCTAGCCTACACATTCTCAGCAAAATAAAACTATAACCCAGTGTTTGGCAGTCTACATATATGTAATGTTTGATCTATGAGCTGTATTATATTCCCTGTTAATAAAACATTTAGCTATAACTTTGTAGGAAGAGTGCTTATCTAGCATTAATTATTTCCATGATTACTAGCACAGGGAAACATGTCACAGAGCCATATTCCATGAAAGAAATTACCAGGGAGAATTACTGAAAACAGGCAGGCACGGCTGAGCCATATATGAGTTTTATGATTTGTCAGCTATCATCTCTGTTTAAGTTACACTGTTTTTGTGAGGATTGAAATTGGTAAAAGACATAGATATAATTTGTAAAGCATACAGCACCATCCACACACTGCAAGCCTGAAAGTATAATCAAGAGGGCTTCCACAGCCATGTTCAAAGTAGAGTTACAACTGAATCTTCTATTCATTTCAGCTTTAAAAGACAATAATGTAGTTTGCCAGTCTCTCAGCTAAGGCAAATAAAAAAGCAGCTTTAATAATAGGTTAGGCAGCATTTCCAAAGCAAAGGGACAAAATCTCTCCTCTTCTTCTTGTCTTCTTAATAGTCCTAGGAAAGCCATCGTCCCACTCAAAATTGAGTTTTATGTTGGTTAGTTTGTTTAGACCTTACATGACTACTGTACTAATGACTGGCATTGTTTAACAACTTGTAGTCACTGAAAAGAATTTTGTTTGGGTATGCTCTACCCATATCATAGGAGCTCCTTCAGAAAAAGATTTCCCTTGTGGTTAAATTGTCACTTTATTTTTACAGATAAAACAATACAAAAAAGTAACTCATCACTACTTTAAATGAAAAAATTAACTTCACTCTTCCACCACAGTCTAGTTTCATTTATTCTGATAATGGGGGGAAAAAGAATAGTAAGGATACACTAAAACAAAAATTTCCTCTTTTCTAATTTTATTTTCTTTTTAAACAAAGTTCCTACCCCTAAGGAAGTTGTTTTTTGTATGTTCCTTAATTTTGCTTCTTTTGTCATCACAGTGGAATTGATGGTTCACCAGACTGCATGTTTGTTTCTCATCTCTTGGAATAGCCTTCTATGTTCAGCTAAGTCCTTTCTGCCATTAGTCTTGCTTCAGCAAGAAGTTCTTCAGCTTTCATGAATTTAATACAAGGGACCACATGGTGAGAGCTCTGGAACTTTGCAGAGATGTCAGATTGGATCAGGGATACCAGCCACTCAAGCAGTGAGTTAACCATGTGGCCACCAACATATTGGGCCGTTTTTTATTTGTACCTTTGTGATAAAACCCCCTAACTGTGTATCTTCATGAGAAATGAGAGGAGAAAAAGAAAGAATGATCGATAAACTTCAACAGAGTAGAAAATGAGTGGATTTGAGGATTGAGTCTAGTCCAAAAAAACAGGTTTTTGGCAGAAATGTGACTTGGAAGAAAACACCAGAGCTTCTATAATCAGTGTGCAATTTGCAGATGTGGCAATTCCAAAGTAGTAGGGCATAGTTTTCATAAAGGTAAAGGAGTTACTGTCTCACCTTTTAAAAAGCTTCTAGTTAAAAACAAACTTGAGAAACTCCTTGGGGTTCATTCAGTACTTTGTTTTCCAGTCATTGTTCAGTCTTCTGGTGCCCTTGAACATCGATACATCTCAGAATTTGCATTCTTTACTTAGTATTTTTTTCTCCCCCAGTTCCAAATACTTGGTAAGTATGGATAATGCTGAGCACAGTTAGAAACTTCTTTGTTTTCACGTTTACAGACAAATTATTTCTCTGGCTGAATTTAAAAGCCTACTTTTGCTTTATTAATAAATAAATTGAATTCACTATTGGCACATACACATAGATGACAATCATTTTTGGAGCTAGACCTATGGAGAATTGTTAAAAATAGGAGAGTAGCTAATATCTTTGTTTAGAGTACAAGATTATAAAGGATTCTATAAAAATTTGCTTCTCTGTATAAGAAGCACACACTAGCAATTTACTACAGAAAGTTCTGTAGCTTTTTGAGATTTACCCTGTAAATAATTAAGACATTTACCCAGTAGTCTGGGGGAAAAGTGCATGGTCACTAGATTGTTGTACATTTCTTTATTTGGCTGATGGTTTACCTATACACAAATCAAATATTTATTGAATGTCTGCTATAGGGCCAGGCACTGTGTTAGGCCCTAGGGTTAAAATTAACACATAAAATCATGGAGCTTAAAGTCTAATGATTAAAAAACAGTTCAATAATTTTCAAGATAGGGGAAAATCAAATTTGCAATATTTGAAATAAAAATTGGGTATGACACTATTTATCTTCCATGGTTCCAATGTGTATTAGTTTTGTTTGACACGGCATTGTGCAAAGCAAGTAATGTCTGCGGTACAACATTTGCCATTTCAGTCCAATAGCAGAATCTTTAGGCTCTGGGTATTGTTTTTTTTTTTTTTTTCTTTTCTTTTCTTTTTTTTTTAATCTTTTGTCTATTCTTTTCTTTTTTTTTAATATTTTTTCTGTGGGTATGTTTTTGAAGGCATGTGCTATAGTTGGGTGGTTCTTGTTAATGAGAAAGGATGCTATCCAACTTTTGAAAATTTTGGTAGGTCACCAGTGAAAAACAAAGTAATTTGGGGCTGGGGATGTGGCTCAAGCGGTAACGAGCTCATCTGGCATGCGCAGGGCGCTGGGTTCGATCCTCAGCACCACATAAAATAAAAAAAAATAAAGATGTTGTGTCCACTGGAAACCGAAAAATAAATATTAAAAAAACTCTCTCTCTCTCTTTAAAAAAAAAGAAAAAAGAAAAGAAAAACAAAGTAATTTCCTATGACTTCCTCTTTTTTCTCCCTGCTTAAGAAATGTATTGCCAGGTGTGCTTATAATCCAGCAGTTTGGGAAGCTGAGGCAAGAGGAACACAAGTTCGAAGCCAGTCTCAGCAACTCAGCAAAATAAAAAGGGGCTGAGGGTGTGGCTCAATAATTACTTTCCCTTGGGTTTAATCCCTGATATCAAAAATGAAATAAAGAAATGTATTGTATACCTAAAATTGTAAAAAAAATCTAAAAATTAACTGCCTATATCTGTGCTTCTTTTATTAAGCTTTACACATACTGATTAATAATTACTCTTTTTGGTTTAGGGAAACCTCTTACATGTTTTTCTTATTCTTTCAACATTCACTACTTTTACTTTCACTGTATCAACAAATGTTCTTTACTTTATTCAACCATGTACCAAATTACTAGAAATAGTTTGTGTGACTGACAAATGAATTGTGAGACAGAACATTAAGTAGTCCTTGTCACTCTTCAAATACACACCTGTCAAACTACCTCTACAAGCCCCTCTCTGGGGATGAGGCTGGGACACTGTGCTGTAATGGACATTTTGCTCAGATCTGAAATATTCCCCAACTGCTAGCCATGTTGGCTGCAGGCAGCTCAGAGCCTCACAGGCTCCCGGCATTGCCCTGGGCTGAAGGGAACTGCCTATCCCAAGTCCCACCTCTTCTCCAGTGGTGTTCTGCATCCAGTAGATTAGTCAATGTGGGACATGAAGACCAATTTGGGACACCTCTGAGGAGCCATCTAGATCGAAGGCTCCCATGATGACCTGGAGGTTCCATTGCCACCATGTTAGGGTAAGCTCTCTCTCTATCCAATCTTGCTTCCCTGGTTTCTTTACAGTTGTTGTTCCCAACATTGAGCAAAATTCCATGCACACATATTTCCAAGGAATCTGTTTTCCAGGGAACTGTTGAATATTCCAGGAGTTAAAGACAAAGATAGTTAATGTTAAAATAAATCATTATGAATCTGACATATTCGTATATCCTATTTTCATTCTTTTTAACCACATAATTTTTGAGTAAAGAAATAGTATTAGTTATAAAATAAAGATCCTCTAAATAAAGTTATGAAATGAGTATTACTCACTGTTCAAGACTAAATTTTAAGAAATGTTTTGAATTTCCCAAATAAATATCTTTTAAAATATTTTTAGGGATATTTTTTGTTGACCAAATATATCATTATAATGAAATGGGATAAAAGTAAATTGAATACAAATGCAGACTTGAATTCTTTGAGTTAACAAAGGCACCTTGAAAATTTTATGTTTTCATTTATTATTATATAAAGGAGATTAAAAACATGGGTAAAGAAAGAGAATTACCAAATATATGACTATAATAAGCATGGCCAAATATGACATGAAGAAAGAGACATTTCGGCTTCCTTTTGGGTCAGTTTGGCTTTCTGTTGATTTTAGTGTTAATTCAAATTCCATGACAGCTCCATTGGAGGTAAGCTGCAAGATTATTGGAAGGAGAGATGCATGAAGCTTGCTTAGCATCCTCACTAAGGAAACCCACTGGCAGATTTACTTCTTTGTTCAGCACTTTGACTGCTAAGTCATAGCCTCTAAGTTAGGTGTTTAGAAGTCTTACAGAGGAAAAATAACTGTTCTTAAATATTTTGAGTGAATACATTGAGCAGGGAATTGGAGGAATATCTATCAAATGACTACCATCAGCAAAATATCAGAAGCAAGAAAAAAAGAGGCCATGAAATGGAATTTTCAGCACTAAGACCTACATTCAGAGAAATGCCTCCACAACATTCTGACATTCCAATTAGTACTGGAAGAGGCACCTTGAAAAAAGGGATAAATTACTGAATAAAGAAAAAGTGATATATAAAAACTAATGTAAATAATTTTGGCTTTGCAATCACATTACATACGAGAGTGGTTTTAAAACTGCGTTTTGGAAACAAAGCACTGTCTGCTGATGAAATGTTATACAGAATTCTGATGATGAGTCAGACAAAAGGACTAGCTCTTTAATGTTGGAGATATGAATTGGGGGTAAATAATGTTTTCTAGCCCCTCAGACCTTGAGATATCCCTAAAGAACTTCTGGGCCTCCATGGTAAAAAGTTTAAAAATCAAATGAAGTATTAAAAATTCTCAACAGTGAGCATTTGAGGACATGCGTTATATTTATTTATTTTTTCCTTCACATTTATTTTCCCCCTTCCATTCCTAACAGTACCTCCAAATTCCTATCTAGCACATGATTTTGGTGGAATCGACTCCTTTTTTATCTCTGGGAGTAGCCCTGATTGGCTTAAGCCAGAGAGCAAATCTCATCTCCAGCTCACTCTAATTGGTTCAGGGTTGAACATAGGACTCAACTTGCAGGTCAGAGCTGCAAGAATCAATTCCAAGGTGTTTGCGCACTCTCTTCTGTGCTAGATTTGTCTCTGAAAACACATAACCCCAGGAGCTGCTGATTATTATATTGTGACAATAAGGGAAGAGGCTTACAAGAATGGAACTAGAATTGAGGAAGAGTACCCAGCACATAAGGGGTAGCTCAGTATCCAATGACCAAGAGGTAGGGAGTACTGGTTCTAATTTTAAATTTGGCCCAAAAGGCAACTCTTATTTTCTTTATTTGTAAAACAAAAGTTTCTCAGATTCATTTCCAAACTCCATCCCTACTCTAACACAGTAAATCTCTCTATGCTTTTGTGCAGATTATCGTTCATGTGTTTGCGTCTCAGTCAACATGCAGAAGTTTGAGAGTTGCTTGATGCACAGGAATTCTGTACACAATGAGAATTTGCCATTGGCCCAGGGTTAAGGCATCAACATTCCTCCCTTAGCTGATGGCCTGAGTATAAAATTACAGTGACAGAGGAGACTGAAGAACAAGGAGCACTGGGAATGAATAATTCGTGGAAGATAAAGTGGGCTTGTCACTATTTAACAGTTTCCTGAACAACTAGATGGGTGCAAGAGAAAATTGTTTTCTAGGGAGTACCTAGAACTCTTGAGTCAAAATTTCAGGATGTTAATGAAACTCTGAGAAGAATGAGTTTTAAAATGGAAAGGAATAAGGGTTATGGTGGAACACACCTATAATCTGAGGGACCTGAAGGATGAGGCAGACAAACCTCAGAAACTTATCAAGGCCCTGGCTCAAAATAAAATAAAAAGGGATGGGGTATAGTTTAGTGGTAGAGTGTTCCTGGGTTCAACCACGGTACTGAAAACATTAATAAATAAAGAAACAAATAAATATATAAAAATTTAAAAGAAAGTAAAAAATACAAAAATAAAAGAGGAAAATACTGCTTTTGGAAAAAAATAAGATCTACCTATAGAGTTGATCTAATTTAAGGCTGACCCAGTCTGAGGCTGTCAAAGCACCATCATCTTTGACCTTGAGGACAAGATGGGAGCAGAAACTCTGCCTTTCTTTTACACATTTCTATGGTCAAGGTTGTTTTCTTTTGTCATCAGAATCTAGAGCAGGGCTGTCTGACAGAAATATATGTATGTGAGCCACATACAGAATTTTATACTCTGATGGCTCATTTTTAAAGGTTTCAAGAAATAGGTGAAATTTTAAAAATAATCTTCAATTTTATTTAGCCTATCATAATAAGAATATTATCATGTAAACATTATAAAAATAATAATGAGGACTGGGGCTATAGCTCAGTAGTGGAGTACTTGCTCAGCACGTGCAAGGCCATGGGTTCAAACCCCAGCACTACTAAAGTAAATAAATAAATAGGGAAAAATATTAATGAGCTATTTGGTATCTTTTTCAGCTTGAAGCTTGAAAATCTGAAATTGAAGTACATTCCAAATGTTTAATAGCCACATGTACTCTGTAGGTCAACAAAGATCCAGAGAATAGTTGCATCCTTTGGGGTTTTTGTTTCAGTTTGTTTGGAGTCTTTTAAATGCAGATACTATCAAAGGCTACGTAGCTCATGTCTGAAGAGCCAGAATATCTCTTCTCCCTAGGAATAAAATTTAATATGGTCTGACACTGGGGAAGACAGGGGGAATGGCAGGAAACAAGAGTGGAGGAGGCTGTGAGCTTAACAGGAACTTGCCTAAGCTTGTAAACCAGGTCCAGACCTTTTCCATATGTCACTGAGCACAATTAGGAGCCCACAAATATCCACACATGGGAATGGTGAGATTCAATTAGCGTTTTTAGATCTCATAGCAGTGAACTTGACTTTTGTGCACTGAATGTGTGGTGAGAGGCTCTTTCAGATATTAATCGGTTTGTTCTGTCATTCTTTCTGCATTTAAGCAGAGGACAGACCCTCTTCTGCTCAATGCCTCAGGAAAGGAATACCGCAAGGTGAAAAGTAGAAATGTCCTTTGAGCTCTTTTGATCCAAAATTGCCTTAGGGCCTTTTAGAAATTGTGTGAGATAAGGAACAGGAAGAGAAATGTGGAAGTGTAGGGAAAATGTTTTGGACAGAAATGCAAAGCAAGAATAGCAGTCCTTCAGGCAGGGAGAGGAGAGGCCAGAGAGAAGATGAAGAAGTTACAGTGCACAGGATCTCAGAGCTCTGCTTCTTGAAGAAGAGCTTCCCTTTGAACAGTTCTCTGAAGGAGAGGGAACACCCCAAGAAGAAAAGGATTTCCTGCTGCAAAAAGGTAGATAAGACCATATGCAGTTCCAAATAGACTTTAGTGCCAAATTGTGGTGGATGAAGCGGAGCTGGCAGAACCACATGCATTGCAATGGTGGATGCCTCCTGGCTGCCAGTGTGGATCACAGATCACATGGCCTTTTTTTTCTGTCCCACCTAATGATTTGACACTGTGGGAGACCCTGAATTTTCCAAATGAATGTTTTCAAATTTCTGCCCATCCTAACAGGTTCAACATGGATTCAAAAATAATCAATTGTTCAGGCTCTGGAAAAAGTATGATTTTCTGCTTAGAAACCCAAGTTTGTGAATTTTGATTCCTTCCAGGAGGGGTGCTAGAATGAGATTACAGAGTCCACTGAAGAGGATACTGGAAGTCAAGGAAGAGAGGTTAAGTCTTACCAGCCCTTCCCAAAAGAGGAGATGGTGTCAAGTTCTGCTGAGGGGGTAGAACTGGCAGGAATTTTTCAAAGATAGGATTGGGGAAAGAGAAGAAAAATTTCAAGACACTTAACCAAATACTAGATACTGTTCTTAGCTCTTGACAAATAACTCACTCAGTCCATACAATAACCCAATGCAGTGGGTACAATTATTTTTATCCCTATTTTTATAGATAAAGGACATCAAGGTTCAGAGAGGCATGGTAATTTACCCAAACTCATAGCTTGTGAAGAGCAGAGCTAGGATGATTTTGAACCCAAACTGGATGAGTCCTTCATCTAGCTCAAAGATCTATATTCCTGTCAGATAATAAGCTAAACCCATCTGAGAGACTGATTCAAACTCACAGAAGCCAGCATGGTGGTGCACATGTGTAACCCCAGCTACTTGGAAGCCAGAGGCAGGAAGATCACAAGTTTGAGGTCAGCCTACAAAGTTAATAAGACAATGTATCAAAATTAAGAATGAAAAAGGCTTGGATATAGCTCTGTGGAAAAGCCTGCCCCTGGGTTCAATCTCCAGCACTAGAAAAAAAAAAAAAAAAAGAAAGAAAAAAGAAACATAATAACAAAACATTATCAAGAAACCTATAAGAATACCCTGGTTAATGCAACCCTGAATTTTTGTTATGTAGGTCAAGGATATTCAATAACATTTGTTCATACTCCATGTTTGACTTTATCCTTTTATTTGTATATGTATTATAGATGAATCTCTTTTAAATAAGTGATTATGGACTTCAAATATAAATGTTCTTGAGTCTCTCTTCCTGTAAATTTAGCAACCGAATTACTAAATGCAGAGGCTCCCAACTGACTTTCCTTATTCAAAATAAAAGATGGTGATGGCATGTGGGTGTTTGCCTTCATCTACATGTGCCTTCCTTTGGAGTGAGGATCTGACCTTTGGGGAGAGCATGAAGGTTCCTCTCCTGTTTCAGATTCTTGAAGCCTCAGGATTTCCCTGCTGGGATTCCGTGTCCCTACCAGTTCTCACATAAATCTGAATTCTGAAAAAAAGAAAAGGCTCCATTGAAAATACCAACCCCACAGCAACAGCAGCAGCATATTCCTGACAAACAGCAGGGTGGTGACAAACACAGCAGGGCCAGCCCAAAGTCTCTGAATAGGTTGTGGGTAGGAGGAGCTAAAGGCAGGAAAGGCAGATGAGGAAGGTGTTTGCTGCTGTGACCATGGTGTGGGGTAAGCTTCATGGGCTTGTCCTCAGGCTTCTGCATCAGTGGGCATGCCGGGGCAGGGCATGCCTCAGCAGTGCCCCTGCGCTTGTAAGTGAATCTCTTTTTGCCCTGTCTCCTTGCCCTGGCTCTTGATCCTTGCTGGCAGGTAATTTTCTCCCAACTTAAAAACCGTGGTCCATTCTGACCTCTTCCTGAGTTCTAATGACCCAGAGCCCCTGGTTTTGATCTTCTCAGCTCTGTTCTGTTCTCATGTTGTTTTCTATTTAATAAGAATTTTTTTTTCCAGCTGAATTACCAAGTCCAGATTATTTAAAATCAAAGAAACAATAAAGCAAATAAAGATGAGGTTGAAGTGCAGATGATGCAGAAAAATATTTGAAGCAAGGCTTTGGGCAAAGAACTTTATCACTGTGGATCAGATTCTCAGCTGGAAAAAGTTTCTCATTGTGTAATCCATACATGTGTCACACCACAGTATCTGGCCTCAGTAGGGGGTTAAATCTAGCTACTAGTATTGTTGCTGCTGTTGTTATGGATTTGAACCTTCAGATTACCTTCCCTTTCTTCAGTCTCCTCAATGCCCTTTAAAGAATGTGAACTATTGCATATTATTGACTAATTAGAAATCAATTCTAGGTAGTCGGTAAAAACATGAGCAATTTAAACTGTGGAACCAACCTAGATACCCTTCAGTAGATGAATGGATAAATAAAATGTCATGTATATACACAATGGAATATTATTCACCATTAAATAATAAGAGAATAAAATCATGGCTTTTACAGGTAAATGGATGAAGCTGAAGAATATAATACTAAGTGAAATTAGCCAACCCCCCCCCCCAAAAAAAAAAAAAAACAAAAACAAATGCTGAATGATTTAGGGATGCTGATCCATAATATGCTGTGTTTGTGGTGGTGGTGGGGGGGGATTAAATGAACTCTAGAAAGGGCAAAGGGGAAAAGGGGAAGGAGGGGAAGGGAAGGGGCACAGGGGTAGGAAAGATGATGGAATTCGATGGTCATCATTACCCTAAGTCCATATAAGAAGACACGAAGGATGTGATTCTACTTTGTGTACAACCAGAGATATGAAAAACTGTGCTCTATATGTGTAATATGAATTGTAATGCATTCTGTTGTTATATATAACAAATCAAAATAAAAAAAAAGAATTAAACTCTGTGGAATGGAAAAGAGATGCCTCTGTATTATTAGTGCATTTATGGCAAGAATAAAATACTATGGCAAAATAATAAAAAAAGAACATGAGCAATTAAAAATTCCACATGAGATTTCTGAATTTTTGTGACATTATTTTCACAAAATGATATCGTTGTCTTTTCATCAATCTCAACTTCCATATATTAGTTACCATTTTTATAATTCTTTTCATAGTCATGTGGCATCATTGAAAGTTTGACTTTCATAAATATACATCTTGCTTTTCTTCATACACTTATATAAAGGACACAGGACTGTTTCTCTTGGTGCTTTGTGTCTCCACACATCTTCATATTCTACATATGGTAGCAACTAAGTTAATGTCTTCCTGTTTCTTTTTCTTTGTGGTGCTAGGGATTGAGCCCAGAACCTCACACAGTGTAGGCAAGTGCCCTACTACTAAACTATATCCACAGCATTGATGGATCTCTTTTAAGTAACCAGAGGACATGTGTGCCATACACAGGGTAAAATTTATCCTGTTTTAAAACTAGGCACTATAGTTTTTTTTTAAATAGATAATATTCAAGTGGTTAAGCTGCTAAACATTCAAGTTAAAAAACCAGTGTGATACTTTGATACGTGTTTTACTTATTGGAAAGGATATCACTATGATTTCTAGACCTTGTTGATGGAATCCTTAAATGCAAAGACACTGAACAGATGTAGCTATAGACATTTATATATATCTGAAGGATTTAGAACATTAATCCACAATGCATAGCCTTCTATAAACATCTCAAACAGAAAGCTAGCATCAATTTACTGAAAAGCACCAATGGCAATAAAAATTCTTTTAATAAATGGTTTTAATTTTTTCAAAATTTAATTTCTTATTTTGATGTATCACTTATGCTAGCAATATTTCATGATAAAATTTTCAAAAATAAGTTCAGTTGTTTATTACACTTTATTATGTGTATTATGTTCATTATAAAAAGGACATAGGTTAAAATGTCCTTTTATAATGAACATAATAATTAAATGTGGGATTAATAGTTTAAAATGTCATAACATAAAATTAAATGCGGGATTAATAGTTTAAAATGTCACATCTAGGTTAATGATGACAATTTGTGTCACAAAACAAGTTAACATTGAATTGTGTATTTATACTAAGAACCTTAATAATTTCAATATCATCATGTTTTTCTCACTAAAGAAATAGGAAACAGCAAAACTGAGCATTATTTTGCCATCATCTATTCTAAAATATCATCCATTATAATATATAAGACCATATATAACTTCAATATACATAATCAAAGTAATAAAAACTTTAGAAATGTTTTAAATCTTTTGAAACTAATCTTCAACACACATTTTCTCCAGAGATAAATACAATGTTTACTGTTAAAATTTCAAAATCACTAAAATTTTTTGTCATATTTATCTATAAAAATATGCCTAATTATTATATCAAGAATTTTTCTTAATTCAAGTTGCTCTTTATTATTAATATACTAACTTAAAGATGTGATATCTGTAATTAGATATCAAAAGGTATTAATAGATTTTTAGGGAAAAAAAACCAGTGTATTATAACTAGAGTGTATAGTTTCCTTTGGGAGATATAGAGAAAAGGTCATAGGATCCTATGACCTTTGACAGCCATAGCCACTGGTGTCATTTCCTGAATTTAGGATAATATAAGTGAACAGATTCTATATTTTCTTAATCTAAAAGACTAAAAAACTGCTCTTAACCATGATATTGTTGCTTTTCCATCAATCTCAACTTCTAAAGGCTCCAATGGCCTGGGGAAGATAGGTGTTCTAGAAACAGGACCAGCACATGTAACAGTCCAGAGTTGAAAGAACATGATCTGTTCAAGAAACCAAAAGTGGTTCCTTTGACTGGGATACAGGATGGCAAAAGGTCCAGACAGAAAGGAAGGCAGCTACCCCAGCATCTCACTTGTGTGCTGGGACAGAAGTTGGACTCAGCAGCTTAAGTGATGCCTGAGAAGTGTGCAGCAGGATGGTAAAGGAACTGAGGGAAGCTGGGCAATAGTCAAAAACATCAAGACAGGTCATTTGGTCATTCTTTAGGATGGGAAAATTTCCACTGCGGGATAAGAGAAAGGACAACCTTGTGAAAGAACAAAAACGAATGGAGAAGAGGGGAGTATTAACCAATGAGATGCTATCATGGGAAGTTGAGGGGCTGGGTACAATCACAACTAGAGGAGTTAACCATGGCAGGAGACCAAGCAATTCTTCTTTAAGGGGAAGGCAAGAAGGTCACTTCAGATGGCTGAGTATACACCTGACAGTTTCTGTTTTCTCTGTATGTAAAGTCTCAGTATTAAAGAGAGTGTGGCAATAATCAGTCATTATAAACAGGAGCAAAAAAGTCAACCTTCATATTGTTTATCAAAGGGACAGGAAAATCAAGATTTGATTTCTCTCTTTATTTTTAATATGAACACAGCATGGAGGAAATAAATATATGCCTTACTTAACATTTTTCCCAAATTCATTTATAGTATATTCTGTTATTAAATCATTAATATAAAGTCTTAGTTACTGATTAATGTTCTTGCATTACATAGGCCTTCCAACATTTTTTGCTTTTTTGGAACACTTAAGCAGAAAACACCCCCCCTTGCCAGCCCCATTCCCAGCGTGCCCCTCCATGTCAAAGGCCTGTAAGAGATGTTATCTGCTTCCTCACCGATTCACTGAACACATGGTACAGACATGACGCTAAAATGAGAAAGACAGTTTCTGCCCTTATAGGACTCACTGTCCACTGGATCCTCCTATTCAGCAGGCCCTCTCCTCACACAGTTTCTCTACTCTTAATGGAAAATTAGTATTCTTTTCCATGAACCCCCATTAAGTGGGTTTCATGCATTATTGCCTCATATAATATGGCAAAACACTGGAATTTCTCTATTTTGCATTGTCCTATTTCACAGACTATTTCTCTGTATAATTAGACTAATAAGATGTGATCAATGAATCAAACTGTGCAAATCTATTCTAAGACCTGTCAACACTGTCTTGTCTTTGGATAAGACTATTATCATCTTAAAAATATCTAAAAAACCCATATTATTGATGAAGTTGTACTAACATACTTCCGCTTGCTTTAAAATGAAATGGAAAGGTTTTAGTATATTACAAATACTTTCTACATTATATATATGTATGTGTTTGTGTGTGTACACACACACATACGTATATGTGTATATATATATATATATATATATATATATATATATATACTTTAAAAATAAACTAATGAAATAGTAAAACAGCAATATTATTTAACAATAAAGATAAAAGTCAAAGGAAATTCAAAACTCAATTATTTGGCATGCATACATGAGAGACTGAATTGTTATATTCCTGATTAATTGATGGTGATCCAGGAATCTTTTGTTTAATAAGTTTGTGTTGGAGAAATGTTACTTCAAAAACACTTGTCTTCAAATTAATCTCTCTGATAATTAAGGATTTTATTATCTTTATGAAAATAATCAGAATATTATTAGCAGTATACTTGAAAATATGGACTGTATAGGAAATTAAAATGAACATATAGTGGTATCAAGTTTCTATTGTTTTCAGTAAATTTTTTATTTAAGCTTGTTTTCTTTCAATTATTCTTAATGTAAGTCTGGAAATAAGGGGTTAGAGGCATAAATACCTTTGTTGGACTCTAAGAGACTAAGATTTGAAAAAAAATAAGACTTGAAATAATTAAACTGTTTTATTTTCCACAGATAAGAATTTAATAACTATCTAAATTGTCATTTTCTTTCTGGACTTGGGACTATCATACATACTTTTTAGTAAAATGCTTCAAGATCTTTATCAATCTATTAATCACTTGCATTTAGGCAATTATGGCATGCATCTTATTATTCAAAAACAGAAAAAAAAAGCTTGGAAAACAAAGATCTTCTCTGTGATTTTCACTATTATTTTATATATTATCTTTTCTCTTTGAGTCTAGTTAAATTAAAAAAAACAATCTCGTTAGCTAGTTAGCAGCGAATCATCCAATTCTCTAGATAAGAAAAAAAGCTATTTGAACTTCTAACATATCTCCTAATCTTCAAAGCCTTGAAATTAGTTATTTTCAGGTAGTTCTCTGCCAACCAAGTTTTAGATGGAGGTGCATTTCTTTTAAAGTTTCTATTACTGATTTCTGACTTGAAAGCAAAATCGAAAGCTTGCTGGTAATCTGTTTCTAGATGAAGTAGTGTGAAGGTGTTCCCTTGTGGACCACAAAATACATACTCAGTAGAACCCTAACCACTCTTGGGAAAGACTGAGGAATGGCTGACACAGCATTACATGTCTACATATCTTCTTTCAAATTGGTGTTGGTGCCTAGGGGAGATGTATTATGGGGACAAATCTCCCCCTACCCCAAAGTTGTCAAGGATAAATATCAGTTAAGAACCAAAATGTGACACCCATATTCATTTGAAGGAATATAGCTTTTTATAATGTTAAAGTTTGGGTCCCCTGGAAAGCTCATGTATTAGGAAATGCAGGAATGTTGAGAGATGAAAGGATTAGATTATGAGAGAAGTAACATGATCAGTGGATTAAACCACTTGAGGGAATAATAATTTGAATGAACTAATGAGTGGCAACTAGAGGCAAATGGGGCAAGGCTAGAGGAAGTAAGTCACTGGGGCCATGCCCTTGGTAATTATATCTTGTTCCCAGTTTCTCATGTTCTCTCTCTTTGCTTCCTGGTTACCATGAACTGAGATTTCTTCCACCATGCCTGTCCACCATGGTGTTCTGCCTCACCTTGGTCCTGGTGCAATGGAATCTGTTGACCATGGATTGAAACCAAGAATTTAAATTACCTTTTCCTCCTTTAAATCATTCTTATCAGGTATTTTGTTCACAGTGTCAAAACTTTGATTGACACTCTGATCAATAGGGTAAAAGCAAATAACATGGTCATGGTGAAAGAATCTGAAACATATAAAGTACATAAAGCATCCTCACAAAATATTCAATATCAACTTTGTGTTTTGATGGTTTTCAGACTTTTTCTGGGCAAGCCTAGACAAATGTTTATTATTTAATTGCTTTTAATGTGCTAGGGATTGAACCCAGGGCCTCAGGTATGCTAGGCATGAGTGTTATCCCATTTAGTTATACCCTCAGCCCTAACAAACACCTTTTTTTTTTTTTAAAGAACCATAATGCATTCTTTTTGAAAATTTTAGCATAATATTGCTCTTGTTTCTAAAAACAAGTACAGAGTCACATTATTATATACATGATATACTCATATGCAGATGATACATAATTCATTTTTCTCATTCTTTATTGAATATTTAGATGGTTTCCAGACTTTTGCTATTAAGAAAAATCTATGATGAAAACAGCATCTAAATACTGAACATTTGTGGAATTATTTCAGAATGCATTTCTGTAAGTGGTAATGTGTCAAAGAATGTTTATAATCTGCTGTTTAATATGTATTTACAAACTATAGTTCTAAATGTGTCAAGAAATTCTTCCAATGTTATATAGAAATGTCCATTTCTTCAACATTACTCATTATGATATTATAATTCATCTTCATCTTGCTTAGTAGAATTTAGTTTTAACTTGATTTTTGATTACTAGCAAAGTTGAAAATATTTTCATCCACTTCTTCACTATTTTCCTGTCCTCTCAGTTTCCTAAAGCGCTCTCTCTCTCTCTCTCTCTTCGTCTTCTGACACAGACTTGTCAGCATTTTCCAAGTTCATTTTATTCTGTACATATGTGTGTATGAAATGTCCAGTGAAAAACTTGGGCTGGAGATGTAAAACTGAGAATTGTAACGTATGGGAGGTATGCAAAGCCCAGTAATGGATGTGATGACTCATGAAGAAAGCTTAGAAAACAAAGAGGAGAGGGTATAGGACAAAATCAGGAAAACCATGACATTCAATAGTGGGGAAGAAGAAAAGAACTCAGCAAAGACTAAAAACAAGAATTGTTAATAAAATAGAAATTTTGCCAAAAATGTATGGTGTTATGAAAATAGAAAAGAATGTTATCAAGATGGTAGATAATATGCAATCCTCCTGAGAGGTCTGTTGGGTTTAGCCGTCAGGAGGTTATTGGTAGAAAGCTGCAGGAGACAATGTTGCAAAAGTTGACCTGCAATGAGTTAGTGAGTAAACTGCATTCCAAATGGCAGAGACAACATAAACAAATATTTCTTTCAAATAACTTAGATGCAAGATAGAGCATAAACACTGAGTCATTATTGGAGGGAGATTCTGTGTCAAGTTTAGAAATGCCAGTTCACTTTGATGGAAATGATCCAATAGAAGATAGGCTCAGTTGCAAGAGTATGATGGGAAAACCTAAGGAGGTAAGTTAAGAAAACCAAGAGGCAATGCATTCTAGTAAAAGGATTGACCCCTATGAAAATCTCTGGTCAGGGTCATCACCAATGGCCTTCATGCCAAATCTAATGAGCATTTCAATTCTCATTTTACTAGACACAGCTAAAACAACTGATCACTATACTCTCTACTTCTTGGTTTCTATGACACCTCTCTTTTCTATTCTTCTTTCATTCTTTTTGGGGACATTTCTTCCCTGCCCATCCATTCTTGAATTTCAAGATTCCATTTTCTTTCTTCATTTTACTTCTAAGTATAGGTTCTCCCTAGGTGATCTTTTTTCTTAATGTATAAATTGTCATTTATATGTCAATGGCACCCAGGTTAAATTCTAGTTCTAATGTATGCAAATATATATTACATCCAATGGTTTAATAGAGATTTTTACTTGAATTTCCCACAAGAACCTAAAACTGAATTAATTTCTCTCTTTCTCTCAAGATTCAGTTGTTATTTTATGTTATTTTAGTTAATGACACTGTCAACTACTAGATGCCATATTCAGAAACCCTAACAATACCTGCTTCCACTATTCACATGCAAAGCTTAGCCATATTTTGTTGCTGGCTTGAAGGTATCATGAAAGAGAAAAAGGTGAAAATAATGAAAATTTGATTGTGTTTTTAAAGGAAGAACCAAAGATGAATATCATTCATCATTTAGGTGGAGTTGAGGAATAGAATTGGAACGTGATGGCTGAAGAGGAGTATAGGTTTGAGAATTGTTACAGAGAATTAAAAGAAAGTTGTGTAGGAAAGCATAGTAGGATAGTTAACGCTGAGATCATATTGGGACCAGTGGTGGAAGGAACTTTTATTCATATTATCCTTTAATTCATAACAAAATTAAAAATGAATGTTATCCTCTGGTACCTTCTAAAATGCACTGGACACTCTCTGGTACTTACTCTGAGAATGGGTTATAGGTGAGATCAATTATACTGGAGCTCTGAGCTCTGCCTTGTTGCTCAGGTTGTCAGTCTCAAATGCAGAAAGCCTGCCCAGAGGCAATGTCAATGCTATTTGTGGGAAAATCAAGAAGTTTGATTTCTCAAGTATTAGGAGTTTACTTGCCTGAAGTATCCCTTTTCTTAGGATTGTTGGTCCCCTAAATTTGTTTGAAGGGAAAATGATTGAATTCAAAGATAGAATTTAAGAATTAGGGCACATTTAGCAAAAATTTGAACTTATAAAAGCATAAAAAAGTTAGTTTTCAAATACAAGTAGAGTAAAAATTTCTCTTTTTGCTTTGAAATTGATATTATCCTTTAATTGAAACTGGCATATCTTCTGATGTATCTAATTTTATAAGTCAAAGGTTGGAGCAAAAAACAGCTGTTAGATTTAGAAAGCAGGACCAAATGAAGAGACATTAAATCTAAATGAAGAGATATTAGCTAACTGTGTGTGTGTGTGTGTGTGTGTGTGTGTGTGTATGTGTGTATACGGTCTTTTCATGAGAGAAGCAAGAAAAACAACTACCAATAGTCATTTTTTATTTTAAAATGTAATGTGTAGGTTTCTTTCCCCAAAATTCTAGAGTGCATCAATTTATGAAGAACTAAAAATAACATTAATAATTATCATCATACAGGTTTGAGAACATTAGTTTACTAGTATTCATGTCAGTATTTTTCCACATCATAGACATATTACCAAGATATGTTAGGTAACATGTACCACCAATTATTTTAAACAAAAATATTCATTCCAACTTTTGTTGATTAAAAGGTACTAAAACAGTATACAAAACATCTGGATTTAAATTAAAGTGGCTGGCAAAGCTAAACTTTTGGACCATTCTCAATATATAAATATTAGTTTGAATTCAAGTATACATGAAAGAAAATTCAGTTTCAATTGCAAAGAGTGCTTCTAGTTGCCTGCTAAATGCACTATTGGTTACCTATTGTTCTCATGTCCACAGAGAATAATGGCTCTCACATTTTATTGCATCTTCATTGTCTTGTCTCTATACAAAAAGTATTGGCCATTAACCAAAACACAGTCACTTGTGTTTTGATGTGGAAGCTCAGACATGGCAAACATGACACAGAATAAATTGGTCAATCAAAAACCATGAAAAAAAATCAAATAATTAAAGATTCATTGTTGCATAATTTAATAATAAGAATGAAAGTGATCAAAATGAGGAAGTGTGATGAAATTGTTTTTGCAATAATACAGTTATCTACTTCAATAAGAAAAGCATTATTTTTAGGAAATCAATTTGCATTTAAGCTGGACTTTTTAATAGAAAGGTTAAAATCTTTGATCAGGGTTGGTTATACTTTCCATGAAAGGCAGCATCAAAGAAAAATTACTAACGTACAGCTATAAATAACTTGTATCTTTCACCTACCACCTACCCTTTCTCACCATTATGCAGGATATTGAAAATAGAATGTCCCAGTACACTGGAATTAGAGTAGTGCTCTGGATCTTGAGGGTGACAACAGATTGCAGAGGACTGAGCAGAGATTCAGATAAAGAGAGGAAAAGGCACAGCAACCCTATGATCATGGCAGCAGGTGTAATATCAGTTTTTGAAACTGGCGTATCTTCTGATGTATCTAATTTTATAAGTCAAAGGTTGGAGCAAAAAAACAGCTGTTGGATTTAGAAAGCAGGACCAACTGAACAACCACGTAGGGCATGCTACCATTGGTCCTTAGAATTCTAGAGGGCCTGGGAGAGATAGAGTCGTGAGATACAGAAGCCAGACCAAAAAAGCAGTAAGCTATTCATTCATTCATTCATAGTATATTAACTATGTCAGTATACTTTTTCATGAGTTCTAAGTCTTTGGTTTTAGAAAATGTGTATTTCTTGGACATTTTTTCCTAGAAAAACTTTGGTTACCACCCACCTATCTTTTAGGTCTTATAATACAAGGTTCTATAGACATGATTAATGAGTAGGAAATAATTACCTACTTGCAAATTTTACCATCTCTAGCTGTGTATAGACATATAACCTTGTGTCCATAACTGTCTCTAGGTCTTCAACTTCTGTGAGATAATCAATCATGAACATCTACTTTCTTCAGCATAGCCACTGTGATTGGGGTGAGAAATCTCCCTCTCTAGCTTCTCAGTTTCATGGCTCTATCTGTGGCTCAGTCACTCATACCACACTCCAAATACTTATGCAGCTTTTGATGTCACTGAATGTGCACATTTGCATTACTCCTCAACCCAGGGTAAATGCATCAGGTCTGTGGGTTCACTCAAATCTCTGAGAAGGGATTTTTGCTACTTTTGGAGTAAGAAGTACTAATATATGGGGCTGGGGATGTGGCTCAAGCAGTAAAGCTCTTGCCTGGCATGCACAGGGCGCTGGGTTCGATCCTCAGCACCACATAAAAACAAAATAAAGATGTTGTGTCCACCAAAAACTGAAAAATAAATATTAAAAAATTCTCTCTCTCTCTCTCTCTAAAAAAAAAAAAAGAAGTACTAATACAAAAAAAAGAGGAAAGCCACTCTGCTCTATTTCATTGTCTCTCTGCCATTGTTGCTTTTCTGGAAACAGTACACATTCCTTAAGCACGTGCCAGATATTGTATAGGCAGTTTTCTTTTGAATTTTTATTTTACCAAAACAATAAGTGGCTTATCTGATGCAATTTATGCCCTACTCTGGTCACTAGCAGTCTCCCTTTCCCAAAGCAAAACTACTTGCTTGACAAGCAATGATTCAGAAGTGAATCACTCAATTTCATTTCCTTCTATTAGTCATTTATTTGGGTAACAAGTGCTGAAGACAGCAGTTAAAAAGTTGTAATACACCTGTAGTAAAGGCATATAGTAAGTAATATTTTATCCCTCATGGTTAATTGAGTTCAAAGTAGTTGAGGAGAACTTAGAAGGGAGCAAGACATTGAGAGATAAAAACACAAGATAGATGGATTTTGATGAGAAAGGACAAGAGGCTGGTGCCAGGGACAGTTCCTGATCAGGACAGAGCCCCGGACTGGACAGACTTGCCCACGGTTCTGAAGACCTGCCAGCTCTTCATATCTCAAGTTGTAGAGGTTATGGTATAAGGATTACCAATTTTATGGGCTAGTAACTTTCAACACAATATGATTCTAAAATTTCATTAGTTGCTTTTCAAAACTTTGCCTGAAATGTAAAGTAGCCTCATTATTAGAAAGGAAGTAGAAAACAGATTTGTTGCATGACTAGTATGCATCAAGTATGGTGTTAGGTAATGTATATATTTCATCTCTCACAACCCCACAGTCCTATGAAGAGTTAGTGTTCTATTTTAAGGGTGAGAAAATTAATTCAGTGATTAACCATCTTTTCTAATATTTCACAGCTCTATTACAAGCTTGAAGGTCTGATTTCAAAGCTGACATTCCTTCTATTGCTTCATGGTGCCATTATGAAAAGCCTAGATTATAATACCACCCATCATATCAGACATAGTTGAAGGGAAATACACCTCTAGTAAGGCTCATGATCGCTCTGAAATTAAAACAGAATTTTTGGTGTTTATATGTTCTTCTGTGAGGGAACAGTCTATAATTTTCATCACATTCTCAAAGGGTTAACATATAAAATTTGAAGACACTGCACTCAGTGTATTAAGAAAATAACAGCCATCTTCCCCTTCAGTTCCACCATATGGTATCCTAAGCTTATTCCCAACATGCTCAATTTTCTCCAATAATTGGAGGAAGAGTGGAAACCTTAGAAAGAAGAAGGAGATTAAATAATAATGAAATATACAAAGGTCCATTTAGCTATGTGTGCTGTTTGGCGGCTGCCCACATAATTTCTGGCTATCAGCATACCCAAGGGGCTGTTGTAGGCACATTAATATAATTTTAGACTGGAAGATCCTTGGAGATCATATTGTCCAATCTCCTCAGTTTATAGATGACAAAACCAAGACCCAGAGGGCCAAAGTGACTCACATACTGCCACAAAATCTTTCATGGCTTGATGATGGATTTTATATTTACCCAGCAGTCAGTCACTTTGGGCCATCATCTGTGCCTCCATGGTCAGGCATTGGAAAGAGAAAACATTGAACTCATGCTCAGATCGACCCTTCCAGTTCTTGTATTGATCCAGCATAACCAGACACTATTTAGCATTTGAGCTCTAATCAGATTAGCTATGGTGGCACCACAGCTGTCTGGCACCAGAATGGTCTGTGGACAATGTTAGGAAATGTTGACATGATGCTGAGAATTCCTGTATTCTGAATTAGTAAACCAGAAAAAAAAATGCCCTTCTCAAATGCAGCTTAATGAGGCAGAATTTGCCAATTGTACTAATATCAGCCAAGTCATAATGATAAAATCAGTAATTTAATTAGTCTCTTGCAAATGAAAACATTCCATCCACACTATTTGAAAGCATTATGATTCTATTGATTTCCATTGCAGTGAAAATGTAAAAAGAAATATTTTTAAAAAGTGCATTTTAAAATCTTTAGACTTTGTATAAGAGGGAAGTACTAAAATAAATTGCATTTTTAGACTGCATTTTATCTTGGTACAATTTGATTCATACTCCTGGTCATATGGCACGGTCCTAAATTACTGAAATAAATTACATATTTGAAATAAAAACATTGCAGACAGTTTCATTTAAAATGACTTAAGGGGCAGGTGGCAACATGTATACTAGAAGCTGCTCTGGAAGGGTATCCAGAAAGTTCTATGCAGGTTGCCTGTGGGGAGCTTGTCCTTTTGGGGCCTTAGTTTTGATTCCTGCAAAGTCTTGAAATCTGTCTGTGTGACTTTTTAAGGCTTGCTCTAACTCTAAAATTATAAGTGTGATACTGGCATAATATTCAATTTGAAATCAAGAAGCTTATGCTTCTAAAAAAAAAAGTTAACTATACCAGTGGCATTTAAGCTAGATGACCAAGAAATATTGTAAAGAATTAACAATGGTCACAGAGAAAGAAATTAAAACACTGTATTTGTATTTTGGTTATGATTGTACAGATGTAGAGGTATACTTCAAGTTGACATATTGTAATCTTGGGATCAGAGGGGATCTTAGAGGCTCTCACTGGATACCAATTGCAATAAAATTTTCCTCTAAAGTTCACAAAGACATGATATTTATCTGTTGCTTGAATATTTCTATTAACTAATGATATGAGAAAGTCTACTTGGACAGGTCTCATTGTTAGAGAGTTTTTTATAGTAATTAAAATCTGGCTCCCAGTTACCTTTAGTTATCCATTCAACTCAGTTCTGGTGTGCATTCTGAATTGACCCTGAAGTCCAAAGTTTTCCATCTCATGATGCCTAGTCCCTTTGTTCTTCTCCCTGTTCTTATTAAATCTTGCCATTTCTCGATTACCATCTAAAAATTTTGGAGCTTCTGAGACAAAATAAATAAGATCATGTATAACTAGAACAAATGAGTTGATAAACTGGTAAAAAGCTATAGAAGAGAAATAAAGTAGATCTTAAGAAATGTAATCTCCTAGCCATTCATGAACAGATAATATAAATTATAAATCAATTAATCCAGTCTTGGAGAAGTTTAACTTTAGCACATATGTATTATTTTTAACAAGCCAAATATACTTTGAGTTAAAGTAAAACTCTCGTTTACTTATTGCTGACTCATTATCTCTTGCCCTATAGTTGCATCCTATTTTTTTTCCAGTTTCATTAAATTTTACTCCATAATGGTCTGTAATCTTGCCTGCTGTATGATTGAATACATCTAATATGGAGTTCTAATTAATCTTTCTGCCTTAAGCTGAATATTTATCTTAAGATAAGCTTAGATTCATTTTCTCCATCTTTCCTACCTGAGAGGAAGAATTCTTTCCCATCTTTTGAAGGAAAGGAATCCTACACTTAATTACTCTCCCACCTGCCTGCAGGACATTGGTCTACTAAGACCTCCTTCTTTCTCTCAAATCTTCCATCTTTCTGGCAGCCTATAAATATGTTCTCAATATATTAACAAAGCAGAAAAATGACAGAGTGTTAGATGAATAATGGGTGACACTGGAGAACCATTGAATCAAGCGTATTTTAGTCTTTGAACACTTTTTATTTAATTTTTTGAGTGTATTTATCACAGATTTATTTATTTAGACTGGGTCTTGCTAAATAGACCAGGCTGACCTTAAACTTGTGATCTTCCTGCCTCAGCCTCCAGAGTAGCTGGAATTATAAGCATGTGCCACCATGCTTGGCTTATTACAGGTTCTTTGAAGTCTGTTAAATCCTACATTTGGATCATCCAACAGTCCCTTTCTATTCTCTCTCTCTCTCTCTCTCTCTCCTATTTTTTGTTGTTGTTACTATTGGATACATCTTCCTATTCTTTTAAGTGCATAATAATTTTGGATTAACACTAGATTTGGTAGATGATATATATTATTGGAGTTTGTTTTCTCCCTCTGAGGAGTGTTGATTTTATTCTTGTATGTAGGTAATTGCTGAATGATCACCTTAACATTTGTGTAGGGCAGATGAGTGAAACACTCATAGGTGTTTCTCAAACCCCTTTAACTGGAGAAAACTTAACTTTGAAATGTTATCTCTCTGCAAATCTTTTCACACCTGTTTTTAAAGGTTTGCAGAGAAGGGCGTGGTCCTAAATGGAAGGCACCAACTTTTTACAATTGTATCAGTATTGAGGGTAAGAAGAAGGAGAGAAAAAGGTGCTAATCTGGCTAGGATGGAACATCATAGTTTTCCAGCACTTCCATTCAATTCTCAACACCATAAGAATAGCTTATAGGTAAGCCTTGGGGACTTCTCCCTGAGTTCATTCCTGAGCCACAGTTTCAGATGGACTCTCACGAAGACCTCTGAGGCTCCCTCTGCAAACTTTCTCCTATGTTGCTGTACATTGGGGAAGTACAATTACTGAGATAACATTTGACCGATGAAGTGATGGAGCAAGCTATGTAAGTATCAGCAGAATGAAGTGAATTTGAGAAGCTACAATGTAGCCAGTGTATAACTAGATTGGAGTGAACTAAGCATAACAGAAGATGCATTCAGGGACATATTGGTGCAGGTGTAGAGACTAAGAACTGTTACGCAGATCACAGCAAGGACTGGGCTTTTACTCTGAATAAATGGCCAGTCATTGGAGGATTGCGAGGAGTGATATGATGAAATTCAAAATTTAAAAGGATCATTCTGGCTGCTGTGTTGAAAATTAACTCAGGGGAACAAGAGCAGGGGAAGGGAGACAGTGAGAAAGATATCAAAAATAAAGCAGTTGACAGATTGCTGTGGCATGAACAGGGCTTTATTAGGGTTTAAATACTAGGTGTCCTCCAAAGCTCATGTGTGAGACAATGAAATAAGGTTTAGAGATGAAATGATTGGGCTATGAAAGCCTTAACCCAATCAGTGAATTAATCCCCTGATAGTGACTAACTGAGTAGTAACTGAAGGCAGGTAGGGTGTGGCTGAAGAAGGTGGGTGACTGGAGGCATTTCTGGGGGTATATATTTTGTTCTTCATGAGCCAAGCTCTCTTTCTCTTTCTGATTCCTGAAAGCAGTGATGTGATGTCCGGAGCTACTTCCTTTCATCACACCCTACTGGCATGAGGTTCTGCCTCATGTTGCTCCCTAGGAATGGGGTTGGCTGTCTCTGGACTTAGATCTCTGAAACCGTGAG
The DNA here is from genome assembly GCF_047511675.1 of Marmota flaviventris. Classification (NCBI taxonomy): domain Eukaryota; kingdom Metazoa; phylum Chordata; class Mammalia; order Rodentia; family Sciuridae; genus Marmota; species Marmota flaviventris. Next base: position 49,627,098 of record NC_092503.1, on the reverse strand, counting down.
CCCCTCAAATACGCTTTTCCTCCTCTAATTGTTCTTGTTAGGTCTTTTAGTCACAACAGTGAAAAAGCTGAATAAAATAGTTATGAATGTCAGGGAAGATGGGAAGTGGTCAGAGGTTTTTTTTTGAAGACTGAGCCAACAAGTAATCTTTATGGATTAGATGTGGAGTATGAGAGGAGGAACTTTCTATCCTGAGCCGTTGGAAGGGTAGCCTTGTCATCTACTGACATGGGACAAAGTGCAGGAAAAGAATTAAGTGGAAAATTGGAATCAGTTGTGGGTCTTTACATCTATGATGCTTATTAAATCTAAGTGATGTGATATGTTGTATTTGAGTCTGGATCTCCAGGGTAAAGTTCAGGTAAGAATTATTGGCTCACTGATGGTGTTTAAAGTTGTAAGACTGGATTAAATTGTAAAAGGAGTAAAATAGAAAAGAGAAAAGACCCAGGGTCTGAGATTTATGGTACTTAAATCAAGTGGCTAAGGATACGAGAGGAATACTAGTGAGGAAGTGAGAAAGGTGGAAAGCTTCAAGGTTGGCCCCCTGAAAGCCAGTGCAAACCAAGAGAAGTTCAGGGAAAATGAAGTAATTGACTGTGTCAAATGCCAATAGGTCAAGTTGGATGAGGGGAGAAAATTGGCCATATATGCACCGCGTGAGACTACTGGTGACCTCGAAAGAGAAAGCTGAAAAGAGGAACTGGAGCTTGACTCCTAATGTCTGTTTAAATGCTCCAGGAGAAAGCAGGGGGGGAAAAGGGCCTAGTGACCACACAGTGGCCTTTGATAAGAGCACAGGTGGTTCATATGGAATAAGGGGGAGGTGCAGAAAATGTGGCCTAAAGGGTTGGGGCCACATGGCTCAGCTGGTGTACTCTGGACACCTTCTCCTTTATTTTTAATGAAATAAGAAGTAAGATGATAAGCTTAGGAAGGCAGTAGGGAGATAAGTGAAGGTTTGAGAAGAGAGGGTGGTGATGTCCTAGGGTAATAGCAGCACTAAGGACCACTTGAGGTTAGAAATCACAAATTCAAAGCACCATCAGCATGGTTGTGTTTTTCTCTGGAAACGTGGGGCTGCCAAGAAGCAGGCTTGGCTAGCATCAACTGAGAACTGGGCTGAGTTATTGATGGAGGTGAGATTGTAAGCAAGGGAATAATTTCAATGAAGGAGGACACACTTAAGCTGGTAGGAGGGAAGCAGATATGAGAAAATAGAGGGTCAGTGAGAAGGTGGAGTGATGGATGTATTGCCAGTCCCTGTGAATTTCTAGGACTGGTGCAGGATAGAAAGACGAGTGACAGCTGTAGAGGCAATACTTGAAACTGGGAGTTTGAAGGGGCTACAGCTATTGGTAATGTTAAGATTTATATTACAACCTTAAGAGTAGTGTAGAAGGGTGAAAAAATTCCTTCTGTAAAGGCATTACTTGATTTCATCTCTCCTCCCTTCTTGGTTTCTGAATTTTAAAATAACTTTCTCCACACTTCTTTATGACTTGATATTCTACTTTGCATGTATTATTGCTGAGGTATGTTTTGGAGAATAAGTGTCTTGACCTCTGCAAAGGTGTCAAAGTTACCTTCATGCTCTTTGATATCTAATAGTACTCTATGTGACTCTACGAAATAAGAGAACAATGTGTTTATTAAATGAACATGTACATTTTATTCATGTTATTAAATAAACATGTACATAATTATGTAAATAATAATAACAACAGTGGTAAGTAACATTGTCTCTTTGTTCTAAGCATTCTTCCTATCAATTCATATAATATCAATATATTTTGCATTAGTCACCACTCTCCTGGGATGGCTCTTTCAAGGTCACTAAAAACATCTATCTTGTAGATTATTTATACTTGTACTATATATACAGAAACCATGAAATGAGGATGGCTTAAGTGATTCATGGTGGATTTAGTTGGTGGGTGTGTCTTCCAGCAGAAACAAGTTAAGGTTATAGCATGGGTTAAGAACCAGTAAACTTCTGTAAAAGTCCATTTAGTAAGTATTTTAGGATTTTTTGCCATTTGGACTATGTTGCAATTTCTCAATTCTTTTATTATAGTGTGAAATTATCCACATGCCATACATAAACTAGTGTGGCTGTTATCAAACTTTAAGGATATTTAATTTGGATTTCATATAGTTTTTACATGTCAAAGTATATTGTTCCTTTCTAAAAATTTTCAACCATTTGAAAGAATAAAAATCATTTTCAGTCATGGGTCAGATAAAACTAATGGCAGGGAGCTGGCCCAGAGGTTGTAGTTTGCTGACTTCTATGACAGGAAATGTCTTTGTGATCCCAGCTGTGGTCTCAGTTTTCAATGTCAATGGAAACTCAAGCTGAAAATCCTTCTTGCTTTCATGCTTCTTGTTTGGGATTTGACAGAACGGATTAACTAACACTGGTTTATTGGCATGGCATGATAATAAGTATTCTGAATGATTATAATCAACAGGTAACTCATGCTGTACTTCAAGATAAGGGTAACCTTCTGACTAGCCATTAAAGGGGACAAAAGCCTCTTTTTGTATGAATACATATTCCATTTAGGTAAATTAACCCATGTTCTGCTATAGGCAGCTAAGTCTCCAAAAGCTCTGAGAATAGACAGAAAAAAAAATATCAGGTTTCAGTGAAAAGTTCCCAGGTGAAATACACTAAATTACCTCAGTACAACATTTTCAAGTTTCTTTTTTCAAGCTTACACTTTATAAAATAAGACTATCTCTACAACTAAGATTGGATCTAATGGACACAAATAAGCGTTTTTTTTCCAAGCACATGCATTTGTTCCTACTTGAACCACCTAACTCCCTTTGGATGAAGTCTTCCTTCTTTCCTGTATTCTGCTTGTGTAAGGAAATAGTGAAATGGGATGCTGCTCAGCATGAGATGAGCATAGACACTGTTGGGAGGCATCATGATCTTCTGGCTGCATTAGGACAAATCTCCAGTTACAGAGCCGCAATATGAGGTGATTGGTGCATTTGGCAAAGAATGAACGTCAATGTGACCTTTTGGCTTTGCCCTTTCCCCAGTTTGACTTTCCTTTACATCAATGGAAAGCCTATATTCAGAGTGTCTGGGGTTTTATTTGTGCTGTTTTTAAAACCATGCTGAAAGATATAATGAAATACAAGAGGTTCATAGTTATACAGCTGAAGGTCTCAAATATTTGCAAAATCATTTCCAGCCAAAATAAAGATGACATATCATCTAAGTTTTTTTTTCTTTTAATTCTTGATTTAATCCTTTTTAGAATTCTGTCACTTATGGGTGGCTCCTCTGGCTTATAGTATTAATAGAGCATTTTTAAAAAAGCTTTATTGAGATATAATTTATGTACCTTTCAATTCAACCATTTAAAATGTACAATTAAATGGTTTTTATATATTCATAGAGTTGTACAACCAATGTCATACCAATTTAAGAAAATTTTCATCACCTTAGAAAGAAACTCCCAAGTCACTAACACTTACATGACGACCAGTGAAAGAAGACAGATTAAAAAAAAGGCCACATACAGTACGACTGTATTTATAAGAAATGCACAGAATAGACAGATCTTCCATAGCGCATTGACTGTCAGTGATGGATAAGAAATAAACAGGACTAGAAAAAGGAAAAAAATGAATCCTGTTTCTTTTACTTCTTTGCAATATGAAATACACTTCTGCTTTTAAAAGCAGTTATATAAACAGCAATAGTAATTATAACAATAAAAGTTTATATACATGCAAATCTCAATTTTTTTTCTTTTAGGTGTTGCAACTTTATCATTTCTATCTGCTGAATAAACAGATACATTCCTGGGTTATGATTTTGTTGCACAAAACATTTCCTAGGTAAAGAAAGGTGGTGAACAGTTCCTGATAAGGGAATTCATTCTAAACTGCTCCATGCTTGAGTACACTTGTGGAAATTTCATTGACTTCAGGAAAAGTCATATGCAGATATTATTCAAGGATGTTTTAGAAGGTTAGTTCCAGAGGTTTATTCTCATATCTCTTCTTGGGCAAAAATGCTCTCATTAAAGGTTGCCTATGCTAGGTTATAGTTGTAATTACAAAGGAACGAAAAGATGACCATTTTTTTTACTCTGCTCTTTTAAATTTTATTTAAAAATTCTCCAAACATGAAAAGGTCACCCTAATTATCATTGATGAGAATATTTCTTACCTTTGGGGAAGTCACCTGGGATGGGATTTGAGAAGGACGGGTCAATGGGAAAAACAATAGATGATTAAACATAGCCACCCATGACTGACAGCTGCTTCTTGACATTTGGGTTAAATCATGAGGAAAGGAGACCTAAAAGGGGCAAAGGAGCAGGTTTACATGTGCTCTTCTAGTATTCTTATGAGATTTATATAGCTCCATAAATGAACACCATGCTGTAATAAAAAATATGTCAAAATCAATAGAAATTCTTGCTGTTCCATTTTTCTTCTTCTTGAATTTGAATGTAAGCAATTTAAAGCATTATTCTTTTTCTTATTACTATTACTACTTTATCTATATTAAGGGTTACATTTTCTGTATAATTTTACCTGCAAATTTAAGTCTTAAAAATTCAAGTAAAAAAAAAATAAACCCCCAAATTCCCCTCAAATAAACAGTAAAATACAGCAAAATAAAATAAACGTCAAGGGGAATTTAGAAAATTGTGAGTAATCAATACAAGGCTTTTTTTATATTCACTTAAGATGTGGATATTTTCATGTTCTTTTAAAAATTAGTGAGGGAACACAAACTCTTATAACAAATCTCCAAGGTTTTAATTGTTGGTCAGTTATATTCAAATCACTGCATACCAATTTCCAGGGGCAAGCTGGGGGCTGATGCAGGGTGGGAGAAAGCACAGAGTTGAGGTAGCGATTAAACAGACAGGCAATGATAAGAACATCTGAGTTATTTATATTAAAAAAGACGATGTCTAGGGGAACATACTTTTTTTTTTTTCCTCTGCATAAAATTTCATGCACACATGCAGTTCTCAAAAGATTCATTTTGAAAACCAGATGGAAATGTGTTCTCCACAGCACATGACAGAATGCAGCTAACTAGCTCAGTTTATCAGTAAGTCCCCATTCAGGAAAATTCCTATCAACCACTCCAAGAAGAATAATTTCTATTTTTTTCCCATTCTGTTTCTACTCTACTACATCTATTCCACATAGAAAAACAGGTAGTTCCTATAGGATTGCTAATCAATATCAGACAAACTTTGATGGCAAGAAATAACCTCTCTTTTTAGTTGACTATTAGACAAAGAAATCTGGAGCTATTTAAGAAAGGTAAAACTTCAGGATTATTCTGAAGTTTTATTCTATTTCTTTAAAAGAAAAATCAGCACCTAAGTCAATATTTAATGTATCTGTTTGTATTTACCTGCATTGACTTGAAAGGAACAATGCATTTCTGTTTGCACAATGGAAAGCAAGAATGTAAATGTAATAATATTTAAATGTGAAACTACACCTTCAGAAAATACCCTATAATTTATGCTTGTTCTTAACATGGTACAAGAGAAATAAAGAGCAGCAAATTGTACCCTGGGTTTCTGCAATGGAAGCATAATTTCAACATTAACTGTATAACCTGTTCTTTCTATTTAGGAGAAAATAGGTGGAATCTGTGCTTTATGTGTTATACAAGTTTCTAAATGTAGACTATGTGGTGAGGGTGTATTACAAAGCTGTTCCAGATTTTTGCTGCAATTGCAGTGAGATCTAAATGATAAAACACTAAATAAGGATGTTCTCTATTCTGGACAGCTTGCACCTATCTATTAGTTCCTGAAGCCTGTCCTCATTTTATTGCTTTCTGAAAACCTCCTCATTAGGGTTGGGACATAGCTCAGTATGACAGGATTTACCTTGAAGGGTTGGGGTAGAATGGGAATAGTAGACATGTTTCTTGCAGTGGCCTGATGGAAGGGAGAAGGCAGTCTTTCGAGAGTTGGGAGAGTTTGGATGAGCTGGCTCCAAGCTGTTTGCTGATTCCTTCAATGAGTGTTTACTGAGAAATTATTATGTAGAGACAGTAGGGCAGGTCTTATAACATCAGGGTGAGTCCTGGTCCCTCGCCTCAGATAGCTTAGGAGCAGCTAGGAAGGGTTCCTACACAAAAGAGGAAAGGCAAGAGATTTAAATGAAGAATAATAAAAAGGATCAAAGCAGAAGTATATGGTATTGGAACTAGGCAAGAATATAGGAAGGAGGCCAAGCCAGCCTGGGAGGGCTGCCCAGAGAAGTGCGATCTAACTGAGACCTGAGAAGAGTGGGAGTTGGGTAGGATAGAGGTGTGTGTGTGTAGGGGCGCAGGGGTGGGGGTTGTTAAAGTATTTCAGAAAGAGGGAAAGAAAACATGGAAAGAAAGGTGTGGGAAGGAGGGAGTTATACAAGGCAAGTGATGTGTGGTGGGACATGGAAAGATGAGGCGACAGAAACAGAGGCCCGCTTAGGAAGGGCTATTCTTGGCCAGGTGAAGCCGGCTTCACTTGTTCCTGAGGGTGATGGAATACTACACTGCAGGACCCCAGTGCTGATACAGGTCAGCTGTTGGCAGCTAAGAATGTTAAGAAAGGCTTAACTGGGATATGGCTAGCAAAACCTGAACAGTGATGGGCCAGCATCACAGAGCCTTTCACAGATAAGAGAGGGCTTTGAATCAAGGCTGATTCAGGAGGTAGACTCCCTTCACCAACCAGAGGTAAGAGGACCCAGACATCTTCTGGGGAAGAAGAATACAGAAGATGTCATCCAAATACACTTAATAAAATATCTCAGGATCAGACTTGTTCCGGTTGCACAGTTGATTGTTACTGAGTCTTCTGAGAGTTGAACTATTCAATTATTTCTGACGATATTCTCCTGTCTTCCATATGGTAAATGATATATTTAAAGTTTATTCAGTATAATTATTTTCAAAAAAGTTCTAAAGTATGATATTTTTGAAGGCAGGAAATATTACATTCTCTCTCTTCCCTTTTGAATGAGCCTTCAGAGATCTGATTTCAATTTGTATGCCTTTGAAGATAATCTGACCTGCTTATTCACAATTCAGCATTAAAACTAAAGTAGGGCGCCTTTAGCGGTAGACAGAGCCTTTAGGAACTATAAAAACTGAGAAGTAATAAAATCATAAAACCTTGAATTATCATTAGACTAACAGTGCAATCTGTAAATATGGGTTTCAGGTCAATGGGCTGGTGGGACCCAAGGAGGCCATGCATTTTTGTTTTGTTAAGTAAGAAAGTAGCCTCCTAAGCTTGGCAAAGTCCTTAGTAACAGTAAATTTTCAGCTTGAAAATCAGAGCTGAGATATTATTTAATTTTTGAATTCAGAGTCAGAAAAATATTTTTGTTTATGGACGATCGTTTCCTCAAATAACATATTACATCTTTGTCCCAGTGGTCTCATCTAAAGTATCTCAGTGTTTCATTTTATTTTACTGCATCCTTTAGTGAGTTGCACGACTGGTGCAGTGATATGTCTTATAGTCCCTTAATTAAAATAACTAATTTAAAATAGGTTATACTTTGTGAAGTATACCAGTGTGGTCCTAAAATAGTAGAACTATTTCTTGGAAAAATAGTCCTAACAGAGGTTTACCAAGAAAATTTGAAAAGTTGCCCTAAAAGAAATGAAGAGTTCCTTTGAAAGGCCACAGAAGCTTTCTGGTCAGCTTTTAAGTAGCTTGACAACAATAAAATTCTTTTCTCCCTGGAGCAGTAAACATCAGATTCCTTGCTTTCCATTTCTATTTTCTAATCTCCTGTGGCCAGTTGGAAAAATCTCACCACTGCCGGACGTTAGGAATGGAAGGAGAGTGGAAAATCAAAGTCATGGGAGGTAAGCTGTCAACCCTGTAGTTTAAAAAAAAAAAAAAAAAGAAGAAGAAGAAGAAGAAGAAGAAGAAGAAGGAAAAAATACTGCCGCTACCTTCTTTCTTCCACTTTCCTTAGCCATGGCCTAGTGTGAAGTCCCCCAGGGAACACCACAGTATGTTTTAGTTTCTCTCAGTCGCAAGGCCTCTGGGAAAACACTGAATTGTTTATTTCATATAGGTCCTTTGCTGCTACCAACCCCCAGGAAACAAGCATGACAATTAGCATCCTTGCTGAAGATGTTGGGAGATGGAAGGAAATTAGAAAGATAGCACCTTTTACCAAAAACAAAAACAAACAAAAAAAAAAAAACAAAAAAAAAAAACCCAAAAACAAACAAAAAAACAAGGTGCTGATGAGTGTTGGCTGTTGGGAAATTAATACCAAATGGGATTTTTAAATGCTTTAAAAGAATGATTTTAGGTAGGACTTTAGATTTGGTATGATATAATCTTTATTGTAAAAACTTAAGCAACATATTTAGCAAATGTGTGTAAATGTGAGATATATTATATCTATATCTATAGATATGTAATATATCTCAATGTTTTGAAACCCATAAGTTTAATATGTGAAGACATAATTCTTTCTAAAATGAGTTACATATTTTTTAAAACATCTCATCTCCTTGTTTATTTTGAAGGCTAACTTTCAAAATTGTGATCTGCAGCCACTGGCATTTTCGAACCGACTGTTCCTTTCTCAGCAATCTCTGAGTTGAATCCTGCATTCCTGCCATATGCCAGGGGTTAGGGCATTAATATGTAAAAGAAGCTGGTATCTAGAGAATTGACTTTATAATTGGAGAACACCAAAATAAACCTAACACTTCTCAAACAATGCTATACCACAGCATCCTTGTTCTCTAGGCTATTAGGCCACGTCCAATTTTCTGAGTCTATCGGAGGATACAGCTGCCTCCATGTGCCAGGGAAGCTTTAATTATGGTGACTTTTTCTCCCACTGGAAAGCCTCTTCCTGTGGTTTGGAAATCTGAATTATTCAAGCCCATGCTAATATACCACACTGAATGCTCTGTTTGGCCCACTGAGGTGCATTTGGAACTATTTTCTTTCAACAGATTTTATTTCCCCCCCCCCCTCTCTCTCTCCCTCCTTTTTCTTATCCTTTCCATTTGTCTTTTGTTCTGCTATTAAAAACAGGAACCAAGGAACATTTAACACAGAGAGATTCATGGATTTTAGTACAGCTCATTTCTGATAGAAATTATGTAAAATCTTTGCAAAGTAATCTCTCAACTAAACTTCTTCAAGTATAAACCTCTTTTCCCTCAACTCTTTCCATAAGAGGTGATATCATTTATAATACTTTGGTAAGCAGTCTAGGACTTTTAAATATGTTTCCTCTAAACCTGAACTACAAATATGATTTTCTTTCTAAAATAAAATCGATAGGCAAAAACTTGATCTTTCCTACTTAAGTTACAAAGAGCTAAAAAATATACGTTTGAATACTGGCTTTAAAAATGACTTTTATCATTTCTCAATTGAATGTCATTTAAATAGAAAATTCTAGAGTTCAATCTTTGTTAGTTCCTTAGGCATTTTGTTGATATATCAATTTTAGTTCTCCTTTATTCCAATTTCCAGTCTACATTTTGAGTTGTCATTGTGATTTCTGTGTAAAGAAAATCAGTGTCAAGATAATATGGCTTCAGTGGGTAAGAGTCGCCATTGTTTCTGGGTGTGGTTTTTCATTTATCATCTGCAAAGCCTTTCAGAGGCTTAATTCTTACATATAAAATAGGAGTAACAGTACAAACACTATCAAGAAAATCAAATAGGAGTATATTTAATAATTTTTTCAAGATTATCAATAGAAATTAAAATATTTTGCTATCGTTTTGCATGTCATAAAATAAACACTATCTTTAGTTTATATTTGAATTTACTCAGTTGAATAAAAAGTTTTGAAAATAGTGAATTTATAATGCAGAGAGTGGAATTCTTTTTCCTTCCTACAAATTGAATTTGTTCTTTTAAGAGAAAGAAAAAGACAGAAGAAAAATATATTCCTGGAAAATTCCTAAAGAGATGTATAAATTTCCTTGTTGACAAGCTAGAGCATTTGTGAATGTTATTGTTTGTGATGAGAAATGCTATAGGAAACTGTCTCTGGATATCAAAAAGTGATATATCTGCAAAAAGAACCCCGTGAAACTTTCCCAGAAGTAGGTGGGTTATTCAGGCCAAAAATACAGACAGGAAGAACTTATTTATAATAACACTGCATATATCTCTGGGTGAAAAATTGATGGACTCAGCCAAGCCTGCCTCTACGTAGGTTGCAGGTCTAATCACTGGATTTTAATTACAGTTCTGATTTGTTATTGACCAGGAATCTAGTCTTAAACATCAAGCATCAAGGAAAAAGAAAGCAGAAAAAAAAAAAAAAAGAAAACTTCTAAACTCTCCTTTAAAGGTGACAATAAATGTGTGATCATACACCATTAGTTAGAAAATGTTCAGCTACTTTACAGAAGAAACTTAAAACCCATTTTGAAGTATTACAAAGCTAAATATTAACCTATATTGGCTTCATTTTTCCAAATTGAGCAATCCATTCTTCATTGAAAAACCCACTCATAATGTACGGACCTGAAGGCTTTCAACCACACTAAACCATTGTTTTACATAGTCTATTTTCAGTGCTTATTTAAAAATTATCTCTTTTTAAAAATGCTTTTTTTTTTCCTTTTAGTGTATTTTCTTTTCTTTCTTTCTTTTCTCCTTCTCTTCCTCTTCCTTCTTCTTCTTTTTTTTTTTTTTTTTTAAAGAAACCAGTTGTGAGGGCTTTCTTTCTCAAATAATTGTGTTGAAAATTGAGAAGCAAGTCCCAGCCAGGAGACCTAGTCTTAGTCACAACTTGGCACCAGACAGCCCTGCACTTGATCTCTGCTGTGCATCACTTCCAGAACAATCCAAAGGGCATGGAATATTCTAGACCCTAAAAATGTGGGCCTATAACTACAGAACACATGGAAAACAAGAGCAAAACCCTCCTTTAATATCAATATTGCAAATATTTATGTTTTCCACAAAAGTTTATGGAAAATAAAATCGCAACATAAGAGTATTCAACCAGAATAGGCTTATAGAGATAAAGAGTGAATTTCTAAACTTCTCTTTCTGAGTTAAACAACATGCACATATGTATAATCATGTACCACATAATGTTGTTTCCCTTAATTATGGCTACATATATGATGGTGGTCTCCTAAGACTATAATGGAGCTGGAAATTACTATCACCTGGTGACACTGTGACTATCATAATGGTGGAGTGCAACATATCATTCACATTTTTGTAGTGATGCTGGTATAAACAAGCTTATTGCAGTTAAGCATTGCAATAAGGTGCTATAAAAGTATAGCACCTAAAATTATATACAGTACATAATACTAGATAATGATAACAACTATAGTGTTGATGTATGTATTTACCATACTATAATTTTAATCATTTCAGAATGTAGGCTTCCTTTTACTACAAAACCATGTGCCATGTTATACCAGCAGCAGCCTCAAAGGTCTTGTGCTTGCCGTGTTTCTTGTCTGCATTAAGAGGGTGATGAGGAGCAACTGACCTAATACAGGTAGGTGTAGTACACTCCATAATGTTCACACATTGACAAATTAGTCTCACAATGCACTTCTCAGAATGTATATCTGTCATCAAGTGACACTATGATAGTATTTACATGTGTATATACAGTTCAAGGTATATAGCTCAGAGTAGATACCTGTATGTACAGTTATCTACTCTGAGTATATAAGCTTCAAATTTAAAAAAAGGTAGTATGGCAGTATGTAAAAATGTGGATGTGTAACCGATGTGATTCTGCAATCTGTATACGGGGGTAAAATGGGAGTTCATAACCCACTTGAATCAAATGTATGAAATATGATATATCAAGAGCTATGTAATGCTTTGAACAACTAATAAAAATAAATAATATATATATATATATATATATATATATATATATATATATATATATATATATATATATTATTGTTCATCTCCCAGCAAAAAAAAAAAAAGAGAGAGAGAGATTACTAAATTTAATAAAATTATATTAGGAGGAAAAAGAGAAAATACCCAAACTAAAATCCAAATTGTTCTTAAGATCATTCTTATTTAATATGATCAGTTCTCTAAAGCACTATTATATACACACAATGTTTTCACACAAATAGTTTTCAAAGTATCATAGATTGACTTGTAAATATTTGAATTTTAGATCACACTTTTAAGTATTTACCCAAAAGAATTGATATTAAAATCTCAAATAGATATTAGCACTCTATTATTAACTGCAGCACTATTCATGATAGGCAATATGCAGAAACCACATAACAGGTGATTGGGTAAATATAATGTGGTATAATCATCTACACAGTGAAATACTATTCAGCCTTTAAAAAGAAGGACATTCTATGATGTGTGACAACATGAATGAACCTTGAGGACATTATGCTAAGTGAAATAAATTAATCACAGAAAGATAAATACCACCATTCCACTAATGTATCTAAAATAGTCAAATTCCTAGAATAAAAGTGGAAAGATGGTTACCAGGAGCTAGGGAGTGAAGGAAATGGATTGTTACTAATTGATAGGCATAGTTTCACTCAAATAAGATAAATCACTTTAGAGATCTGATGTACATTTTACTATAGTCTACAATATGTACTGTGCACTACAAAATTATTTGAAAAAAATAGATTTAATGTGTTAATATGTTAAAAGATTCAAATTGTTATTAGCCAAATATATCATATTATATTGATAAATTTGGTTTAATAAAATAGGCAAGTGTTATGATTTGGATATGAGGTATTCCCCAAAGCTCCTGTGGAATATTGATGCAGAAATATTCATAGGTAAATGATTAGATTATTAGAGCTATAACCTAATTAGTCCATCTTAGTTTGAAAGAATTGGGTGGTAACTATAGGCAGGTGGAGTATGGCTGGAGAAGGTGGGTCACTGGGGGCATGCCCTGGAAGGATGCATCTGCCCTGGGCCCCACCCCCACTTTCTGACCCCACCATGAAATGAACAGGTTTTCTCCACCACACCCTTGATGTCCTGCCTCAATTCAGGCCCAGAGCAATGGACTCAGCCATCTATGGACTGAAACCTTTGAAACAAGGAGCCCCAAATAAACGTATCCTCTTCCACATTGTTCTTGTCAGGTATTTTGTTAACAACAACACAAAAGCTGACTAAAATAGCAAGCTTATGTTCTACCATGAAGAAGTTTAATTTTCTTCCCAAGTAAATGTATGAAATCATTTTCAACTTCCATTCTTCCCTCTTATGGACCAACCTTGAATTAACAAAGAATGACTTCCTAAATTCTTTTTTCCTCTAGTATACAATTTTGCTTTTTACATTTTCTTTTGATTTATTTTAATTTATATAAACACTAATTAAATTTATGAAAGAATCTAAAAAATACAACACATTTTTAAGTCTGTCTTTTTTTTTAATTTTTTTTTTTTTTAGTTTTAGGTAGACACAATATCTTTATTTTACTTTTATGTGGTGCTGAGGATCGAACCCAGTGCCTCATACATGCTAGGCGAGCGCTCTACCAATGAGCCACAACCCAAGCCCCAAGTCTGTCTTAATATTTATTCTAAATAATAAATTTTTAAGGATAAAAGCTACTCTAATTTTTGTTTGAAAAATTAGATGTTGCTTACTTTTGTGGAACTGTTGTGATCTCAGTAACTTAGTAACATTCTAACATTGATGCTTTAAGAAGAAAAGTAAAAAAGAAAGAAAGAAAGAGAGAAAGAAAGAAAGAAAGAAAGAAAAAGAAAGAAAGAAAGAAAAATGGAGTGAAACAAAGCAATTTCTGTGCAGAAGATGTTAAAGATGACTGGACTGTACTTGAAGGTTTTGGTTATAAGTTAGAGTTATTAGCTTCCTTCTCTCATTTAAATAACATTTAACTTTTATTCATGTGTGTTTTAGATAATTTTAAAAATATAGAAAATTAAAGAGGAAAATAGAAAACAATTTTAAGCTTATTATCCAGAGATAAACATTATTAGTATTATTTATTAACGGCAAATTATAAAATATAATATAAAATGTAATTTTAACATAACTGAGCATTGACTCTGTACCTGTCTTTGCTCTTAATACTTTGGGAATACTTAATCATTAGTGTACAAATCCTCATACTGTCTCCATTTTGAAAATGAGAAAATCAACACACAGAGATGTTTAGTAACTTGCTCAGGGTCAGGCCTCACATAGTGAGTAAGTTGAGAGGCTGGGATTTGAATTTGGGCCTCTGAACTAAGTCAGAGACTGTGCTGGTATTGTAACCACAAACCTATTCCAAAAGAGCTTCCTCTGTGGGTATAATACAGGAGTAACTGATATACCATTTGTAACCTTTGCAAAGCCAGGTAACGTCCTAGGAACCCCTTCTCATGTCATTAAGTAATTTCCTGCCACACACTTGAAATTTCAAGAAGCATTTTGATAAATCAGAAATCTTATAGGATGGCTGTTGCTAACAACATGATTCAGGAAGCCTACACAAAAAACACTCTCTACTTCCTGACATGTATTCTAATCAAGCAAATATCACTCTCTTTAGACAACAGAAATTACCATGGCAGAACTGACCAATGATCTGATCATTCCAGTATCCTATTTCTGAAAATGGCCAATGTTGGCTATTTTAGCAGAAGACATAAAACCCCTCATAAAGCACCTAATTGTGTGCTACACTGCAGTAAGATGAAAATTTCCCCCTTTGCCCAAAGTCTCATTGACTCCCACCTAAAAGCTTCAGAGGGAATAGTCCTTGAAACTAGTAATGTGTGAAAAATGTTATCTTAACACACACACACACACACACACACAACACATACTCACATGATGTACTATATAAATGTGAAGAAATAAGTTCTAGTCCTCTGTAACTTTAGAAAGTCAGGAATTATTATAGATATCTCTATAAATACATAATACATAGAATATACAGACATAATTAATCCATTAGAATTATGCAATAATTCTGTCAAGTATGTTCAGTAGCAATAAAACAGACACGTAAACACTATTTGATAAAGCAATCCTTTCTTCCCCTAACAGTGTATTATGAAATGTGCTCTTCAGGAGAGGTAACCAAAGGGCAATTACTGAATGGCCAAATTCACTAGGTGTGTTTCTATGCAGTATAAATCAGAAAATCAATACAATGACACATTTTACTCTGTTTCATATATATACTGAAAGTTCCACCAATCACTGGTATATTGTATTATATTTGGAATTGAGTATGGGTCTAAAAATATCACTAGTATGTTGGCTTGGTAGCCAGGCAGACACCAACATTTTAGAGGGCTCCTAAAAATTCTCTGAAATCTTGCCCTTATTAATAAAAAGGGCAAAGGAACATAAATGACTCATACTTTTCACTTCCTATTTTCTGTTACCCTTGCTCTTAGAGCCCAGAGCTGCCATGCAGAGACAGAGGACAGACAGACAGATACACTGACACAGATAAACAAAAATAGAAGTCATAAGAGCCATAAGCTTTGTGAGTTTGAGTGATTGATTATCTGGGCAGAGCACTAACGGTTTCATCGAGAAAGCATTTATACTATGTCTGTTCCAACTCCTTCCAGAATCTCCTGTCATTTTTTGACCCCCAAATGACCAGGATGTAAGATGTAGTCAGCCCAAGGAATTGAATGAAGGTAAGTCAGTTCAACAATGATGGGACCACTGCTTCATAATCTCGGCATTTTTAAATTTTGTTTTACTTGATATAATCAGGTACTAAGTGTCTCTAATTGCCCCATAGCAAAGATCCCTAGGTCCCTAAGAAATCAGACTGCTTTATGAACTTTGCATTCTGAATGCCTCACAAAACTACTGTAACAGGAAAGACATTCAAGCCATTCTTTCTGGAAGAGTGCCTGATACACAGTAGGATGTCAATAAATGCTGGCTGGTGAAATATTTGAAAGAATTAACAAATACATTTAATCAGTGACTGTGTTTCTAAGCAATATTATATGTTTCAATCTGGAATATATAAATTTTTAAATCTATGACACAAAAGATATGATACCACATTGTAGTTTTTACACCAAATATACATCTGTCAAAGACAATTCAGTCACTGCTTTAAAAATTAATGCACATTGGATACTGATCAGTACTGTATATAAATTTTTCCTTGGTAAGAACAGAGATGTTGGAGCTGTTTCCAAATCAACAACACGTACAGCCAATAATTCAAGAAACATGAGATATCATATGGCCTATGAGGGCAAATAACTCTGGATATTTGGGCTTTTTTTGGGGGGGGGGTTACTGAGGATTGAACTCAGGGGCACTCAACCACTGAGCCACATCCACACCCCTATTTTGTATTTTATTTAGAGGTAGGGTCTCACTGAGTTGCTTAGTGCCTTGTTTTTGCTGAGGCTGGCTTTGAACTCTTGATCCTCCTGTCTCAGTCTCCCGAATGGCTGGGATTACAGGCTTGCACCACGGTGCCCAGCCTGGATATATGCTTTTAACTTGAAGATACAAAATTTAAAGACATTCTAACAATTATCTTCCTCTTATTATTACTTTAAAATGTCCTAAATACAGCAGAGTTTTACAAAACCTTTAAAGAGGAACTAATACCAATACTTTTCAAGCTATTTCAGGAAATAGAAAAATAGGGAGAACTTCCAAATTCATTCTACAAGGACAACATCACCCTGATACCTAAACCAGACAAAGACACTTCAAAGAAAGAAAACTACAGACCAATATCTCTAATGAACCTAGATGCAAAAATCCTCAATAAAATTCTGGCGAATCGGATACAAAAACATATCAAAAAAATTGTGCACCATGATCAAGTAGGATTCATCCCTGGGATGCAAGGCTGGTTCAATATACAGAAATCAATAAATGTTATTCACCACATCAATAGACTTAAAAATAAGAACCATATGATCATCTCGATAGATGCGGTAAAAGCATTCGACAAAGTACAGCATCCCTTTATGTTCAAAACTCTAGAAAAACTAGGGATAACAGGAACATACCTCAATATTGTAAAAGCAATCTATGCTAAGCCTCAGGCTAGCATCATTCTGAATGGAGAAAAATTGAAGGCATTCCCTCTAAAATCTGGAACAAGACAGGGATGCCCTCTCTCTCCACTTCTGTTCAACATAGTTCTCGAAACACTGGCCAGAGCAATTAGACAGATGAAAGAAATTAAAGGCATAAAAATAGGAAAAGAAGAACTTAAATTATCACTATTTGCAGGTGACATGATTCTATACCTAGCAGACCCAAAAGGGTCTACAAAGAAACTATTAGAGCTAATAAATGAATTCAGCAAAGTGGCAGGATATAAAATCAACATGCATAAATCAAAGGCATTCCTGTATATCAGAGACAAACCCTCTGAAATGGAAATGAGGACAACCACTCCATTCACAATATCTTCAAAAAAAATAAAATACTTGGGAATCAACCTAACAAAAGAGGTGAAAGACTTATACAATGAAAACTACAGAACCCTAAAGAGAGAAATAGAAGAAGATCTTAGAAGATGGAAAAATATACCCTGTACATGGATAGGCAGAACTAACATCATCAAAATGGCGATATTACCAAAAGTTCTCTATAGGTTTAATGCAATGCCAATCAAAATCCCAACGACATTTCTTGTAGAAATAGAGAAAGCAATCATGAAATTCATATGGAAAAATAAAAGACCCAGAATAGCAAAAACAATGCTAAGCAGGAAGTGTGTATCAGGCGGTATAGCGATACCAGACTTCAAACTATACTACAGAGCAATAGTAACAAAAACAGCATGGTACTGGTACCAAAACAGGCGGGTGGACCAATGGTACAGAATAGAGGACACAGAAACCAATCCACAAAACTACAACTATCTTATATTTGATAAAGGGGCTAAAAGCATGCAATGGAGGAAGGATAGCATCTTCAACAAATGGTGCTGGGAAAACTGGAAATCCATATGCAACAAAATGAAACTGAATCCCTTTCTCTCGCCATGCACAAAAGTTAACTCAAAATGGATCAAGGAGCTTGATATCAAATCAGAGACACGGCGTCTGATAGAAGAAAAATTTGGCTACGATCTACATACTGTGGGGTTGGGCTCCAAATTCCTCAATAGGACACCCATAGCACAAGAGTTAAAAACAAGAATCAACAAATGGGACTTACTCAAACTAAAAAGTTTTTTCTCAGCAAAAGAAACAATAAGAGAGGTAAATAGGGAGCCTACATCCTGGGAACAAATCTTTACTCCTCACACTTCAGATAGAGCCCTAATATCCAGAGTATACAAAGAACTCAAAAAATTAGACAATAAGATAACAAACAACCCAATCAACAAATGGGCCAAGGACCTGAACAGACACTTCTCAGAGGAGGACATACAGTCAATCAACAAGTACATGAAAAAATGCTCACCATCTCTAGCAGTCAGAGAAATGCAAATCAAAACCACCCTAAGATACCATCTCACTCCAGTAAGATTGGCAGCCATTAGGAAGTCAAACAACAATAAGTGCTGGTGAGGATGTGGGGAAAAGGGTACACTTGTACATTGCTGGTGGGACTGCAAATTGGTGCAGCCAATTTGGAAAGCAGTATGGAGATTTCTTGGAAAGCTGGGAATGGAGCCACCATTTGACCCAGCTATTCCCCTTCTTGGTCTATTCCCTAAAGACCTAAAAAGAGCATGCTACAGGGACACTGCTACATCGATGTTCATAGCAGCACAATTCACAATAGCAAGACTGTGGAACCAACCTAGATGCCCTTCAATAGACGAATGGATAAAAAAAATGTGGCATTTATACACAATGGAGTATTACTCTGCATTAAAAAATGACAAAACCATAGAATTTGCAGGGAAATGGATGGCATTAGAGCAGATTATGCTAAGTGAAGCTAGCCAATCCCTAAAAAACAAATGTCAAATGTCTTCTTTGATATAAAGAGAGTAACTAAGAACAGAGTAGGGATGAAGAGCAGGAGAAGAAGATTAACATTAAATAGGGATGAGAGGTGGGAGGGAAAGGGAGAGAGAAGGGAAATTGCATGGAAATGGAAGGAGACCCTCAGGGTTATACAAAAGTACATACAAGAGGAAGTGAGGGGAAAGGGAAAAATAATACAAGGGGGAGAAATGAATGACAGTAGAGGGGGTAGAGAGAGAAGAGGGGAGGGGAGGGGAGGGGGGATAGTAGAGGATAGGAAAGGCAGCAGAACACAACAGACACTAGTATGGCAATATGTAAATCAATGGATGTGTAACTGATGTGATTCTGCAATCTGTATATGGGGTAAAAATGGGAGCTCATAACCCACTTGAATCAAAGTGTGAAATATGATATATCAAGAAATTTATAATGTTTTGAACAACCAACAATAAAAAAATTTAAAAAAAGATAAAAAAAAATAAAATGTCCTAAGTAAACAAGCACTTTGGAGTTAATTCACCAAATACTCTTACTTATTTTTAGCACCTTGTTTCCACCTGGGAAGGTGGCAGAGAAACCATTCCAAGTGGCTGGTGGTCTTACAAACCTGAAGATGTGAAAGGTTGAGCCCATCACACTGCATTGCAGTTTGTTTCAGCTGAAGATTGTAATAATACTTGTTAGGTGTCTTCCTCAGAAGACTGTGAAAAACAGTGCTTTCCAGAACCACTCACACTTTGAATTTTTCATTGAAACATGTTCTACAAGTACAAATTTTATACTTTGTAGTCATTACTAAAATGATAGAGAGAATTGAAATAAGAAAAGTTAAACAAGGTAAATATTACAAACTATATCTTTCTAGGAGCTTTGTAATCCAAGTTCAACATTTTGGGTCCTGATACTCTTTGACCACAGTTCTTAATTAAGAACAAAATGTGCCATGGGTAACATAACAGTGAGTATGTACCTCTCATGAAAATGAAAAGTGATGTTTCTTTTATAATAATGATTATAATAAGTTCTGAGAAGCCAAAAAGGCTATATCAAGTTATTATGTAATAATTCTTTCCTCAATAGTCACTGAAAAACAGCATAGTTATGAACAACATTTTTTTGTAAGTTTCATACTTGTGTAATATTTCAAAATGATTAATAAATATAAAAGTATTATACTATGAGGTTTTAAAAATTTCTATTATAATTATTGTAATTACATTTTAAGAATCTAGTTAACAAGCTAAAAGCCCTGTTTTGAAAGATATTAAATACATCATGAATCAGCTTCTTTACAAGTATACACTTTAATAAATGCATTGGCTATTGCTCTCAGGAGTGCAGAAAGAAGACAAAGGATTTGATCTATGGTTTTTTTTGGAGCTTCAGAATAATCAGTAGTTGGCCAGATTTAAGTGGAGAATTCAGACCTTCTTTAAATATATCATGGGAAAAAAAACACTAAGAAGATGAAGTCCCATTCTGAAATCTTTTCTATTAATTATGCCCTTCTGATCAAGATCAGACTAAAACTGGACTACCGACAGGAGATCACACAGAAAGAGATAACGCCAAAAGGGATTTCATTTCCTTCAAGGTTGTTCAATTCAGTCTCCTGTTTCTCACCAGCCTTGTCCTAGGAGAATTCACACTACTACAAATGCTTTTTTTTTCAAAGTGATTTGAATACCAGATGGTCTATCACAGTGGCTGCTAAATTTTTTCTTTTGAAACATAGGCTCATTGGGAATTCACTTTTTATTTCTAAAATTATAACCTAACAATTACTAGGTGACATTTGTGTTAGTACTGTCACATCTGCCTAAAAAGTAAAAAAAAAAAAAAAAAAAAAAAAAAGGAGATAGTTTTAAGTGTAACAGTGTGACTTTTTTTTTTTTTTTTTTAATCCAGAAACCATCAATCGTCATGGATGAAAACTGGAAAATACATGCTGTAAGTAATCTATTATATAAGAAAAAGAAACTCTACTGATTACACTATCAAGGAAAAACATTGGAAATGGGCTGTGGATCTAACAGTGCCCAATCCTAGGGTGTTAACCCTGCTCAGTTTCCTTCTAGGAAAATTCCCAAATATCTTCTGTCACACGGGCTGACAATTTTTCTTCGGAGATAAAAGAAGTTCAGTATAGCTGGGTTCAGTCCACCTGCCCTGCCGCTCAGAACCTCAGTGCAACTACTAGTTGAAGAACGTGTGATTTCAGAGATAGCTGCTTTAGAGCAAGCAGCAGGCTGATTAAAACAGCCACATAACCATGTGCATTTTATGCAAGGTAGCCAGCCAGTTGTTTTGTATTCATCTGGCACTAAGGCATCAAGCTTCAGAATGTGAAAAGTAACTACACTCAGCATTTATGCATTATGCAAGTCATTAGTGGATTTAATTGAAAGAACAGGAAAGAAAGTCTAGCCAATCATAATTTGACAAATTTTATAAGGCATGCCATTGGGCAAGCACTGAACCTCAGGTGTAGTCTACTTCCCCATTTTATAGAGTACTCAATTTATAGAGAAGAAAAAGGCAACACCATGGATATGGTGGAAACTGATTTCTTCAAGGCATTAGGGAGCTCCTTGTAATGTCCTTTTGGATAGGATGAAGAGAGGTTAGCTAGGGAGATTGATTGGAGTGTCTGAAAAATGGATAGTGTCACCAGGAAGGGTATCCTTTATGCCAGCCCTCGGGGCTTGGAGTTCAGCTCTTATCCCACCTTTGTCATCAGCACATTAAGTGAAATCTTTGAAAAGAGCCTCTTGATCTAGTTGAAAACTCTTCTGTTTTGAGTTTGAAACTCTGCTTTGACACAAGCCCAAGGTTTAAGTTCTCTACGTTTCTGTTTTTTCACATGTGATGAGAGAATACCAGTAATGTTATAGCTACTCTGAGGTTGAAAGAAGATAAATGTTAGCACTAAGGACATGCCTAGCACTAAGTACAAACATGGTGTGTACTAAAGAACAACTCTGCATGGAGTATAGACAGTAAAGTTAGCTAATATGGTTTGTAGCAAGATGAAGGTTTAAAATGATCATACATATTGGAATGAGGAATGTAGTAAACAGCATTTGAAACAAAGAGGTTGTTTAGTTATTTTTTTAAGTTTCATGAGGACCAGTGTGTTTTTTCTTGTTTTTCAGCAAATCTATTAAAGACCTTGACAGATAATGCTGTCTTAGTCCCTTTTTCACTCTTACAGTTCTTGGGCCTGGGAAGTCCAAGATCAAGTCACCAGCATCTGGCATGGGCCTTCGCACCGCTCCTCACATGGAAGAAGGTGGTATTGTATTCTCATATAGCAGGGAAGCGAAAGAGGGAGAACACACTTTTGCAAACCTTTTTATGTAGGCATTAATCTATTTAAGAGGGAGGAGACTACATGATCCAAATATCTCCCAAAGGGCTCCATCTAATACCATTGCACATTTGATAATGAAGTTCCCTCAAGTTGTTCATGGTTTTGTGGGAAAGAGACGCACACGAGAACAATCACAACACAGCTAAGATAGGCACACGGTGTATGGGGACTCTCAGAGCCCTCAGAAGAGGCACTTAGTTAAGTTCTGCGTAAGAGAGTTAGAGTGTCATCTTTGATGTACATAGGAAGTAGATTGATGGAGCGAGGGAACAATAGGAGTTTCTGGAAGAAGACACTGAATAGGATTCAAAGGCAAGAAAGACTATCAAGTTTTAACATAGAAGCCAGTTTTCTATCTACAGATGAGAGATTTAAGATAGAAAGTGGTTTTCCATAAGAGATGTAACCTGGAAAAAGTCCTGAAGAATCACATATACTTACAAACCAAAGAGTTTGAAAAATATTCAGTAGGTCAAAGGGAGTCACTGAATGCTCTTACTCAGAGAACGATTGAATTTTGAGGAATCTTACTCTAGCCACAGAGAAGACACGTATTGTCCATAAAGACCAGCCAGGGAATAATTTTAGTAAAACAGGCAGGAAATGATGAGGAGCTAAGCTAAGGGGGTTTATGGGACAACTGAATTCTGAAAGTTTGGATAATGACCTGAAATGGTGATATGTATCTGTGAACCTCAAGAATATGGATGGTATCACATAACAGCCTACATGACCACTCAGTAAGTATGTGTATTATCTGAAAAGCTGATGGATGTTATCTTGAAAAACATGAACTGTAGCCTTAAAATGGTCAACATGCAAAGAAGCCTGAAGGAAGCAGTCAGTCAGGAGGAAAGAAAGAGGAAGAATTTTTATGACCTTCAAAGAGAAAAGGGCCTCAACAAGCCAACAGGTCAAATGATGCAGAAAGACTAAGTATATTCAGGACTCCATGCCCAGATCATTACTAATCCTATAGAAGCGTGTTTTAGTAGAATTTAGATCAAAGGAGAAGGCAGACTGTGGGGCTTTCTTGAGTGGATTAGAAATGAGAAAGCATGACCAGAAAGGAAAGACATCTCTTAGAAGCATGACACAAAACCTTGGAGAGATTTTAAATAGTTGGGAAAATCTAGGTGTGAATATTCATTCAGAAAGAGGACCCGGTCTGCAATGGCTGTCAATAACATGCCATAGAGAAATACCTAAAGAAGAGGCAACAGCACAAAGTTTGCACTATTTCAGATAATTCAGGATGTGATAAATTTTGCTTATCTTCAGGAGATGCACTAAGGAAGAGAGAACTGATATATGGAAGCAAACTCAGCTCAGTATAGAAAACAAACAAAAAAGTTATAGAATTAAAGTTCACCAGCAACCCAGTGCTTCTCCTTCACCTGAAATAGGACTTATCTGAAGTGATCAGGGAGAGTCTGGACAACCAATTGAGAAGGATACTTAGCAGGATTCTAACTTTGGGTAAAGCGTTGAATTAGATGACTTTTTGTATGTTCTTTGAACTCCTGAAATACATCTTTCTAAAGTGGTCTAAACTGAGGATGTTTCACTAATGTTGACTGAAATGGGTGAAGAAACCTTTGAAAATTCCTACAAATATCAAATGCCTAATTCTTCTATTAATCTGTATTTTTTCCCTCAATTTTGAATTCATACCTGAAAATGAGAATGTTTGTGTACTCATAGAATATGGTTTTCTTGTTGGATGGAGATGCATAACCTCAAATAATTATTTATATACTAATGATGGAATAATATTAAGCATTAGAAAACTTTCTTCAAACCAAGTGCCTTGCATCAGTACTGAATTATACCCAAAAGCAAGGTTTTTAATACTGAAAGAGATTGTGCTTACTCAAATTTTCTCATTCTTTCCTTTCTTTCTTTTCATGTGCATGCACACATGAAAATACACATATACACACACACATTAATACAATAAGAGAAATACATTAGATCAAAGAGGAGTTGAAAAAACTATTTTGAATCATAACTGTCTTTTCTACTGCCCTTTAATTCAGATCAAATATTTTCACAATAAATAAGTTATATCTATAAAATAATAATAAATGGTTCTTAAATGATTGGTAAACTTTGATAAAAAATAGTGTCAGGTTCATAAATAATTCCTTCATAAATTTATAGTCCCTTCTCCCAATAAAGAATTAAGTGGGAAATAAAACCAAAGATGGAGAATAAGTATATTGACTATCACAATCGTTAACTCTGCCACAGACACATTGGGCAGAAAGAATTTCCCCCAAAGAGAAATACTCATTCAAGGCCATATCCAAGAAGCTGACATATCTAGCTACTGCTGCTTCAGTTATCAAATTGCTACATAATAAGGTCATTGTTAGCCTGTGACCACAAATACTCAGATGCCTGAGATAACAACAGTCTAAGAACCCGGAAAATATATGGAAGGGAAAGAACTACTCAGAACCCATGTAGGAGTCATAACTGCTTAATATTCTTAAAGACAGTATTCCTTAGTGCTCTATAAACCAGGTCTACTGTGACAGAAACTAAAACAATTGCTTAGGGACTGCCAGACTATTTCAAAGTGGCTTCTTCACAGCTTGCACAATCTTCAGGCCTGCTGCACCAAGTGGCAAATAAGACAGTCGTAAGTAGAAGGGAGCTCAGTTATTTGAACAGTTCCATGTGTTCGTCCCACAGATTCTATTAGACTGGAAAGTTGCTTTCATTGTATGTCTGTGCTTCCATTAGCTAAGCATACAGAGTACCATGAGATGGGTAGCAACAGTGGGCCAAATGGGCACATTTCTAGATATAATAGCAGCTGCTCTGTCAGTACAGATAAACATGCTCACAAAATTCACAGGTTTTATTTTTTATTTTTTTGATACAAAATGAACAGTAATTCATCTCATTCAGAAACTACTGCATTAACATTTTTACCCAGCACTGGCAACATGTTCTATTCCACTCAACTGTAAGTAAATATTGGCCCACGTCAACTGTATTTTCATCTACTAAGCAGCAATATTTACAGAATGACACCTCATGGTTTCAGATAATCAGACTTCAGGCAAAAGATTCATTGTGGATCCTACTAAGTTTCTGTATTTCTTTTTGCCACAAAGAAAAAAGTCCTAGGATATAACTAATGACATGTAGTTATTAATGTGTCTATAATACATGAGTACATATGTGCACATATTTATGAATATTTCTTATTATTTCAGAATTAAAATGTGTTCAGGCATCTCTATAACAAACCGACATGAGTATAATCCACAGAAAGAAAATAATTTCAAATTAATCACAAGGAATTTCTAAAAATCATACATATATCTTAAAGATATATTTAAGATAACGTTTTTAAAAGATTAATTTTATCTTTATCATAGTGTTAAGAATTAGCACAATTGAAGGTGCTAATAAAAATATCTGGAGAGGAGACACAAACACATACAATCACCTCTGTTAAAATATAGGGCTGAGTCAAGACCATGAATTTGTAGGCTTGGGAATTCATAAGTTTTACCAGACAGAAAGAACCAAAACCAAACATCTTCAAGAAGATAGATGGATCGAAACAAAGGCTCCTCGTTATATGTAAATGGAAACTGTGGCACAAATTCACGTATTTAAAAAAAAAAAAAAAAAAACAGAGATTCAAAACTTCAGAACTGAAAAGGAACATGAGGTCATCCTTAGGGCAGGGTGGCAACTTCAGTTGGTTCCAGGTGCTGATAAGATCACATGAACAAAAAAGTGACAGTAGAAATGGTGTCTGCAGAAAAATGGGAGTGCATGATTCTCTGAAAAACACAGGACAAAACCCCAAAATAAAAACACTCTTTGTCAAAATCAGGAATTGGAACACCGAATTTCAAACCCTCATCAAGTCCATCATCATCATCTCACAGACAGAGGCCCCAAGAGGCTAATGACTTCTGCACTAATTAGTAGCAGAGCTGGGCATTATTCAGCTGTTTAGGTAATAAGTGAGTAAAGGCTGCACACCAGGCACCTGTGCACTGGGCAAAAGGAGAGCAACACAAGACAAACACAGTTTCCATGCTCACACGGCTCCAGCTTATAGGAGAGACAAGCAATTACAGCAGCACTGACAAAAGTGAGAGAATCTGTACTATTGAGGAAGTCCAAGGTACTGTGGGCACATACTGCAGGAACACCCAACCCCAACCTGGGGTGTCCTTGGGATCTGCAGGCTATAACGTGAATGAGAGGAGAAGGCACCAGGTTTGAATACCACAGAAGGAAGAAAGGAAGCAGGGCTCATAAGAAAAGTGTCAGATCAATTTTCTGACATTATATTCGTATTTATTTCTAATGAAGGCCTTTCTCTTATAGTTCTAAAATTTGTTATGGTTCCATAGGAACCCACTGAGTGCTTTCTATGGATGAAGCACTATGCAAGATGTGAGGACTCCAGAATGGGCTAGTTCCTTCCTTCAAGAAGTGACAGTCTATAAGGTGGATAAGGCATCTATACTAATGTGTGGATGGAATAAGTTAGTCCTGTATGTAAGACTTGCAAAACAGTGCCAGAATGAGTAATACAGAGTGAATACAATAGGATGAACAGTATTCATCACACATTATTTTAGAAACAGTAAGTGGAACATGTTTTTATGAATCTCAATGTTAATTTTTTTCTATAAAATTCTGTCTTAAAAAGAGGTACTATAATTGTTTTAAAAAATCAGTTGCAGGGCTTGGGTTGTGGTTCAGTGGCAGAGCACCTGCCTAGCATGTGTGAGGCACCAGGTTTGATTCTCAGCACCATGTAACAATAAATAAAATAAAGGTCCATTGACAACTAAAAATAAAATTAAAAAAAAAAAGAAGTCAATTGTAGCAGGTGAAAGTAATCAAGAAAACTTTGATTAATAGGTATTATTTTGATGCTTAGAATTCAAATAAATTAAACAACAAAGATTGACAGAGACAATTTTCTTACTCTTAGAAGGTATGACTTATATTTTTAAGAGAAAAAATATCTTCATAAGAGAAATATCTGAGTGATCTTGATGTTCCTGTTTCAGATATGCATATCTGGTGCTACACATATTCTAAGTTCCTTTTCATATTGTCTGAAATAAACAGCCATGAAAAAGATCCATCAGGATCTGTACTGACCAATTTTTCAGAACCAAATTCTAGAACATAACTACACTATTGTCATCTCACACTCGAGGATGCTTGTTATAGGTCAGACAATGTTCTAATTAACTTACCTATCCTATCTCATTTAGTTCTCACAACTCTACAAGGTGGGTGCTGCCATCAATTCCTGTGTTATAGATAAGAATTCAAACACAAAACACATGATAAAACCTGCCCATATTCACACTGTTAATAAGGTTTAGAGTCAGGCCTTTGACCTCCGAGCATGCACTGTTGTCCTCTATTAATAACACCATCCACCTTGATTTGGGGCAAGAGAAGCCTGAATTTTCTAGTGATAATTGCCTTTGGGAGCATTTAAAGTATGGACACTAGTTTAAATACATACAAAATAATTAGAAATATATTCCAGCTTAGTGAATATTCTGTGCGAAGTAAAGAAGGCAGCAAAGTGCCGTGCCCTTGCCTGCTCCTTCTCAGGTTCAGTGTTGATGACCTATCATTCAAAACAGACTTCCTGAACATTGCTTCCTTCCTGTGCTCTGACACCAAATAAATCATCCTCACCTGCTAGTGAAGACAGTACAATGATGCAGCAAAAGGAAAAAATTATAAAAGTCTAAAAAACTAAGGGTCAAAATTTAAAGCGGCTTAATGCGCAATAGTGTTTTAGGCAGACTTCAGGTTGTGTTCTCTTAGATATGACTGACACCAAAAGCATGTGTTTGAGCCCAAACTAGGCAACTTAGTGAGACTGTTTTAAAATACAAATTTTTAAAGAAGGCTGAGGATATAGCTAAGTGGTAGAGCACACCTGGGCTCAATTCCCAGTACTGAAACAAAACAAAACAAAATAACAACAACAAAACCCACTAAAACACTAAATGTGTTGTACTGGGGAAGAGATGCCTTCAGTTTTCATTTTCTCAGCTGCAGACCCACTGTCAAAACCTTGCAGTCTGGCCAGGTGAGGTAATGAACACCTATAATCCCAGCAACTTGGTAGGCTGAGGCAGAAAGATCTCAAGTTCAAAGCCAGCCTCAGCAACTTAGCAAGGCCCTAAGCAACTTAGTGAGACCCTCTCTCTAAATATAAAATAAAAAGGGCTGGGGATGCAGACTCAGTGGTTAAGCTTCTGGGTTCAATCCCTGGTATCAAAAGAACAATAATAAACCCAGAAACCCGAAACCAAAAAACCCTATAATCTTAGCTCACCTGACTCAATGTTGAACAAGGATTATGTAATTTAAGAAGTTCCATTCCCAGCAGCAAGTAAGGTCTACATATAGCCCTGGAATCCTAAGTACTGGATTATACACTTAAGGCATCTACATCTGAAATAAACCATACTATTTTCCTTGTTTTAGGCATCAGAGCTTCCCACCCAGCACTTTATCTCAAATATGGGAAACCTTAGGTTTCTTTATTTCTGCACCTAGGATTGAATCCTTGACCAGAACTCAGTGGCAGGGACACAGACATTCTCTTTGTCAGCCCTATCCCAAAGGAGCTGAACATATGGTCCTCAGCTGCCTCATGGGGTTCTCTTCAGAACGGGATAGGTCTCCCAGGACCATGACACAGCCTTGCCACGTGCCACTAGCTGCCCATCATCACCACTTAAGTATGCCTGCCAGATTTAGAAGAATGGAAGGACAAACAAAGACTTAGAAAAGTCTCCTAAAGGACTTGGAAGAGGAAAAAATAGCTTCATGGAAAACTGAATGCTGATTTCCAGTATTAAAACCACAGCATATATTCATTAGTTCTTTGTTGGCTTTCAACAACATTGATGACTCACTAAGTTTGCTCTCCAAGCTGCAGATCATACTGTATGCTGTTCTTCTCTCCAAGATTGGCAAATATTTGAAGTTACCAGAAAGGTGCTGAATTATTCTTGCCAAAGTGGCAGCCTTGAAGCTATACTTCAGGCACACATTCATTTTATTTGTTATGACCGTGGATACACTTAAATGTATTTGAGGGGCTTAACCAGGTCATGAGAGAGACAGAAAAGTTACTCCTTTCAATCAGCATAATCCTCAAAAATAGATTCAAGGTAACGGTAACCTAGGCCTGCTGAAAACTACAGATAATAATTTCATGATCAGTGGGATATGGCAGCACATGTGAAATGCCAAGGGAAGGTCATGCTTAAGTTTATTAATGATAGAGTTTACCTAGTCTTATTTATTCACCATGGCTATATGCAAGTACATAAGCAAAATTAAACTATCAATCATCAAACACTTACCACTTAAGTCAAAGTTAGGACCATAATTCAGATACATACAATGAGGTTAAATAAGTTAAAACATCTGAAAAGCAATGTTGAATAATGAAAATTCCTTGCAAAATTTTCAGAGACCAAATATTTTGGGGTGTAACATCCTGGAAAAAAAAGGAAAATTTTTTCCGTTTTCTGAGGAAGCTTCAACTATTAGGGTCTGC